>NW_027528369.1:11251905-11258129 GCF_008692635.1 Crocuta crocuta | reverse complement strand
AGCGTCTCCGGGAACAGCCCTCCAGAACCCTGGCCTGCCTTCTCTTGCCGGCAGGGCCTGCGCAGCCCCGGCTGACAGCCAGGCACAAGCCTCCGGGTGACCCCAGCAGCACCTCCTGCTGGTGCCCGGCCCCCTGCCCTGGTGAAGCCCCGGCAGGAAACGAGTGCAGACACGCGCCCTGGGCACTAGGGCTGCTAACCTTTGGGGCAATTTGTCACACAGCAGTAGAGAACTGACACGCTGGCCATTTTCCTGTGACCCGTGACTTTGGTTTTCTTGTCCACGGAATGAGGATGAACAGTCCTAACCTCACGGGCCGTGGGGAAGCAGCCAGCCTCCCGTGTCCCTCACCACTGCCACGTTACCTGTGCACCTGACTGCTTCCCTTTAGTAGAGAGAAGCCTCTTATGCTCGCCTCACATCTTCTGGGTCTCGGGCGACGTGGGGCTGCTCCTCCCCAGTGGGGGGGACCCAGGGTCAACGCTCTTCCCAGCTGGCCCCTGGGAGGACACCCTGAGGCCGCCCTGGCCAGGCCCCTCGCAGATGCTCCTCTCCTCTGGCCACGGGCCCCTTCCCAAAGAAGCAGCCTCCTCCCTATCCTTGCTCAAGCCCTGCCTCAGTAGTTTGCTTTGAATCGTACCACTTCTTATTTAAATAAAAGGAAGTGTTATCAGTCGGAAGGTCAGCACCACTTGCCATAAACGGAAAGAACCCAGTGAAGCTAAACACGTGGCTGGGTGTCCCATCCAGAGCCACAGGGTGGTCACACTGGGAGAGCAACAGCCTTCCCGTCACCGTCACATGACCCAGCTGGCTGACAGAACCTCCTCACAACCCCCCTGCACAGGCAGCCGGGGGCCACCAGAGCCAGAGGCATCGGGTCCCTCAGAAGCTCCAGGGAACGAATTACCAGCTGAAGCTCACCGACGATTATTCCAGCAAAACAGCATCATGACATGGGGCCCAAGAGCCCTCCCACCAAAGTTTCTCCTGCACTCGCGCCTCCATCCAGCCAAGGGAGATAGCTCACAGGAGCGTGCGCGTCCCAAGATCCGGGACCCGCCATCCTTCACGGACACACACACTACGGCACGTGAGCAGGCAGAGACGCACGCCCCGCACGCGCACACGGTAAGAACAGACCGGCATGTCCCACGCACAGCTATACACACACACACACACACACACACAGCTTGTGCGTGCAAACATGCCCGTTCCTCATAAACAGCACTTGTAGCAAATACGTGCAAACCCCATCCACACCCACATCGGGACATGGCTGCGTCTGCACGGACGGACACGTGGCCCACGCGCTGGCACACGTGCACGCTAACATCCGGGACACGGACGCTCGGACTCCTACGGCCGTGCCCGCAGCCCTGCATGCGTCCCAATGTCCGCGCTCGCGCGTACCGCCCTGCACGGGGTCAGCTACCCAGGCGTGTGCACACACAGAAACGCATAAGCACCAGACGGAAGCACACACGCTCAGACGTGGGCACGTGTACGTGTGGTCTTTGTGGCCCTGTGCCCACCTGGCCCCCACGCTCACCTCAGCGCACGCGGCACTGCCGTCAGCCCGTGACCACTCTTAGAGCCTGGTAGGCAGTGGCCCCCAATCAGCTTGGAGGCAGGATGGAGCAGGGACGTGGGGACGTGTCCCTGGGAGAACATAGGCTACGGGGGCAGCTCCGTTGTCCCAGGCCACCTTGGCATTGGGGTGTCCTCCAGCCGCTCAGCCTTCTGGGCCCAGCTACAAGGCCCGCACACTGACCGCTCCCCGGTGTCCTCAGGGACACTTCCGTCCACCCGCCCCGGGGAGTTCCTTCACACTGGTCCTGCCTGTCACCTCCTCCCCTGGGGAGACCACAGGCCCCTGCTGGCTGCCCCCACTGTTCTGGGCCTCGTGACCCAGCGTCCATACAGGAGTGGGTCCCTCCCTCCGGGGCTTCCCCGAGAGGCCCCTACCAGGCCCTGGCCCCTCAGCCTCAGCCGGGAAGAGGGACCCAGCCTCGTCCCACCACCTGTCTCTGTGGAGGTGACGTTTCCGGCCGCCTGCTGGCACCGGGGGCCCCTGCTCCTCTCGCCCTGCATCTGTCACCCAGGAAGCCCAGGTTCCGGCCTGTCGGGCCGTGCCCTTCCCTTGCTCACAGCACACTCAGCTCTTGGTACAGCCGACCTCGTCTGTCCTTCCCCAGGTCGGGCTCAGAGGCCTCGGCGGGCATACAGCAGGTGCCCACTAACGAATGCACCCCAACCAGGCGGCTCTCGGGGGGCGGGGGGGAGGAGACGAACGTCCCGAAGCCCTTAGAGCCCTGGCCCCAGGCCCCGTTCCCAGGCTCCTCGGGACTCACCGTGGACGGGACGGGGTGCTCGGTCTCCGCCTCTTGCTTGCCGCTCCCAGCTCATGAGGGCTGGGGGTGGTTTTCTGTTCTTCTTAAGTTCCTCCTTCCCCTGAGCTCTCCAGCCAGCTTCTCTTTCACATAAAAAGCCACCTCTTTAACAACAAATTCCCCCGGGGGCCTCCACAATGCGCCATGAGAACAGGACCCAGGGGCTTAATGTCTTACACATGTCAGCTGGTTGTAGTTTCTACAAACACGGGAGGCCTCGGTCAGGCTCGCGCGTTTGGCCGCCCACCCCCACCCCCACCCCCGGGCTGGGGCTCCCTGGGCCCAGGCAGGCAGCACTGTGTGGAGTGACGAGGAGCAGGGTCCCCCCAGACAGCAACGCGGGGTGCTGCCAGGCAGGGCATTGACGTCAGGTGGGAAGACAGAATCCAGCGCCACGGAGGAGGGAGCCAGGACCTGGGGGCTTCTCACCAAGCTCAGGAAGACCCCATTCCCACCCAGACCCGTCCCTGCGCCCTAGCCTCAGCCCAGCGCCCTCATCCCCGGGCCAAGAGGGACCTTCTTCTGCGCTCAGTGTAGGAACAGGGTTGGCCTCCGCCTGCCCAGAGGCTGGGGGCCTTGGCTTCCAAGTATGTCATCGGGGGTGATCTCCCCCACATTCCCGGCTATTAGAGGATCAAAAGCAATCATAGATCGGAATGTCCTCTGGCAGAGCCACAGGGACTTTCGAAATCGGGAAGATCTGCGTAGGGACTGGGCTAGCCGGGGGCTGCCTTCACCAAGCGCGCCGTGGCTGGGCTGGGGGACATACGTCGGAGGACTCCCTCCGGTCAGCAAGTTGCCTGGTCCCCCAGGGCAGGGACCACACACAGCCGGGCCCATGCGGGGTCCCGGCAGCCTGGGGCGGGGACGCCGTAGTGGCCACAGTCTCCCTGCTCCCTTGCTCGGGCCCACCCTCCGCCCTGGCCGTGGGCCCCCCTGCGCCCCTGGCCAGGCACCGCATGCAGGGTTCATACAGGCTCAGAGAAACGGGTCTCACTGAGAAGCCTGGGGTCAGGGCGGGGGGGGCCGGGAACGGCGAGGGGCTCGGACAGGGACAGGGATCTGCACTAAGGGCAGAGCTGGGAGGCCCACGGGNGGGCAGCGGGGGCAGGAGGCGGGGGGGGGGTGCAGGGCTCCCCTCCGGGGAGGGGGGAGGAGGGCCGAGTGTCCTCTGGGCCTCCCGGAGGCAGCCGGGCCTGGAGGGCCGGCCCCCCCACACTGGGGCCACAAGGTCACAGGGCAGAACTCCCCCTCTGGGCCTGCCCCAGGGCCCTGACATCACCCCGGAGGGCCCCTCTGGGAAGACCCTCTATCAGGGACAGGGCAGGAGACCGACCTTCAGGAAAAGAACCAGGTGAAGAGGAGGGAGAGAGAGTTCTCCTTTCAACGTAACTACTTCCTGCAGTTAGAAGATGTTAGTGTGTGCGTTAGAAGTCAGAGTAATTACGATGGAACAAAGAGGCCACTGAGGGCGCAAGCAGGCCTCCAACCTGCACCGTGACCTGGGGGGGCTGGGATGCGCCCCCGGCCTCCCCTGCCCCGATGGCTTCGGAGGCCCGGCCCCACCCCCCACCTTTTGGTGGGCCTCCCGGTAGGGTCCCGAGTCCCAAGGGAGAAGGGAGGGCGGGCAAGCCTGGGAGGCGGGGCGGGCACTTGTCTTTCTGAAAGTCCCACCTGGCGCTGTGCTTGCTGCTCAGCTGGGCAGAGTGGGCTCCGGGCAGGGAACGGCCCTCCAGGCGCTGGCTGCCCCCAGCAAGGCTCCCGGGCGAGGCGCAGGGGGTCGTAGGGTCCACACCTCCACAGCACTGCGGCCGCTTCTCCTTCCTGCCGGGGCCCTGGGCCTCTCTCACGGGCACGTACCCGCTCCAGCCCCCACGCCGCCAGGTTCCTGGAGGCCCTGCGGGGCCCCGGGACGCGCCGCACGCAGTGCAGTGGTCTGCTCTCACCATCTCGAAATTCTTAGTTTTGCCTTTGACATATTTTGTAGAAAAGACATCTGACGGGACGGGGCACACGAACGGCCCCTGCCCCACGTCTCCCGGAGCTGAGCGCTCAGCAGTTGGGACCTCGCAGTGCCTGGTCGAGGGCTTCCCGGAGGCTCCCGCCCTCAGGGTTTGGTTCACACTCTCTGCCGCAGCCTCAGCTTCTGGAAGGACGGTTAATGAGGACAGAGGAGCGGTCTCGAGAGCCGGCAAACGCTCTTCTAGTCTGTTGCCGAGCCGGCCGCCCCCCGGTGGGGTGGGCGCCGCCCCCTCGGCCTCCGCGTGCTGGGCCCAGGGCCCCATAAAGGACGTTCAGGTGTCTTCACTTCGGCTGCCGGGCTGGGCGCCTTCAAGGGCGGGAGGCGCCTGCAGGCAACTTCAGAGGCTCCCCTTCGTGCCCTGCCCAGGGTGGCTGGGTCCGCGCCCTGGTGGGCACCGTGGGCGATTCTGAGGCCACCCCGGGGCCGCACCGCCANCCAGCGAGGCCGCCGCTCCGCCAGCAGATCCCTGTCCCCAGAGCGGCCGCCGGCCCTGGTGGTGCCCCCGATGGCGCCGCCTCCCGGCCTGGCCACAGAGCCCGGCAGTGGCAGGGCGGCCTGCTGGCCTCGTCCCCTGGACGGTGAAAGGGGGAGAGCCATGCCCAGCACGGGGACACTGTAGCCCTAAGACTCGTGCGGAAATGCTCAGCGAGCGCCTGCACGGGGGTCTCTGGGTCCTGTTTGTGAAATGGGCCCGAAGCCCTAAGGTCGACCTGAGGCTAGTGGACACTCAGGGTCCTGGCCAGGGGCTCAGGGTCCGTCCCCCTCAGACCCTCACCTCTCGGGCACCAGCCCCAGGCGGCCCTGACCACCCCACTGCCACCGTCCGCTGCTGCCCTCTGGTGGCCGGGTGGAGTCCTGCGGGTGTGGCCCAGGAGGTGACCTCTGGTGGGGTCAGCACCCTGCAGACCCTGGGGACCCAGGACTGCTGCTCAAGTGCTGGTAACCCCCTTCCCCAGCTCCGGACACTGAGTCACGGTGGGCACATGCCCGGACCGCAGGGTTCCAGAGGTGTGCATCGCCCACCGAGTTACCACTCAGGACAGTGTAAGAGGAGAAGGAGGGGTGGACCTCCCTGCCTGCCCTGTCCCCCGGGGGCCCCTGGTCACACGGCGGCCCCTCTCTGTAGCTTTCCGGAACCCTCCCCCCCGCCCCCCCGTGCCCCTGACCCTGGTGACAGCCACAGTTGGATGCATCATGTGGACCTATCGGGACCGTCGGTGAGTCTGCTCTTCTGCAGACAGGAGGCTGAGGCCCAGAGAGCGCCTACTGGGAGACACCTGCATGTCGGGAGCCCTCTGCTCATGACACCAAGCCACCAGCCACCTCCCTGGGGCGGGACGCAGGTCGGGGACGATTCTGAAGCTCAGGGGAGACTCCACGCGTGATGTTAGCTCCGCCCCCTGAAAACAGCTCTACTGTCCATGGATGGTGCCTCTTCCAAGCTCCCCGGGCACCAGGCAGTGTCGCCCCCCCCCCGCAGCTGGCCCTGGCACGCCCCAGCTCACACACACCTGTCCCCACGTGCGTGCCCTGAGCCCTGCACCCTGGCTCCGACTGTGTTTCTCCCCAGGATGTCCAGTGAGACACCTGCTCATCCTCTCCAGGTCGGCGCTCAGGGAGTGAAGTTTGTCCCCTCCCAGGATTTGTGACAGATGTCCAAGGAAAGAGGAGACTGAACGAGAAAAGTAAAACTAATACAGGCTCCTTATAAAATAAGTAATCTTTAAAACGTGATTTCACACGATGTAGAATGAACTCCAAGACACTAATTCCAAGGGGAATGCGAGGAGGGACGTCCTTCAGGGTCG
>NW_027528369.1:11235958-11251853 GCF_008692635.1 Crocuta crocuta | reverse complement strand
CACCCAGAGTCCCCAGAGACCTGGGGCTTTGAGCTCCAGAACATCCCTGACTTCCAAAGGGAAGATAGGAGAATTCAGTTACACTTGATACAAGGAATCAGCCGAGTATATTTTGACTCTATTTTGTGAGTTACTGTTGTAAGAAGATCTGGCTCTGCCCCATGAGGCCGGAACATTCTGAGGGCCGCTTGGATTTTCATTCATTAATGAAATTAATCATTCATTAATGAGTGATTCACTCATTCATTAATTCAACAAACCCTTTCCGCCTGGTGGAGAGACAGCAGTGGGCAGGGACCCTGCTCTCTACCAGGCGGAATTCCAGGACAGGAAGGCTTCCTGGAGGAAGGAGCCAGTCCACTGAATCCTGAAGGGCAGGTAGCAAGGTAGGACCGTTAGAGGCACAGAGGAGATGAAAGAAACAGGAGCCTAGCCAGCCTCGTGGGCCTGGACCTCGCCCGAAGAACAGCACAGAGGCCTTATTGCCTCGAAGACGTGTCAGGCGAGCCTGTCTGCTGTCTCCAAGTGACAGGCGGACCACAGCACCCCTACCTTCCAGAATCCCGTTTCCAGGGCCGCTGGTCTCCCCTGGCTGTGTCCTGCTGAGGCTGGGCTCCAGGGTCAGGGCGACGATCCGGACAGAACCCCCCAGGCAGAGGCACCCCACCGCCCCCCAGCCTGCTCCCTGAGCCGAGGGGACGCCGGTGTGTCCCTGGCCAGGTGCTCTCCTGGGCTGGGCCAGCCCCCCCTCAGGGGCCAGCCACCTGCCTGCCTTCCCAGGGCCTCCCCAGGAAGGAGAACAGGCCCTGGGTCTGGGGGGAGGGGGGCGAGGCGGGGAGAGAACAGGACGGGCAGACGGGAAGGGCCTCACGCAGGCCTCCCCCTCGGAGGCCCCCCAGCCATGGCCAGAACTGTCACCGCGTGGCGGCGAGGGGACACCTGGACGTGTTTGGTGGCTGTGGCTCACCCCCTCCCCTCCCCCAGACGAAGACGGGTCTGCAGACTCTGAGGGGCAGAGGTCAGGGTGCAGGGTGTGTGGGGGAGGGAGGAAGCGCCCACGAGGAGGGACACATTCCTCGGGGTGGTGGCCGGACGTCCTCACACCCTCAGCTGTGCAACGTCCCAGGGCACGTGGGTGTCCCCACCGCGCTGGGCCCCAGCGTCACTCCCGAATTTCCACCCTTCGTGCGGTGACGGTGACCCACTGTCTGCGGGTAAACGGGGAGCCGGTGGCTGGACTGGGGGGCCTCAGTCCCTCCCACGGGGGCACGAGAAGGCCACCGCGTGGGGTGACGCTCCTGGGGGGGTGCCAGGAGGCCACGGCGGCGGCCCAGGCGGCCATGTGGGCCTTCTCTCCCCAAGGGCGAAGAGCGGCTGTCCGGACGCGCCCCCGGGACGGGGCCTCGCCCCGCTCTGGGTGGGAGACCGCCGTCCACGCCGCCTCCTTCTGTTCCCAGGAATTTGGAGTCAGTTCGACCTTTTGTCCCCAGTGATTCTTCCGGAACATATCTGCTCCTTCCGGGAGCCTCACGCCTGGGCTGCTGACACACCTGCTGGCCTCGGTCTTCCCTTGTAAGTGAGGATGGTGAGCAGCCTCAGCTCCCGCCTGCCCGGCGTGGGGGCCGGGGCTTTGCTGCTCCCTGGCTGCAGGGGGGACCGAGCAAGAAACAGGAGACACATAAGAATGTGTGTCGGGCCCACTTCCTGCCTCCAGCCCCACTTAAGACACAAGCAGCTGGATTAAATCCCCGGTAAACAGGGGCAGATGGCACAGGGCAGCCGGCCAGCCAAACACAGGGGGGCGGGTTACAGCCTGGGGGGGCTGCGCTGGGGTAAGAGCTGGGGGGGCTGCGCTGGGGNAGCTCTGCCTGCTGGTGGGGAAAGGGTCCTCCTTCCGAAGGGTCCCGGCGCCCAACCCCCAGCTGGGGCCTTGAATCGTGTAAATCATGTGAAATCTTGCTCCAGTTTCTCTAAGGCTCAGAGGGACCCGAGTGACATTTCCTCTGGTCTGAGTGTCGCCTCCTCCAAGCGCTCGGACTGCCGTCCGCTTCGGGGAGGATCGGGCTGCTGCGCGGTTTGGCGTCGGAGGCGCAGGACCCGCAGAGCCCGAGGCGCGTCCTCCTGACGCACAGCCGGGGTCGNTCCAGCATAGACGCGGGCAGCAGGCAGGGGGCTGGAACCGCGCCTGGGGGTGACCCGGGTCCACACCGCCGTGAGCGCTGGGGCCACACAGCCCGGCCCTCGTGTGCGAGGCTGATTCCAGGTCTTCCCCACCAGAAGCCCCGATGCAGCCGCTCCCTCCTCACCTCCTGGCCTGGCCGGCTCCAGCGTCTCATCTGCCAGGCCTCAGTTAGACGGCCCCACCTCCAGGCAGGCTTCCTTGCTTTACCGGATAGTGTCTCAAACTCCTGTTACCGTCGCTAGACTCCTAAAGGCAAGAGCAGTATTTTCCTCGTGGCGATCTCGTACCCAGTTCAGCCACAAAGCATGTGCCCCCGAAATATTGGTAGATGGGTTGCTAACAGTGTCGGTTATCACGTGGGACGATATCAGTGGTTTTTTATCCATCCCGTGTCCGAAAGTGAGGGAAGGGACGGGAACCGGGCCCGGCACCTCGTCGCGGAGCTCTGTGCCACCCCTAAGGGTGGGCACGTGTCAGCCCAAGGGCTGTTTAGAAAGCTCGATGCCCAAGGACACGTGAATAGTTACCACACAGACGCGGCCGCCCATCAAACCAGGAGGCTTTTAATAAATTGTGTTAGGACAACAACGTAGCCACATCTGAACAAAGATCAGGTTGGAATTTTCACCCCATTCTACAAACACTGAGTAGATTGATGGCTTATATAAGGGAAATTAAATCTGAAAGTACTAGAAGAAGATGCAGATTAACTGTCTAGAAGGCATTAGAGAAAAATATTGATAAATTTTTCTACGTAGAATAAAATATTACATGGCCAAAATACCGTTCAGGAAGGTAAAAGACCAGTGGCAAACTAGGAAAAAATATCTTAATATATATTTTTAATGTTTCTTTATTTGAGAGAGAGAGAGAGAGAGAACATGAGTGGGGGAGGGACAGAGAAAGGGAGAGAGAGAATCCCCAGCAGGCTCCTCGCCACCAGCAATTGGGGGGACTTAAACCCACGAATCATGAGATCATGACCTGATNGCTCCAGGCTCTGAGCCGTCAGCACAGAGCCCGACGCGGGGCCGGAACCCACGAACCGTGAGATCATGACCTGAGCTCAAGTTGGATGCTTAACCAGCTTAGCCACCCAGGTGCCCCTATTTATTTTTAAGTAAACAGTGCCCGCAATGTGGAGCCCCGAACTCACAATCCAAGATCAAGAGCCTCATGCAGTACTGACTGACCAGCCAGGTGCCCCTAAAACTGGTTTCTTTGTTCCATGCAAGGATATTGCATTAGTCACTACAACAACCCCATTTTTAAAATTATATAAAAATCTCGGTCGGGGCACCTGGGCGGCTCAGTGGGTTAAGCGTCTGACTCTTGATTTTGGCTCAGGTCATGATCTCACAGTTTGTGGGATCGAGCCCCACGTGAGGCTCCGCACTGACAGCTCAGAGCCTGCTTGGGTTTCCCTCTCTCTCTACCCCTCCCTGGCACGCACCCCCACACTCTCTCTGTCTCCCAAAATAAATAAATAAACCTGAAAAAAACTGGTTTTACGGCAGTGCACACATGGCCACCCCCTTCCGTGAGGGCCAGGGAGGCAGGGCCCCGGATTGTCCCCAGCGCCCGAGCCGGCAGCGTTTCGGTGGCAGGAGAGCAGTGCTATGAAATCAGTGCCGAGACGGCCAGACCGCGTCCTCGCTTAGAAGGGGGTCCGGACGGGCCACCTAGTCGGTCATCTTTAAGAGAGAGCGACATTCTCATTTCATCCAGTGGTTGGTCCCTTCCTACCCTCGGGAGCAGGGTGCCCACCCAGGGGACATGGGGGAGGGTGTCGGAGCCTCCTCTGCACCCAAATCCAGCCCAATCCCAGCCACCCAGCGTCACGCCCGGAAGTTCCCAGCTGGGCTTTCCTGAGCCAGCCTGGCGGCTGAGCCCAGCTTTCCAGGGAAGGGCAGCCAGGCGGAGGGGGGGCTCAGACTGCTGCAGGGGGGGTCCAGGGGCCCTGTCCTCCCCCGGGGGTGACGGGGGATGGGGGTACGGAGGTGCGAGCCCCAGACACACTGCTGCCCGAGGGGACCATTCATGCTCCCGAAGGCCTGACCGCTGATGAGGTGTTGGCTCTGGGGTCAGCACTAACCGGTCCCCTCGCCCCTTCAGCGCACCCTGGCCGGCCGTGTCAGCAGATGCTCCTGACACACTCCTGATCCACAGCATCACTCTGTGTGCGTGACAGGCGTGTTCAGCGTTGGGAGCAGACCCTCGAAGCCCCACCTCCTGGCCTTGCCCTGCGGGGCCGCCCACAGCACAGACTGTGATGGGGGNTTGAAGAGTCTTCCTTCTCCCGCCCCAGGACCTTGGCCCCTGCTGCTTCCTCTACCTGATAGGCGGCCCCCTGCCTGCCGCACGGCTCTCCTGGGTGCTCTCGGGAACTGGGGTCACACCGGCTTTCTGCCTCAGTCTCCTCACCTCTGGGATGGAGGAGGGGTAACGGCGTCTGCCTGGAAGGGCGCTTGTCTGGGAACTCGCTGGGTGGCACGGCCGTGCCTTCTCAGAGCAGGGAGGGGACCCCACCCTCGGGCGCCGGCTGGTGTTCCCGGCAAGTCCCTGCTTGTTCAGACCCTAAGCAAACACAGCACAGAGTTCGGGGTGGTGCCGCCTTGGGCCTCAGTCCCAGCACGAGGCGCTGGCNGGCCGCGAGCCGGAGCGCCAGTCGGAGAAGCCCCCGCACTTTCCAGCTCGGCACCACTTTCTGCCGCCGCTCGGGGACCAGCCGCATCCTTGCTGTGGGGCCCCCCGGCCTTTGGGTGCTTGGGACCCTGCCCCCGCGGAGACGGCCCGCCCGCCTCGCCCCCTCTTCGCGCTCGGCAGCACGGGGCCTCCAGACATTCACGTCCCAGTCCTGTCTGTGGGCTCATGCGGCGGAGGGGACGTGGCAGCCTTGACGAAGGGTTTTGAGATGAGAGGTGACCCGGATTATCGGGGAGGCCGGTGTCATCAGGGTCTTCTAGGAAGGAGGTAGGGGTCGGAGTCAGAAGGGGAAACCGCTGGCTGTGAACGTGGGGGAGCCCGCGGGCCGGGGACGCGCTGCCCCCAGACTCACCACCGCCTGCCCTGTGTCCATCAGCTGCCTCTGCGGAGGGGCGGCCCTGTGCCCGCTGGCGGGGCCCTGGGGTTCCGGGCGGGAGGCCCCCGAGCTGGGCTTCGCTGCTCCTCTCCGGGCGTCAGAGCAACCGTCGGACCATTTGCTTTTACTCCCATTTCTGGTTTAATCATAAAATTAATACACGGCAGGGGCGCCCGGGGGCTCAGTCAGTCAGGTGTCCGACTGCAGCTCAGGCCACGAACTCACAGCTCATGAGATCGAGCCCCATGTCAGGCTCGGCGCTGACAGCAAGGAGCCTGCTTGAGATTCTCTCTCTCCCTCTCTCTGCCCCTCCCCCACTCATGCTGTCTCTCCCTCTCTCAAAATAAATAAATAAACTTAAAATAAATAATAAAATTAATACATGGATAGTTAAAATATGCATACACTACAGGGGGAGGTAAAACCCCAGCCCTCCCTTGTGCATGATTCCAGAACATTCTTGTGGGATCCCACATGTATCACCCTTTTTTTTTTTTTTTAATACAGTGGGATCGTGTTCCACTTCCTGGCCTCCATCTCGGTTTTTTTCACTTCATGCTCCATCTTGGAGGTCTTTCCCTACCAACAAACAGGGACCCACGGGAAAGCTCACTCTGTTGTACCAGTGAGCTCAGGTCATGATGTGGCTGGGCCTCCATTTTGGGGCCAGGCGCTACCAATGGGCATATTCACATTTTACAGTTACAAACCTCCCTGGGGTATCACTGGATATCTTAATATAGCTTTTCTTAAATTGTGGTTTGAGGCCCAGTGACGGATCATAAAACTAGTGAGGCAGCCATGATTGGTATTTAAAAAAAAAAAAGACTAGACTCGACCCCGACTCGACAGTGCCCAAGTTTGTGACGTGTGGAGTGAGTGTCTCCGGGTGTGTCCGGGTGTCTGCATGCTTGTGTGTCTGCTGGGTCTGAGGAGAAAATGTGGTGGTGTTTTTTTCTTAAATGGCAGCATTTATTTTTTCAAAGAAAAAGTCTGAAACTGGAGAGCAGGACGCAGGAATGCGAGTGGAGACAGGGGTGGGCGGTGAGTCGGGGGGTCAGGAAGTGACTCAGCAGGGGTGGAGGCGGAGCTGGGGCGGCGCCCTGGGCGGCTGAAGAACAGGAGAGGGTGAAAGACAGCAAGAGACATGTGTATTCACAACTTTGAAGCTGAGTTTAAGGCAAAGCCTAAAGTATTGTATCATTTTTTGTTACAGACCAGAACGGGCGTGGTCAGTCTGAAGTGCCCACACAAATGCCTTCATTAGGCAGTTAGAGATGTGGCGTCCAACCACTCTCTTACACCACACATGAAAATAAACTCAAAATGGATGAAAGACCTAAACGTAACACAGGAAGCCAGCAAAATCCTCGAGGAGAAAGCAGGCAAAAGCCTCTCTGACCTCGGCCGCAGCAACTTACTCAACACGTCTCCAGAGGCAAGGGAAACCAAAGCAAAAATGAACTATTGGGACCTCCTCAAAATAAAAAGCTTCTGCACGGTGAAGGAAACAATCAGCACAACTAAAAGGCAAGCGACGGAATGGGAGAAGATACTTGCAAACGACGTATCAGATAAAGGGTTAGTATCCCAAGTCTATAAAGAACTTAACAGGGGCGCCCGGGGGGCTCAGTCAGTTAAGCGTCCGACTTTGGCTCAGGTCACGATCTCACAGTTCGTGGGTTTGAGCCCCACGTCGGGCTCTGTGCTGACAGCTCAACACCCAAAAAATGAATAATCCAGTGAAGAAATGGGCAAACACATGAATAGACACTTCTCCAAAGAAGACTTTCCCGATGGCTGACGGACACATGAGAAAATGCTCAACATCACTCATCATCAGGGAAACACACATCAAAACCACAAGGAGATCCCACCTCACACCAGTCAGAATGGCTCACATTAGCAACTCAGGCATCAGCAGATGTGGGCGAGGCTGTGGAGAGAGGGTCCCTCTGGCACTGCTGCTGGGAATGCACACTGCGCGGCCGNTCCTGAAGTCATTGTTGCCCTATATGCTAACTAACTTGGATATAAATTTTAAAAATTTTAAAAATGAGGGGCAGAGAGAGGGAGCAGGCTCTGCACCGTCAGCCTAGAGCCCAGTGCCGGGCTCGATCCCATGAGCCTCGAGATCGCAACCTGAGCCGAAATTGAGAGTTGGGTGCTGCGCAGGTGCCCCAGGGAACGACATCACACTCTTAATGAGACATCCGCACCCCCGTGTTGATTTACAACAGCCCAGATGTGGGCGCAGCTGAAGTGCCCGGCAGATGAACAGGCCACGGGAGACATGGTTCATACACACACGATGGGGTCCTACTCGGCCTTTAGGCAGGAGGAAATCTTGCCTTCTTCTACTAAATGCATGGACCTTGTGAGCACTGTGCAAAGTGAAATGAGAGAGAGAAATACTGTATGATCTCATGTATATGTGGAATCTAAGAAAGTTGTACTCATGGCAACAGAGAGAAGGGTGTCTGCCACTTGCTGGGGTGGAAGAGATGGGCAGACTTTGGTCAAATGGTGCAAATCTCCATCCTGTGGTGACTTCCAGGGGAGGCCAGCGTCTTCTCATTACATGTTACAGAAACGACGGACAATGGGCCCTTTCCCAAGTGCAGTGTTTCAGGGAGTATTTACTGAGCTCCTGAGTCCAGCTCTGGATTCCGGGACAGAAAATGGGGCCCCTGGAGTGAGGAAGTGGGAGACAGCTAGTCTCCCGCACAGCTCTGTTGGGGCTGCAAGAAAGCAGTGTATCAAACCAAAGCACATATGGAATCTTTCTATTTAAATAAAATACATTAGTGGGCCTGGGGGCTCAGTCCTTTACGCGTCTGACTCTTGATTTCGGCTCAGGTCACGATCTCACGGGTCATCAGGCTCTGTGCTGTCACAGCCTAAGGTCCTCGCCCCGCCTCTCTCTCTGCCCTCCCCACTCGCTCGCTCTCTCTCTAAATAAATAAATAAACTTAAAAGAATACTTGAGCTAACATATAATCTCTGGGTAGTTTCGGGGTCCTCCTTAGTACCTTCCTGGCTGGGAGTGGGTGGTGGATACACGCGTGAGTGTCCCAAGCTTCCTGCGCAGAGGCCCACGCGCGGGGGGTTTAAACAACAGAAATGTCTTCTCGGTCAGTCCTGGAGGCCGGAATTCCGAGGCCGAGGTCAGCAGGGTGTCGCTCCTTTGAACGCTGTCGCTGAGGATCCTGGCCCTTGGCTGTGCCACCCCAGCCGTGTGTCCTTAGGTCCGGGCCACGTTCATGACCTCATCTGACCTTGATCACATCTGCAAAGCCCCTATTTCCAAATAAGCCCATTCACAGGTACCGGGGGTTAGGATTGACCTGTCCTGTGGGGGACACATCTCAGCCCCCGTGATGGGGGACAGTTGTCGATCTCTGTCCTCCCTCACGGGAGCTGTGGGGTCCAGAAGGGGAGTAGGAAAAGCTCAACACCATCTACAAAGCCAGGGGGGCTAACCTCGCTCCCCTGGACAATCCACGGACCCTGTCCCTGACCCTCTCAGCCTGCTTCCCCCTGCCTGGCTACCTGACCACCCAGCCAGGGTCTTCAACACTGCCTGGCACCTCCAGCCACTCAGAAAAGTGCTGGTGCCGGCTGTGTGGACCGTACTCGAACTTTCTTTGGCCTCGGAGGACCATTCCCTTCCCGCTGTCAGCCCGAGGGCTCCGGTGAGACTCGCCCCGTGTCCGGGCCGCTTTGCTGCAGGACAGGGCGCTGTGACCATGTCACCTTCCAGCTGCGGGAACACCGGCACGGCCAAGCCGTCTGCGGATCCTCGGGAACTGCCGGGTTAGCACACTCATTCCACAGACAGGAAACTGTCTACCGGACAGCCCCGACGTCCTCACCGCAGAGCAGGTGCGTGCTCGGTCTTTGCGATCCGGCCGCCCCTCTCTCTGAAGTTCGAGTCTCGCAGGCCCACGGGGGGCCCAGCTGTCTGGGAGCGAGGCCCCTGCGGCCGACAGGGCGGGCAGCCTGAGTGCTCCCCCGCAGCCTCCCACTTCACCCTCCGAAGGCAGACGCACCAGCGTCAGGGGTGAGCTGAGGCCAGGCGGGGGTGCGAGCTCACCCCGAGCCCCACGGCTGGGCGCCCCAGCAGAGGGTCCCACCCAAGGCCTCTTTCCTCTCACTCCAAACAAGCGAGGCAGCAGTACGTCCCACTGCCGGAGCCACGCGAGGCCTTCCGCCGTTGCCAAGTTCACTGCAGGCGACACACGGCTTGTTGGCACGGTCCGCCTGGCAGCCTCCCGCCTGGCTGTGCGTCTTCCCCTCCCGTCCTGTGCCCGAGGCATTCAGTGCCATCTGCTGAGGAGCCGAACGCAGTCAGCGGGGTCGGCTGGGAACAGAGTGCTCCTTCCCCGCGGACGCGCGGGAGCCTCCCACGCAGCTCCGGCCAGACCACCCCGACACTGGGCACCCGGCCCCACGGACACAGTCCGTGCTCGGGCTTCGAGAGAGGTTCCGCAGAGACCCAGGCTGTGGCTGCAGCCCCTCAGCCTCAGGGCCCCCCCACCCCGGCCTGGCCGCGCCGGGTGCCCAGCCCTCCCCAGTAACCCACGGCTGCGGGGAGTTGCAGCCGCCTTTCCACTGAGCCCGGGCACCTCGCTGTGTAGGGGGCGGGTCACCCGCTGCCCACAAGGAAGGGCTTCACCGGAGCTGAATGCGAATGAGTCCTGCTTTTGGTAACTCCCACGTGCGGGCTCGGCCGCGGATTCTCCTATGCCAGCGTGGCTGCTGCGACGTTGAGCGTGGACGCTCTCTGAGGCTCCAGGGTGCGTGTTAGAGGCGTGCGCAAGCATGTTGGCCTCGGAGGCTACTTCAGAGCAGCCCGAAAGGGCAAGGGGGCGATCTGGAAGTCCGTCGCTGGCAGCGGGCCACGAGGCCGTGTGGAAGCATCTGGGAGGAGCCAGCACGGGCTCACGCGGGGCGTCCACTGAAGGTGGCTCCTGATGACAAATCACAGCCACTGGCATGGGATGATGGGGAATCACGTGGGCTTACGTCGGGGGGTGACTTCCAGGGCACGGAAGTGACGTGGCGTGGGAGGGCGGGGTCCCTGTGCGGCACGGGGCTGCCGCTGCCGCAGGCCCATCCTGTCCTCCCTTCGTCTTGGGGACCCCTGGGTCCCCTCAGTGCTGCCNCTCCTCTGGCCGTGAGAGTCAAGGGCGGCGGCCGGCTGTGGTGTGTGTGAGCAGCACGGTCCTATTACGTGGCACTCACCCCAGTGAAAGTTTTCCTCTGTTACAAATAAGTGTGTGAATATTCATGGGGGGTGCGCCAAGGTGCTCACATGGCTGCCGTGTGGGGGTGCGCTGGTGCCTGCCGTCATTACTGGTGCTTACTTAGAGTTTCTAGTTTCTACCAAGAACACAAATTGCCTTTGTTAGAAGAAGAAAAAATTTCTATGTTCGGTAATGAGGTCCAAGACCCAGAAGGAGAGGAAGACGGGACAGTCTGAGGGGACCTGACACAGGCCCTGACCCCGAGCAAGGAGTTAGGGCGGAATGCAGGAGACTGTGAGGAGCTTCTGATGGTCCCACACGGGAGGCGGCGCTCCCAGCAAGTGGCTCTGAGAAGTCACTGCCCCTTCCACTCGTCAGGTCTCCACTTATGCCACCTCTTCAGGGAAGCCTTCCTGGACCACCAAGTCTGAGCCGGCTGCCCCTTGTGAGGTTTTCCCTATAGCAACACCCATAACAACGGTGGCAGTCGCTTTCCAGAAGCTTACTTGATGTAAATGCTGAGTGTGTTAGGCCCCATCATGTGGATGATTCAAGTTTATCATCCTCTCACGTTCAAGAAATTCTGCAGAGGCTGTTTTAGGACCTGGGCCCCCCGTCTTCTCGATCTACGTGGTACGGTTTCCACTTCCAGGTTCACCTGTGGTGCAAGAGGGCTGCTGACCTCCAGCCATTACATCTCAATCCAAGAAATGGGAACACAGGGGAGAGAAGCTCACCCTCCCTCCCTCCCACCTTAGCTGAGGTGCAGTCAGGACAACTCTGAGCCCTGCTGACATCCGGGCCTTTGTCACCACGGAAGAGAGGACAAGCATCAGGTGGCCACGAATATCTGTGTCCCATGGACTGGACGCTCCCCTCCGCAGGCATGACAGGAGGCAGCCGCCCTCAGCACATGGTCACGCCTGGCCTGTGTCAGCCTAGCTTCAGAAGGCAGAGAGAGGGCTGTGTGTGGCCCGAGCGTGCGTGCTGCTGGGGCTCAGAAAGAGGCTTCGGTAAAGCGGCTGAGGACGGAGGTGCCCCCACACACGCACACACTCAGGCGCGTGCGCACAGCCAGGAACCAGCTCCGAGGCGCAGCCCGAAACTCACTCCACGGCCCCAGCTGTGCTCACTGGGCCGACTGGCTTCACTTCTCTGAGCCTGGTCCCCTTCTGGGAAACGGCACTCGCAAGAGGCAGCCACGGGGCCGTGGGGATTCCGTACCGACGCCTGGTGAGGACCGGACAGCAGGAAGTTCCCTGCGGGGGGCTCCCCAGCACTGGCACAGCCTGATGGGGGAAGGGCTCAGCTCTGGGCAAGGGCACGTGTCAGAGCAGCGGGGGGAGGGGCGGGGAACCAGGAAATCGGTGTCGCCCACGAGCCCCGGTGCCTCGTCTGGCAGCCGGCTGCCGCCCCCACGCCAATTACTAGCACTTAGCACAGTCCCGCCTGTGCCTCTTCTCAGCAGCAGAAGAAAGAACAGCCTAGAAGCGGAGCCACCCCTGCTCTCATCCCCTCCAGCCCAAGGCTCAGAGACCCAGAGGGCGGCCCTGCGGGTGGGGGGGGGGTGCCTGACAGGGAGTCCTTAGCCTCTGAGGCCCGGCCTCAGCTCTGTGGGGGGGGCAGGGGCAGGTGTGTAATCAGAGAGGTGGGGCTTTGGCACAACTGTCCTCAGAACAAGAGACAGAAGCCACGCTCCTTGGCAAAACTGCTATTTATTTACCGAACTGGCGTTTTGTGCCGAGGCCGGGGCACCTCCCCTCCACCCTCATAAGCCCCCATGAAGTGGGCGTATCAGTTACCTGCTGCTGTGTAACAAGTTACACCAGAAGCTGGTGGTTCAGAACAACAAACATGGACGGATTCGTACCTTCCAACCGTTTCTGCGGTTCTGGAGCACAGGAGACGATTGCCCGGGGCTCTGGCTCAGAGCCCACCCTGAGGGTGCAGGGGGGCCCCAGCGGGCTACAGAAGGCCACGGCATGTGGGCAGCCAGTCGTGCCTGCCATTGCCCACGGGCCACTTGGGCTTGTTTGCAGCTTGCCAGCTGGTCCCGAGAGCCAGTGCCTGAAGTGAGCAAGGCGGCAGAGTGTGGCACTGTCGTGGCCAAGCCTTGGAGGGTTACATGGGACCCCAACCCCCCCCCCAGGTGCTAGGAGAAGGGACACTCACCCCACCTCTCAGGGGAAGGGGCTTCCAAGGAATTAAAGCTGGGGAGGTGACTTGTCCAGGGTGACTCCGGACCAGTGCTTAAGCAGCTAACTGTCGAAAGCACATTCAAGCTGTCTGCAAATCCCAAGGCCATCCTCCGACAAGGGGGCCGCTCCAAAGAGTGTGCTGGAGGCTACTTCTGAGGTCAGCCAGTCCCAGGATGGCCCCAGCCACGGGGTCCCTGGCCAGCGCACACTCTGGTCCTTTCTGATGGCTGAGGAGACCCATGTCCTGTGCTGTTAGGAGCAAGAGTGAGGCCCTGCAGGTCTCCGTGCAACTGGCAGAATTTCTGTCCGTATTCCCTCCCTGGAAGCCTGTCTGCGGTCCAGAGCCAGATCTCACGTCCCTTGATGGAAGAGGTAGCGACAGACATAAATCCTGGAATTGCCTGGAGCTGGTGGGTCTTTAACTGTGACCCTGGGCGACTCACTTAACTGTTCTGAGTCCTGCCTTTCTTGTCTGTGAAATGGGCATATTTGCTGTCCTTCTGGGCCAGAATCTTGGGGTGGCGCTTGATGGAAACCCAGCTCCAGCCGTCTGGGTAGCGAGGGGGCTCACAGCTCCCTTAGCACCGTCTTAGCTCAGGGCTCAGAACGAGGCACCTCCCAGCACCATTCCTCTGGGCCATTTCCTTGTGTCGGCTTCGTTCCCCAGTAGGTCTGGCCCCCGTGCCACCAGCTTACAACTCAAGGAAAAGCCAAAGGTCAACACAAGTCCCAGGACCGCATCTCACTAGCCAGCTCAGGCCTAGGCAAAGGTTGGGCTCGAACTGGCAGGTCACTGCATCCTTACAGCTGACCGAGTGACCCTGTCCTGACCCTACGTCCCCCGGCAGGTGCCCAGCTGAGCCTGCCCGCTGGCCAGGCCCCACACCCAGCCTCCTGTTTCCCTCCAGCCCAGGAGGGGATCCTCCGAGCGAGCGTTGCCCCCTGGCTGCTCCTGGCTTCCTGTTGGCCCAAGAAGAAAGGGCAGAGGGGAAGGGAGGAGGGTAGCGGCTGGGGCCTCGCACCTCCGCTCCCTCCCAGCCTCACCTGTTCTGGGAGCCCTGCGTGCCTGCTAAGGCATCAGCTGCAGGAGGGTCAGGCCCCGGCCCCACCCTCAGGCCGTGCACAGACCCCTCCCATTCTTCTCAGAGGACTCTGTGCATTCTGCACCCCCTCGGATCCAAACTGACCAACTTCCCTTGGCTTTGTCCCAAATGGAGCCCAGAACTGTCTGAGGCTTTCATACAGGGCTCGGTGGCTGGGTCAGGACACAGCTGACACCCACTCCCGTCCTGGGACCCACAGCCTCCCCCACCCTATGGCCTTGCTGTCCCCAGTGTAGATGGAGGGGGCTGCTTCTCTGGTGTCCTCTCCATCCCCAAAGAGACCAACATCGGCCCGGCCGGAATTCAGCAGTAGCTAAGTTACCATGGCAATGCCTATTATCCATGCCTAACAGGAGATGAATCAGGAGCTAAAAATAGGTCTCCAGAGTGAGTGGGTGGATGGGTGAATGGATGGATGGACAGACAAATGGATAGAAGGATGAACGGATGGATGGATGGATTGGTGGGTAGATAAATGGAGAGAAGGGTAGATGTGCAGGGGGNATGGAGGGCAGGAAGAGGGGTTGGATGAATGGAGGGATGGGAATGGGTGGGAGGGACTAGATTCAGGGTCAGGACAGTTTCTTTTTTCCCAGAAAGATATTCCAGGGGAAATCTCAATCAGAAACCCACCCCCACAGAGCCCAGGGGCTTTGACAGGTGGTGCTCCTTCCCTGACAGAGTGTGTGGCGTGGAGCGCATAGTAGGTCCTTGTAAAGCTGAGTTGCAGGCTAGAGGCACCTGGGGCCCTGCCAGACAGCCCCTTTCCACCTGAGCATGGCTGGTTCCGGGCAGTGGGCCAGGTTGGGGCGCCATTGCCTCCGGGCATTACTGAGAGCCTCCTTCCTTCAGTCCGGGAAGGACCCCGAGAACCTGAGTCTCGGAGACCCCGTCCCAGGGTGGGGGCTGGGAGGGGGCAGTAAAGGCACAAACGCTTTGAGGACAAGATGACACTTTATTACGCCTAAGCCCCCGCCTGCAGGCCCCAAGGCCTGGGCGCTGAGGTGGGAGCGAGCAGCGGGGGTGGAGGCAGGAAGCAAGAGGGATGTGGCTGTGATCAGGGGCTCTGGGGACACCCCGGTTTCCTCCACAGCTGGGATGCAGCCTGCGGGCCCCCCAGTGAAGACCAGCAGCAAAGCAGGAACCCCCCAATCCATAAGCTTCCCTTTGTGTTGGGCTGAGCTGCCGGCCCTCCCCCCGCTCTCTCAGGGAGCCCTCCTCACCCCCGACCCTACGCGCTGGCTGGGGCAGGGCCAGGCATGGGGGGCTATCGCCTGCACCCCAAACCTTCAGCTCCTGTTTCAGGGTTCCCTGGGGCCCCCAGAGGCTGGCATGGGCAGCAGGGTCACAGGGGAATGAGGGGTGGGCCTGGGTGGGGGGGGACGGGAGGGGGCTGGAAGGTGGGGGGCCTAAGGCACCCCATGGGCGCTTGAGACAGAGACTGGCCGCAGTTCCGGCTGCCCAGCCCCCTCAGAGCCGGTGTCCCGGGCGGGGGTGTCTCTGGGGGGCAGCTCCTTGTAGCTGTAGTACTCCACCACCTGCCGGGGCACCTCGGCCAGCACGCACTTGGCCAGCGCCTCCGGGGACGCCTTCGGAGCGGGGACAGCACGGTCACATCACAGCCGGGGGCCTCCTGCCCTCCTGCCCCCGAGCTGCTCACACCCCAACCCAGCCTCCAGTGGTGGTGGAGTCCTTCCCTGCGGCCGGCCAGTAAGTCGCCTGGCGGCCAGGTGACCTTTGTGAGCCTGCGTCTGCGCTGCGCCACGGAGGCCGGGGGGTGGGGAGGCTCCCGGGGCTCCAGGCACACAGTCAGAGGCAGGAAAGAGGTGGGTTGTCCCCATCCCCCGTCCCATAAAGCCCCGTGACTGTGCCCACTGATCACGAACGTCCTTTGTGCGTCGCTCTCACAAAGGGTCTGAACGCGCCCTCTCGGGAGCCCAGCTTGCCGCCCGCCCTCCTGCGTGGAGGTTCCATGTTTTCAAAATAGGAAGGTTTCTAGGCGCTCAGAAGTGGCCGCAGACCCGCTCATGCTCACAACAGGACAGGGGAGGCGGCCTGGGAGTCTGGGCAGGCCTGTGACC
>NW_027528369.1:11233661-11235899 GCF_008692635.1 Crocuta crocuta | reverse complement strand
GCAGCACTCACGCTCTTGAGCTCCCGGAAGGGAACGAACTGCACGATGTCCCGGAGCGCCGGCTCGCCCCTCGGGGAGCGCAGGACGCCCTCGTCCCCGTCCAGGGTCTGCATATCCGTGAAGTCGGCGTTGCCCACCCCCACGATGATGATGGACATGGGCAGGTAGGAGGCGCGCACGATGGCCTCCCGCGTATCCGCCATGTCGGTCACCACGCCGTCTGTCAGCACCAGCAGGATGTGGTAGTGCTGGGGGGCAGGGGAAGAGTGGGCGCAGGCACCTCACCCCCCAGGCCCCCAGGCCCCCAGCCAGCTCCCCTCCCCCAGCCGCCCGGGAGCCACTGCAGGCGTCCCTCGCTGCTGGTTTTCAGGCCTCTCTGAAACTGTCACTTGCTAAAGTGCAACATGTCACAGTCATCACGGCCGTGCGCTCACGCCCCACTCTGCGGGCAGCTGCTTACCACCTCCCGGCCCCTCCCGCCCCTGCCTCTTCCAGACGGAGGGGTGAGGCTGGCGGAGCCTGGGTCCCAGCCCAGGCCGGAGGCTGGAGAAGGGGGGCCTGATGCCCGGGATCCAGGGAAAAATTTAGAGGGGACACACTCTGGGGCGGCCGGGCCAGGCGCTCCGCACATCTGCACAGACAGACTGGGTCTTGTTTCAAATACAAGTCCATTTCCATTGTTAAAAAAGCAAAAACACAAAAACAAAAGAGAACTACTAAAAATCTGGGCAAGAGAAAATATAAAGGAGAAGAAAGAACCCCCCGGTCTGGTGGGCGCTGGCCCAAAACACCACTGGAGGGAAGGACCAGGGGCGCCCCGCCCCCCGAGCCCCAGACCCGTGGGATGAGTGAGCTTGTACTGGGCAGTCTCCCCGCAGCTCTCAGCCCCACATAAAGCCCCCTCCTCAGCAAGCCCCACGCCCTCCCCCTGCCCCCTGACTTGGGCAGGGCCTCTAAGACCTCACAGCCCTGAGCCCTGCCACCCTCTCGAACAGCGAGCTCCATCGCCTGCCACCGAGGGAAGTTCCGCCGCGAGCCTGGGGCCGCCCGGGCTGGGCAGTGGCTGACTGTGGTCCGGCCCCAGGAGGCTGTGTCTGCCTTGAAAAGAAGCTCCCTGCTCTCCCTCAGGACGGAAAGGTGGGAGACTGGGTGGTCCCAGGCCACATGGGGCGCCCACGCGCGGTACCACCGCTGCTCTGAGACAGGCCATCGAGCAGCCCACGGACGCCCCTGTGAAGCGCGCGGCTAAGATGAAGGTTCTGACTGCGCACCGAGGAGACACCTCCTGGGAAGTCAGCCCTGTTCCAGGAACCAGACAAGAACATGCTGAACGCCACGAAGGGACACGTCCGCAGAGTGCGGGCCAGGGGACCCTGGGCACACGAGCCGGGCTCTTCAACAGCCGCACAGTAAGGGAAGCGGGAGGAGGGGCCGCCAGTCACACACGGGGCCGTCCTAACCCTGTCCCGCCGTAAAACTGTCAGGACACGAATTACGCAGCTGGACGTGCGTACCTCACCTAGGTATTTCCTACCAGGGGCTGCTGCTGTCTCTCAGGCGCCGTACTCGTACTGTAGCAATAGTTTCTGTCTCTTCTAGAGGTTTATACTGATTTTACAGGTGACGTTGTTTCTAGGACTTGCTTCAAAATAATTCGGAAGATGCCTGCTATCCCTGCTTCTCTGGGCTGGAGCCTGTACCAGAAATGTAGTGCTATGGGAATTTCATTATCATTATTATCAGGGAAGTGAATGAAATCGGAACATATTCTATAGATTAGATAGAAGTGTAGCATCTAAGTTAAATTGTATGAACCTGATATTTGTGCTAGGGTTATAGAAGAGAATACACGGATGTTAGAAAATACACACGGGACCGCTAAGCGGTAACAGGGCAAGAGGCTGCAAGCCTGGGCTTCGGGGGCTCTGTGTCCGGGGGAGAAAGTGTGCAGAGCGGGGCTCCCCGCACAGGATGCGAGAGTCCAGGCACCGGGACCGCGGGCGCCTGGAGTCTGGACGATGGCAAGTCACGTGGTCAGAGCAAGGCTGAGGGACAGAGCGGGTCAGGAGACCAGGACACCGGGCAGACCGGGGGACCACGGACACACGTGGACACACGGGGATGCCTGGGCGTGGAAGCCGAGCTGTGGTTGTGCACAGAATGTCCTTGCTGTTGGGGGCGGAGGCACCAGCAGCCAGCTCTCAGACGGTTTGGAAAGAAGACAGTAGTGACAGACAC
>NW_027528369.1:11233229-11233650 GCF_008692635.1 Crocuta crocuta | reverse complement strand
CCTCTCTCTCTGACCCTCCCCTGCTCATGTTCTCTCTGTCTCTCAAAAATAAATGAATGTTAAAATTTTTTTTAAATAATAAAATTAAAAGAAAATTAAAATTAAAAACCACATGCAAGCAACATGGCCACACACGCACCCCAGAACGACGCACAGACGTGGCTGCCCGTGGGGAGGTGTGGAAGGCACCGGGGAAGTCAGCTCGAGGGGGCATGACCCTGCCCGGTGGGNGGCGCCAGGCACCTACGGAAGCCTCCCCACTGCGCTCCGCGGCTGCTGCCACGCGGGCCACCTTGGAGATGACAGGGGCCACGTTGGTGGGGCCGTAGAGCTGGAGCCTGGGCAGGCAGTTCTGATAGGCCTCCACCACGCCCTGGATTCCTGCGGGGAGGGGGGAGGAGGGTGAGCCTGGCCCCGGCGC
>NW_027528369.1:11194561-11233160 GCF_008692635.1 Crocuta crocuta | reverse complement strand
TCTCCTCACGTCTTACCTTCACACTCATCGTCCTCAGGGTTGAAGTTGATGGCAAAGTCATGGGACACCTGAGTGGGCGCAGAGGGACTGGCAGCTGGGTGAGCCCTCAGGACCCCCCACGTCCCCGCCTAGTGGGCGCCTGGGCTTGCGGCCTGGGACCAGCTTGTGGAGAGGGCCTCGCAGAGGGAGTCGCCTGGGTCAGAGGGCAGACGGAGGGGCCCTGGGCCCGCTCCTCCCCTGCAGCCAGCGGCCCCCGCTTCTGAGTTGCATTAACCGGTAAATCCCTCCCACCACCACGTTTTTCTGCTTAAGCCACGGGAACGGCTATTTGCAACTGGAAGGCTCCAGACTCATTCCCCTTCTCCACACAGAGACGCGGCGTTTGTCTTCAGTTCTCAGGGGTCACTAGCGCTAGGTGACCAAGGTCAGCCTCTGGCCACAAGTGCAGGGTCCTTGCAACCTCCCCACTGTCTGTCCCGAAGGAGCCACGCTCCCAGCAGGGGGAGCAGCAGCCAAGGGGCCAGGACCCGGGACGGCCTCGCTGGGGAGAAGGGGGGCCGCGGAGGCCCCCAGCCCCCGCAGATGCGAGGGGGCAGGGCCGACGTCCCCAGGCTCTCCTACCTCGTACTTGGGAGGGATCCGGGCTCCAAACCCCAAAGCAGAAAATCTCTTGTCGCTGCAAGAGAAGCAGCCCCATCACACGAGCTCCCTGATTTCCCCGGGGTGGGGGGTGGTCTGGGGAGACACCCACCAGAGCCAGGACAGCCGGTTTCTATCCCACCCCTGGGTGACCACTTTCCAGGGGGCCCGGCTCTGTTCCGAGCCACGTGGCGGAAACCGAGCACTGAAGACGCCCACATCCAGGCAGGGGCAGAGCCAGCCTCTCGGCCTCTCTTTGCTCTGGGACCAGCAGGCGCTTGCTTGGGCGGCAGCCTGACTCTGGGACCTCGGCTCTCTGCCCCCCACCCCCGACAGCCCTCTGTTCATCCGTGGCCTCAGTTTACTGGCCTGTACAGCAGGACATAGATCCCCTGTGTGTGTGTGTGTGTGAGTGTGCGTGTGCACGCGTGTGTGCACACAGGGCGAAGGCCATGTGACTGAGGCCCAGCCCCACCTCAACACATGCAGGTTTTGACTGGAGCTTCACCTCAGGGATCAGCTACGCAGGACGGGGGTCTGGCCCGTGGAGCGAGCCCCGCCCACCGTGGCCCACGTGCCGCCAGCCTCGGGCAGGTTCCTCAGTCAGTGTATACAGTCATACCGTGTACACAGTGGAAACGGTCTGGGCCCAAGTCTGTGCTGCAATCAAGGGAGGCTGGGAGGTGACGGACGCGTGAGGGGGGTAGGGGCCACACCTGTCATCGTCCCGGGGACAGGGCAGTGGGGGGGCCGCAGCTGTCATCGTCCCGGGGACAGGGCAGTGGGGTCACACCTGTCATCGTCCCGGGGACAGGGCAGTGGGGGGCGCACCTGTCATCGTCCCGGGGACAGGGCAGTGGGGGGCGCACCTGTCATCGTCCCGGGGACAGGGCAGTGGGGTCACACCTGTCATTGTCCCGGGGACAGGGCAGTGGGGTCACACCTGTCATCATCCCGGGGACAGGGCAGTGGGGTCACACCTGTCATAGTCCTGGCAGATCTCTCCCACGGCCACCAGGGCCTGCAGGTACTCGTTGGGCTGGAAGGGATTGATGTAGTGCAGGGAACAGCTGTTCCTCGGGTCACCGTTGGAGGCTGTGAAATCGATGGCCACCTGCAGAGGCCCGGGCTCATGAGCTGGGGGCCCCTCTCCCACCTGGGCTGGACTAGGCACCCAGAGCCCCATCGCACAGGTACGGGGAACGAGGCGTGGGGAGCTGCTGGGTGAGGGGTGCAAACCTGAGGGCCCGGCTCTGTGCTGGGGTGAAGGGCAGAGGGCAGCCTGGGGAGAGTGGGCATCGGCGCTGACCAGCGAGCCCGCACCCTGCCAACCCCCAATCTGCCCAGAACCCCAGGAGAGAAGCACCCATCCGGGTGATACCAGCCCATGGCCCACAGCGCGGTCCCACTGAGCGCTGAGCACCTCGGGCCAAGTGCCCTGGGCGCCGGCGGGCATGCTAGGGAGGGACCCAAGGCCATGACCAGGCACGTCTCTTCTCTGCTGCCACTCCACCCGGGCAGGGACTGAGGGTTCGAGCCCTGGGCTGGGGTCTCCACGTGGCTTCCCGCAGGCCAGTGTGACTGCCACTGGGTGGAGTGACATGGACGTGTGCGGCCACGAGTGAGCCGTGGGGTGACACGGAGCCACAGACGCCGGGCTCTGCGGCTCCACTACCGCCCACACAGCTGCAGACAGAGCCGTGGCCACTCGGTCTGTGGCCTCTGCTGTTGTCGCCGGCTGTCACACGTGCCACTACATTCTTGGCCCCGGGCAGCTCCTGAGACCCACCTGCCCCTTCCATCTGCGCGGGAAGAGCAACCCCCGGAAAAAGGCGCACAAAAACCCAGAGCCCAGGCTGGGGAGGGCGGACTCCCGACCCGCAGAAGGGCCTCACTGCACCCGCTTATGCACAGCCGCCCCGGGCACCGGGCCGGGCTCCAAGGTACATCCAGGGTGGGCAGGTGCCCGGGCTCTGCTGGTGTGGACGGGCCCCGTGCACTCACGGTGAAGTGGATCTGACAGCCGCCCATGATGTAGTCCAGGAAGGAGTAAACCCTGTAGGACTTCCAGGCAGGGAGGTCGGCAGGGCCCACCCACGGTGCCCCGTCCCCTGACCCTGAGGCCGGAGCCCGGGGACCTGCCCTTCCGACCCAGCTCTCTGCCGGGGCAGCCCCTGCCCATTTCCCTCCTCTGTCTCCCCCTCCCGTCNGAGGGCAGACGGAGGGGCCCTGGGCCCGCTCCTCCCCTGCAGCCAGCGGCCCCCGCTTCTGAGTTGCATTAACCGGTAAATCCCTCCCACCACCACGTTTTTCTGCTTAAGCCACGGGAACGGCTATTTGCAACTGGAAGGCTCCAGACTCATTCCCCTTCTCCACACAGAGACGCGGCGTTTGTCTTCAGTTCTCAGGGGTCACTAGCGCTAGGTGACCAAGGTCAGCCTCTGGCCACAAGTGCAGGGTCCTTGCAACCTCCCCACTGTCTGTCCCGAAGGAGCCACGCTCCCAGCAGGGGGAGCAGCAGCCAAGGGGCCAGGACCCGGGACGGCCTCGCTGGGGAGAAGGGGGGCCGCGGAGGCCCCCAGCCCCCGCAGATGCGAGGGGGCAGGGCCGACGTCCCCAGGCTCTCCTACCTCGTACTTGGGAGGGATCCGGGCTCCAAACCCCAAAGCAGAAAATCTCTTGTCGCTGCAAGAGAAGCAGCCCCATCACACGAGCTCCCTGATTTCCCCGGGGTGGGGGGTGGTCTGGGGAGACACCCACCAGAGCCAGGACAGCCGGTTTCTATCCCACCCCTGGGTGACCACTTTCCAGGGGGCCCGGCTCTGTTCCGAGCCACGTGGCGGAAACCGAGCACTGAAGACGCCCACATCCAGGCAGGGGCAGAGCCAGCCTCTCGGCCTCTCTTTGCTCTGGGACCAGCAGGCGCTTGCTTGGGCGGCAGCCTGACTCTGGGACCTCGGCTCTCTGCCCCCCACCCCCGACAGCCCTCTGTTCATCCGTGGCCTCAGTTTACTGGCCTGTACAGCGGGACATAGATCCCCTGTGTGTGTGTGTGTGAGTGTGCGTGTGCACGCGTGTGTGCACACAGGGCGAAGGCCATGTGACTGAGGCCCAGCCCCACCTCAACACATGCAGGTTTTGACTGGAGCTTCACCTCAGGGATCAGCTACGCAGGACGGGGGTCTGGCCCGTGGAGCGAGCCCCGCCCACCGTGGCCCACGTGCCGCCAGCCTCGGGCAGGTTCCTCAGTCAGTGTATACAGTCATACCGTGTACACAGTGGAAACGGTCTGGGCCCAAGTCTGTGCTGCAATCAAGGGAGGCTGGGAGGTGACGGACGCGTGAGGGGGGTAGGGGCCACACCTGTCATCGTCCCGGGGACAGGGCAGTGGGGGGGCCGCAGCTGTCATCGTCCCGGGGACAGGGCAGTGGGGTCACACCTGTCATCGTCCCGGGGACAGGGCAGTGGGGGGCGCACCTGTCATCGTCCCGGGGACAGGGCAGTGGGGGGCGCACCTGTCATCGTCCCGGGGACAGGGCAGTGGGGTCACACCTGTCATTGTCCCGGGGACAGGGCAGTGGGGTCACACCTGTCATCATCCCGGGGACAGGGCAGTGGGGTCACACCTGTCATAGTCCTGGCAGATCTCTCCCACGGCCACCAGGGCCTGCAGGTACTCGTTGGGCTGGAAGGGATTGATGTAGTGCAGGGAACAGCTGTTCCTCGGGTCACCGTTGGAGGCTGTGAAATCGATGGCCACCTGCAGAGGCCCGGGCTCATGAGCTGGGGGCCCCTCTCCCACCTGGGCTGGACTAGGCACCCAGAGCCCCATCGCACAGGTACGGGGAACGAGGCGTGGGGAGCTGCTGGGTGAGGGGTGCAAACCTGAGGGCCCGGCTCTGTGCTGGGGTGAAGGGCAGAGGGCAGCCTGGGGAGAGTGGGCATCGGCGCTGACCAGCGAGCCCGCACCCTGCCAACCCCCAATCTGCCCAGAACCCCAGGAGAGAAGCACCCATCCGGGTGATACCAGCCCATGGCCCACAGCGCGGTCCCACTGAGCGCTGAGCACCTCGGGCCAAGTGCCCTGGGCGCCGGCGGGCATGCTAGGGAGGGACCCAAGGCCATGACCAGGCACGTCTCTTCTCTGCTGCCACTCCACCCGGGCAGGGACTGAGGGTTCGAGCCCTGGGCTGGGGTCTCCACGTGGCTTCCCGCAGGCCAGTGTGACTGCCACTGGGTGGAGTGACATGGACGTGTGCGGCCACGAGTGAGCCGTGGGGTGACACGGAGCCACAGACGCCGGGCTCTGCGGCTCCACTACCGCCCACACAGCTGCAGACAGAGCCGTGGCCACTCGGTCTGTGGCCTCTGCTGTTGTCGCCGGCTGTCACACGTGCCACTACATTCTTGGCCCCGGGCAGCTCCTGAGACCCACCTGCCCCTTCCATCTGCGCGGGAAGAGCAACCCCCGGAAAAAGGCGCACAAAAACCCAGAGCCCAGGCTGGGGAGGGCGGACTCCCGACCCGCAGAAGGGCCTCACTGCACCCGCTTATGCACAGCCGCCCCGGGCACCGGGCCGGGCTCCAAGGTACATCCAGGGTGGGCAGGTGCCCGGGCTCTGCTGGTGTGGACGGGCCCCGTGCACTCACGGTGAAGTGGATCTGACAGCCGCCCATGATGTAGTCCAGGAAGGAGTAAACCCTGTAGGACTTCCAGGCAGGGAGGTCGGCAGGGCCCACCCACGGTGCCCCGTCCCCTGACCCTGAGGCCGGAGCCCGGGGACCTGCCCTTCCGACCCAGCTCTCTGCCGGGGCAGCCCCTGCCCATTTCCCTCCTCTGTCTCCCCCTCCCGTCCATCCCGCCCACCCCCCTGCCCCAAGAACTGGGGGCCACCGGACCCCTGGCATCCATCTGACTTGGGGAGACTTGCCCCTGCCCTGTTCCCTCTCTGGAGAGTTCAGGCGGGAGCCGCCCCCACCCCGCTGTGGGCGATGGGGCATCTGCAGGCGGGGCCGCGGCTCACCTTCAGGTCTGCCAGGATGACCACCCCAGAGTTCTTGTAACTACGCCTCCTCTGCCTGTACTTGGCATTGACGCAGTCCCACTGGGCCTGGGGCACAGGGAGAGACAGAGACCCCACCCCACAGCGCCAGTGCCCAAAACCCACTTCAAGGGGGCAGGGAGGCCTCAAAGCCCCAGCTCTGGACCGCACTTCTCCGACCGTGACGCGGTGACTGGCATCCCTACTCTGGCCACCTGGCGGGCGTGGTCCTCCATCTTCTCTGGGTTTTGCCAAGAATAACAACTTCTGGAGCCGACTCAGCTCAGGCTGATGCCCTACCTGTCCTGTCTCTTGTGGCTCGTCCCAGCGAACCCTTTCAGACGGGTCAGGACTCCACTTTCCCCCCGTTTGGGGAGGGGGGAGGGGGAAGGGGGGCCCAGCTCACCTGGTCCTCCCCGAAGGCTTTCTGCATCTCCTCAAAGGTGGTGGAGAATTCCCCGATGAAGTCGTGCTTTCCTCGGGAGTCGTAATCCCAGACGAGGCACTGGGGAGGAGCCCAGGCCCCCTCAGCCCACCTGCCCCTCCGGGGCCCCCCACCTGGATGTCTCCAGTCCCCTGCAGTCAGGCCAGCCCTCACCCCCCCCATACCTGGCCCCCCAGCTCGCCCCACCTTCAGAGGCCGCGTCTCCTCACAGCTGCACAGGCTGCTAAGCGACACCTTGAAAGGCTCCCACACGGGGCTGAGGTTGTTCTTGACCACCTGTGGGGGGGGCGTGCTCAGGCTCCGGGCAGGACTGGGGGCGCAGAGGGCAGGGGCGGGGGGTGGTGCTCAAGCTCTGGGCAGGACTGGAGGCCCAGAGCCCCTATAGTTCTGAACCTGTTCCTTTGTAACTTCCGCCACATTCCTGGGCCCCCTGAACCCCCTTTTCTTTAAATAGCCTCTTTTTTACTCAAATTAATTTATCTCAAAACCAAATGCTCTTGGGGCACCTGGATGGCTTCATCGCTTGAGCGTCTGACTCTTGGTTTCGGCTCAGGTCATGAGCCCAGTGTCGGGCACAGTGTGGAACCTGCTTGGGATTCTCTCTCTCCCTCTCTCTGCCCCCCGCCCCCCGCTTGCATGCATGCACCTGCAGGCGGGACAGAGAACACAACTGTGGATTCAGCGCCTGGCCTGCGGCTCCCTGCTGGAAGGAGATGGGTGCTGGGGGTGAAGGCCCCCACAGCCATCGGGGTCCTGGGAGGGCACGGGTGGGGGCAACAGGCTGGCTTTGGGCCCCCTCTCCTCACTCCCGCCCCCAAAGCGCTGCGGGAGCGTCAGGTGCTGGCGGGAGCCCTCACCTCGGTGCGGTGCACCAGCTGCTCGCTCTGGTCGTCGTTGACCCGGTACAGCTCCAGGAAGGGGTCTGACTTGCTGAAGACGTCCTGGGGCAGGAGCACAGGCTGTGCTGGGCCTCGAGCCGCCGTCCGCCCCCTGCAGTCTCTGTCTCCTTAGCTAGGTGAGGGCTGGCCCTGCCAAGAGCCTCTCAGAGTGCCCCCAACGCCTTGCCTCCCCTCTAGAGCCTTCACTGGCTCCCCAGCACCCTTGCTGTAACTGCCAGGCCCAGGCCCACCCCCTCTCCGGCCACGTCTGCACACCCCCAGCCAGCACCACCCCGACGTCTGTGCCGTCCCGGGGACAAGGGCTCCGATTCGGGAGGGCAGAGGTGGGGGTGGGCCCTTGTCGTAGCCAGGGCGGCCCTGGCCCCACGCAGGCGGCTCCGCTCACCTTGTCGTCCAGCTTCCTGGCCCGGAAGGACAGTTCCACGTAGCCATTGTTCCCAGATATGTCCTCGGCGACCACCTGGGGGGGAAGCCAGGGCTCCGGGCTCCTCGCCAGGCCTGACGACAGGCACTCGGAGCCCCGGCAGCCTCGGGCCTCGCCCCGCTGACTCCCAGGACAGGCCTCCCGGAGCCACGATGAGAGGGGGTGGGGGTGTGCAGGGCGGAGGGGCTGGGTGGGAAGGCAGGCGGCCTCACCGTGATGGTGGACTTGCCGGCATTCCTGCCGAACTTGAGCAGCAGGGCGCGGGTCATCTTCTTCTGGGCCACGATCTGGAAGCCAGAACAGTCAGGGAGGGTCAGCCCCTGTCCCCTCAGGACCCCGACCCGGCCCTCAGTCTCCCTGGGCAGCCCAGCTCCTCCAAATCGACGCCCCAGGACCCCACGCCCTCCCTCGGGACACGCAGCCACCTGACATCCCTCTGCAGGGCCCCGCCTCTCGCCCAGGCAGGGGCCCTCGCTGGCGCTGCTTCGCGAGCCCACGTGTCAGGAGGGGACACAGGCTCAGTGAGGACACGCTGCCGGGGGGCCCGGGAACACACACAAGCCCCAGCTCCTCGGCAGCCCAGGGCGGCCCGGGTGGCCCCCGTCCCTGCCCCAAGGGCAGCAAGGGCCTCGAACAGCCTCCCGGCCAGCAGGACTGGACTCCCGGGCCGTGGGGCTGGCAAAGAGTCAGGAGCAAGACCTCGACCCCGGTCTCCACCACCCTGCGGGGCCTCCCTGTGGGCTCCTCCCCACCCCTGCCCACCTGGGACGCCCCCTCCACTTCGACCCGCCCTCATTTGGCCACAAGCCCCTAACGGGGACACAGAGCTGACACCGGGAAGCCCACGCAGCCTGGGCCACCTGCTCACTAGAGGGCAGCACTGAGGCGGCAGGCGCCCTGGTCTGCGGAGTTGCTCAAGGATGACCGCACCCTCTCCCACCCGCCGCGGCTGCCAAGGGGTCCATGACCTCGTGGGGGACTCCACTCACTTGCTGGCCAGCTGTCACCATGGTGACAGGGACAGCAATGCTCAGCAGCGCTCCCCGGGCCCCACCTCCGGCCCGCTCCCCGAGCCCGGCCACCGCGCAGTGAGCGAGTCCAGACCCCACGCAGCATACGCCCAGCCCACACGCCCCCGGCCGCTGCCTCGCCAAGCCGCCTTCAAGGTGTCAGCAAGGGCGGCCGTGTGCCTCCAGCTGCTCTCCCCCCAGGCGGCGCTGCTGGGGGCTCTCCCGGTCGGGGGTGGGAAGGCTGCTCTGTGAAGCAGCTCATGGTCAATAAGCTCTTTCTGCTCAGTCCCCTCAGACACCCACTGCTTGGAGGTTCAGACAGAGGTCAGGGACTTGGTCAAGGTCGTGCAACTGGGATTCACAGCCAGTGTCCATACCCCTGACCACTGACCGCAGCTCCTCTGATGGCCACGCAGGCCTCGATGGACCTTTTCACTGTCTGAAGTTTATATGTCGATCCAGACACACGTGGGCTCATACAGGTTTCTTTGTGTCCACGAACACGTCCACGCCCGTGTGCCCGTGTGTACATGCGTGTCTGAGCACACATGTCAATACACGCGTGTCTGAGGGGCCCGTGGAACCCAGCTCTGCGGCTGTGCAGTGACCCACGCTGTCATCTGTACGATGGGATGACAGGGGACCCACCCCAGACCAGCCCCAACGCAGACGGCAATGGGGATGAGTCATGGACAGCATGTTGGGTAAAAGAAGCCGGGCACAAATGAGAACACACACACCGTGTGATTCATGAACAAGAAGTTCTGGAACAAGCAGAATGCAGGGATTGGCTGGAGAGGAGGGGTATGCAGGGGGATGAAACGTTCTGTGTGGGCCGGTGATGGTCAGAACACGGGGACCTAAACTCATCATAAACCCCAAGGTCTACACGTCCTGCTGGATGGAAATTGTGCCTCGATAAAAAGGAAGCCTCTCCCACCACAAGCTGAGAATGAAGTGCGCGGCGTGAAGCCTGGCGCCCGGGCAGTCTCGGTGGCGGCTGGCAGGCGCCCTTGCCGCGCTGGCACTGGCAGAGCTACCGGACAGGCCGTCATCCGAGGAGAACAGCAAACAGTGTCCTGGGGTACGGCAGCCCCCAGTGGCCTGGCCGGTCCGCTGCAGGGGGCGGGGGGGGCACGCCGGCCTGCCGAGCGGAAGGTATGTCCCGGCAGAGAAGAAAGCAGGTGCAGATAGTGATGTGCATGTAATGTGTGCTTAAAAAATACCTATATACACAGAGAGAAGAAACATTCACTCGTGTTCTCATGTGAGAATATGAAGCCGGACACAACTCGGGGACAGGCGACTTCCATGGCTTGCCTTTCACACTCCCGAATCTTGAATTATATGAATGCATTACCCAGTTCAAAATGATACATTTTTAAAACTAACTAATAAGGAATTTTTAAGAGAAGTCACCATGGAGACGGGCAGAGCAGGATGTGAGTCCCAGAGGGTCCTCCGTGGTGCCTGGCTCACCTCCAGCTTGAAGCAGGCTGTCCCTGCACCGCCCCCCGCGCCCCCCACCCCACCCTCCAGCCCTCAGCATTAGCCCAGCTGCACTTCCTGCCCTCCGGCCTCTCCTGCCCTCTTCCCTCCCCCTCCCGAGGGGATGGGTCAGGGTTGGGGGGCCCACCTGCCCCAAGGTGCACTCCATGCCCCCAAGGAAGTCGTCGTCCTGATAGCCAAGGTTGCTTGGTCCAGGGGTGTCATAGACCTCAAAGCGCAGCTTCTGTACCTCCTCAAAGTAGTAGTCGAGCGTGAAGACCTTGGAGAACACGGGGTGCAGGCTGCTCCGGACCACTTCGGTTCTGTCCACCTGCGAGCAGCCAGTGTGGGCGAGCCCCACAGGGGAACGGCTTCCCCCCCGGCACTCCCTAGCGCCTGGCCCCAGCCTCCCCTCACCTGCCCTCACATGCTCCTGGGAAGGCCCTGCCCCCCTCAACCTGCACTCCAATCCTCAGGACCCCAAGCCCCACATGGCTTCCGGCCACCCCTGGGGGCGGGGGCACTTCCAGCGGTCCTGGGCACCTCCCTCCCGGAAATAAAGACCCGCACCCCTGACCAGCCACAGGCTGCAGTCTCTGCATTTTCTCATGTCATGCCCACCAGAGCCTGCTCTATCCCCGTCACAGATGGGGAAACTGAGGCTCAGAGAAGGCAAGGGTCCTGTGCAAAAGCAGTCCAAGTCAGGAACAGAGTTGGATCAGAATCCTGAGCTGGGCAAACCCAAAGTGGAGATCTCTCCCCAGCCGGGCAGGCAGGGAGATGGGGTGGGGGCAGACGCCCTGGGTTCCACATCTCTCCTGCATCTTGGCCCGTCTATGCCCCCGAAGCACAGTGCAGCCTGGGCAGGTAGGTTCGCCCCCCTCCAGGGTCCACAAACTCCCCCACTCTCAGATGGGGGGTCTTGGGGGCCATCCTTTCTCAGGGACACCTGCGCCAGGTAGGGCTCAGGCCAAGCAGCAAAGACTAACGGGAGGGAGGGTACAGACCCTCTTCACAGACCCTCCCCGGTGGCCCCACCACCACAGACACCGGGCTGGGCAGGCCCTACGCCTCCAAGGTCAAAGACGGGCAGGGTTTGGCAGCCGCAGGAGGCTGGTGGTCCAGAGACCACAAGACACAGCGCGAGGTCGGGGAGCAAAAAGCTGGTCCCCAGAAGCTGGCGCCTGAGGCCTCCAGCTCTGTGTCCCTCACAGGAGGGGGCCCCACGGGTCTGCCTCCACCAGGTCCCGCCCGCTGACCCACCCAGGTCCCCCGTCCTGAACGCCAGGCCATGGCCAGGGGGCGTGCTAGAGCACGGGGAGGGACCCCTCAACTCCATTGCGGCTTCAGCCCCAACCCCTCCGGCCCACAACCCACGTTTCTCCGCCTTTCAAGGTGAAGTGCACACAGGAGTGGTGACCGAGGGAGCACTTTGCACGTACGTGGACAGCGCCCTGAGCTGTTGCCACAACCTCCATGGGGAGGGCTGGGCTGGGGGCCAGGGGGCAGCAGGCCGCAAGGCACCCCAGTGACCCCCAGGACCAAAGGGTATCAGAGGAAGAACCAGGTCCGCGGGGGGCATGAACCAGACCCCAGCCGTCCCGCCGGGCCAGGTGCAGCGCGCTGGGTGGCCCGGGCTGGACACTCAGCTGGAGCCGCCACAACCGGAGGGCGGGCGACGGGCGGCCCTGCAGGTGGGTCACAGATCAGGTCTCTGCCCAGTGCCCCAGCCAGGTCAGCGCTCCCGCCAGCCCAGCGGCCCCACCGCTCCGGGCTCTGAGGTCTGGGTGCCTCTGCCTGGTGGGTGAGGGCCTGGCAGACAGGTGCCCCTCCCGCGTGCCCCGCAGGCCAGGGGGGTACCCGGGAGCCCAGGCCAACCCTGCGTCCCCACTGGGGCCACACCACTCCCTCCTGCAGCCCCTTAGTAAAGCCCTTGCCTGCACACTCCAGCCTGGGCGCCTCACCCGTGCCCCCCGCCCCCCCCACGCGGGACCCTGGTCACACCGCGCTGGGGAGCTCCCTCTCTCTACCTGGGGTCCTCTCAGTCGCCTCCGGTCCAGCGCCCCCCGGCTCCCGGACACCCCCTCNGCGAGTGGGGGTCCAGCGCCCCCCTCCCCCGAGTTTCTCCCCGGGAGCCCATCTGGAGGCCCCGCGGCATCTGGGGATGAACCGCTGCAACACCGAGCGCTTCGGAGAACTCGCTGGGCGCCAGGCACCCCTGGGCTGGGCCCCGAAATGACAGAGCAGGTCCCCATCTTGGTGGGACGTGTGTTCCAACAGTGGGGAGCCCCTGGCCGTCCCGGGGCATCGGGCTGAGGCTCAGAACCCGACCTGGCACGTTCCTCCCCTGCAGCCAGAGGGGACAAGCTTGGGGGCCGTGGGGGGGGGACCCCCCCCCGCCCCGAGAGTCTCCCCGTGGCCCCACCGCCCCAGAGGAAGGCCTGCGGACGAGGAGGTGTTGCCAGAGGCACAAACCACCTCCCAGCCCATTCTCTTTGCCAATTTTTGCCTAAAAATAGGGCACCGATCTGGCCCAAAGCCATAGTGGGAGGGGGGCAAGAAGAGAGTTTAGGGTGAAGGGGCCTGAGGGCAGGCGAGCAGAGAGCGGGTATCCGGCCCTGTGCCCTCAGGCTGATGGGGCTCAGCCTCGGCCTCCTGGGCTGCGGAAGATTCTGGGCCAGGGTCAGGCAGGCAGAGGCCCTCCCTGCCGTTGTGCGTGGAGGGCGTCCCGGCACGGAGACGGTGGGCCCGCCCGGGCACGCCTGGGACGCAGACTCCCCGTGCCCAGTTTGCTGAAAGACGAAACAGCTTGCAGCTGGGGTGCGTGCGCTGGTCTCCAGCCCGCGGGCTCGCTTCCCAGGCACCTGCGTAAAGGGCAGAGGGCAGTGAGACACAGCGAGGGCTCTGAGGCCGGGCAGTGCCCCGTCCTGCCCCGTCCAGCCGCCCTGCCGCTCCTCCGGGCCCGGCGCAGGCCCAGACAGCTCCGGGGTCCGGCTCTCAAGGGCTGGCCGCCCTCTGTCGTGAGCAGCCTGGCGCCCCCGCCTCTTGCCCAGACCTGCTTCGCAGAGCCGAGGGGAGTCGGTGTTGGGCCCACCTGCCCGGTACGTGGGCTTGCGGTGGCGGTTCCTGGGCTTACGGGGCCCCAGGCCGCCCAGAGCCAGGTCTCCGGGGACACCGGCCCCACCCGCACCCCGGGCAAAGCCCCTTGGCCTCTCTGAACGTCTGTGGGGCTCGGGGGCTGGGCCCAGGCGGACACCCAGCACCTCGCTGCCTGGCCCGGCATCTCCCGCAAAGCTCCGGGTCCTCCCTGGCCGGCTCCTCGGTCTGCCGGGACTTGGGGGGCCTTCCCCTGAGGACTGCCTCCCCCAAGTTCGACGTCCATGCCTGACCTCTGCGGCTGAGAGGGGGCAGCTGCCGGGTGTGGGTCGCTGGGGCACCCGTCACCCGCTGCGCACTCCATGCGCACTGCAGCGGTGTGGAGCCACTCAGTGCGCACGTCAGCTCCGTCTCACGGGCGAGGAAAGGGGGACGCGGGGGAAACCTGACTCGGCAGTGGGGGCGCAGGGCTTCAGCCCCGACCCCAGAACCGTTCCTAACCATCACGCACACGGCACCACGGTAACAGGTGGCACATCCATCAGGTGACAGAGGAAAGACCACTCAGAGCCGGGGAGCTCGAGCATCTGAGGTGTTAATGGGCCCCTTGGGGTCTCCGGCCACCGCCTCACAGGGTGTGGCTGCCCCCACAGGGCCGGGGCCCTGCGCCTCGGCTCCAGACGGCACCGATGGAAAGAAACCACAGCGGGAAAAGCAGATTTTCCGTAACCCTGGTCCACGGCGCCCGCACCAGCATGGCGGCCCGGGTTTTTAGGACAGGCGGCCGGGGCGGGCTCCCTCCTCCCCGCCCGGCCCCAGAGCTCTGGGGACACGGGAGGCCGGGAAGGCAGGCGCGGGGGGCGGCGAGGCCCCGTCCTACGTTTTGTCCTTCTTGTTGTGCAGACCAGCCTACGCTCCGCGCCGGGAACGCAGGACGTGTGCAGAAGCACGTGGAGAGGAACATTCTAGCGCCAGCCGTGAGCACGACGAGCCTGCGGCGTCTACCCCTCCGGCCCTTTTCCCTGCAAATCTGTTCGTACCACTTTCCACGAGTCGCCTCCAGTGACTGGGCCCGTACCGCGCGTGGCTCATCAGGCTGCCAGCGCGAGGGCCGCCGCCGTGTCACCCCCAGCCCCTGGGCCCAGGACCGCGCCGCCGCGCTACCTGCTCAGGACACGTCTGTTGCAAAGTACGTCAGCTTTGTAACCTGTTTCTTCTTTTCTTAACGGTTTATGGCCTCCTTCCGCGGCGGGGACTCAGTGTGTGTGCCCCGCCCCCAGATCCACGTGTTGAAGGCCCGACCCCGGTGGGTGGTATTAGGAGGTGGGACCTTTGGGGGGCTCTGGGGGCTCAAGGTTAAGCGTCCGACCTTGGTTTCGGCTCAGGTCCCAATCGTGCAGCGTGGGGAGTTCAAGCCCCGCGTCGGGCTCTGTGCTGGGAGCCGGGGCCCTGGGGCCCGCTTGCGACTCGCTCCCTCTCTCTCCGCCCCTCCCCCACGCACGCCGCCTCTTTTCCAAAATAAATAAACTTTAAAAAAAAAGTAAAAATAAAAGGAGGTGGGACCTTTGGGTCCCACCCTTGGGTCCATAAGGGTGTGACTTGCGAGTATGACTAGGGCCCCGAGAAAGCAGCCCCTCAGGGGCCCCCGCCCTTCCCCCATCGTGAGGACACAGCAAGGAGGAGGCCGTCACCCGACCCTGAGGCCGCCGGCGCCTCGATCCTGGGCGCTCAGCNCTTGTAAATAAGGTTTAATTGGAACGCGGCGTGCCTGTCGGCTCACATTCTGTCTGGCGTTGACCTTGCTCCGGAGCAGAGCTGAGTCGCCAGGACGGAGACCGTGGGGCCCGGAGAGCCTGAAATGCCTGCTCTTCCTTGAAGAAGACGCTGGCCACCCGGTCTGCCCCCCCGGCTCCTGCTGCCTCAGCCTGGCGCCCGCTAACCCAGCCCCTGCCCGGCCCAGGGGCTCGGAAGGGGCCACCCGGGGGATCAGCTGGTCAAACCAACCATTCCTGAGGCATTTAACTACCTCCCATTTGGTTTTGTTTTCTTTTAAGTTTATTTATTTACTTATTTTATTTTGAGAGATGGAGAGTGAGCAGGGAAGGTGCCAAGAAAGAGGGAGACAGAGAACCCCAAGCAGGGCCTGCGCTGTCAGCACGGAGCCTGATGCGGGGCTCAGCCTCCCGAGACTCGAGATCGTGACCTGGGCTGAAACCGGACTGGGACGCCTAACCGACCGAGCCCGCCAGGTCTCCCCGCCATTTGGTGCTTTGGATGCTTCCACATCATACATTTTGGAGCAACAACAAAGAACCCTTTGGTGGACGACAGGTGCTTCGGGCCCCCGCAGTCTCCGCCAGCCAGCAGCCGTCCCCGAGCTCCGGGCCTCGCCCCCACCAAGCCTGCCTCTGTCCCCTCACCCGGAAAGTGGGACAAGGCAGAGTCACCTCCAGGGCAAGTCCTTGTGTGTGGGGCTGGGAGGTGGGGAGGGTGTGCCGGCCACACCCCTCCCCCCTGGCCCTGCTCCTCGTGGGACAGAGGACGCGGCCACCGCAGGCCACCGCCCAACAAGCCAAGAGGGTGTTTGGGAAGGCTTGTTGGCACTGTAGAAACGGTGGGCAGGGGTGGGCAGGGGTGGTCTCCAGAAAGGGAACAGGGTGCGCGTGTCCGGCCGGGCTCTTCCTTTCATCTGCTCGTTGCACACATACTCTCTTCCGCTGTTTCTTTCCTCCCGAGAAATGCTCTTTTATCTCAGAACATCTGCAATATGTCTCGATTGGATTGTTTTCCTACAAGATTTAACACTTTTCTTACTTTAAATCAGACAGTTGCACCCAGAGGGCCACCTGGCTGGGACGACACACACATCCGCGGTCCAGCGGGGCCTCGGCTGCTTGATCACGACAGCATCAGGGAGCTGGGACCCTCCTGCCTCACCCCACACGCATGCACACAGCACACGCATGCACACAGCACACGCATGCACACACATGCACATACACCCCACACAATGCACACAGCACACACATGCACAGCACATGCATGCACACCCCACATGCATGCACACAGCACACACAGCACACGCATGCACACAGCACATGCACATACACCCACACAATGCACACAGCACACGCATGTACACCCACAGGCATGTACACAGCACACACATGTACACCCACATGCATGCACACAGCACACACATACACACCCCACACATGCACACACCACATGCATGCACACAGCACACATATGCACATACACCCACACACATGCACACCCACACATGTACACAGCACACATGTACACAGCACACGAATGTACACAGCACACAATGCATACAGCACACACATGCACACAGAACACGATGTACACACCCCACACATATGCACACAGAACACACATGCACCCCCCACACACCACACATGCACACCCCACACACATGTACACAACACACACATGCACACAACACACAGACACAAGACACATGTATGCGTCGAACGCACACATGTGTTCACTGGCCATGTGCACCATCAGATGGGTGTGGAGACACACACATGATGTGGATACGTGCCGACGTGCCTGAGCGCAAACACATCCAGGTACAAGGAACCCTGACGGGCCCCTCCTCCCCCCGGACGCTGCGCCCCTCACCTTGGGGCCTTCCCACATTCAGTCCCTGGGTGATGTCCCCTCCTGCCCCAAGCCCCTGCCAGGCAGATGACATCCTCTGCTTTGTCAATGAGAAGACCACGGCTCAGAGTGGGTGATGCCTTGCCTGAGGTCACACAGCAGGGGCAGAGCTGGGATTCCAGCTGGACCACGCAACTCCACTCAGAACCTAGTACCTCGCCTCCCTTGGCCCGTCCTGCCCCCCAGGGTGTCTCGGGGGCTTTGCCATTCTCTCACCCCCGCAGAGGTCACAGCCCACCGAGGGTACCAAGCACTTGCTACGGGCAGGGCCACAGGCCAGACGCTATCCAGAACCCGTCTCCCCCTCCTGGCTTCCCCTGACCTAGGAGCCCTTCTGTGCTCAGGGGCTCACGCCGGGGACCCCCGCAGCCTGTTTCCCCAGGGCTTCTTGTCCGAGGGGGAGGAAGGCGGTTGAGAGAGAAGCCATGAGGAGCCACGGTAACCTCGTTTCAGGCCGGCGTCCTTCACTGTTGCTCAATTCAAGTAGAAGCAAGCTGCTGGGTCCAGAGCACACTTGGGGACGGCATCAGACCAGGGCACGGATGTCAGCCGGTGGGGACCACACGACCAGGGCCAGAGCAGGCAGGCAGCGAGGACACAGCTGGCTGCAGGGCCCCCGTGGGGGTGACGGTGGTGTGGGCCAGGGCGGCAGGCGGGTGCGGTGTCCGCGGGGCGCATCTCCAACTGAGGGACGTCCTGCTTTTCTTCTCACCTGACTCATCCAGGGCTTTTGATGATATTCTCGGTAAGAGCCGCCCGGGTGGTGCTTTGACACTGCCTCCGTCCCCAGTCTTTCATCAGTGACCCAATTTTGCCTCCTCCTCCCCAGAAAGCATCCCCCTTTCTGGGTAAGTTTTCAGAAGGGGAGGAACCAACTAGATGGTATGCTGCCTTCTATCTGTCCCCCAGCACTCTGGGATCGGGGGCCCCTCTGCAACTATGGAAACTGAGGCTTGAAAAGGAGGGGCCCCAGCTAAGGCCTTGCAGCCGCAGGGAGCTAACATTCCCACGGCCCCTACAGCCTCTGGGAGCAATCGGGTGCCGGTCACCCGAGCCCTCTCGTGTGCCCCGGACCTCAGCGTTCTGGAGGAGCAGCCGTGAGAAGGTAGAGGTGCAAGTGGGGGCCCTACTCGGACCCCCTCCCAGGAGGGTAGGCCTGGAGAAGACTCTGGAAAGCCAGCCTTCCCTTCCTGCGCTGATGGCCCTTCTGTAGGCCCGGACCACCTGCCGTCCTGCAGCCTGGCGCCAGGCGGCTGGTCCTCGCCGGCTGTCCAGGCCAGCACTCGCTCTCTGGCTGCCCCCCCGGCCCCCACACTTTGACTTTCTGTCCTAGTTTGCCCGTGAAGAGGTGCCGTGCAGCTCACTCACTGTGGCAGCCACAGGGCCTGGCACGTGGGGGCTCAGGTGTGCTGTGTGCCCCCTGCTTCGTCCCGCCCGAGGGCCGCGTGGAACAGACACACTTGGGGGGAAGAGGAGCTGCAGGCACCTGATGGCGGAGGGTTCGGACACCCCTCCCACCGACGCACGACACGGCCGCGTGCCCAGGACACTGCAGTGAGCAGCCTGCCCGAGCCTTTGTCTGAAGGCCCTTCAGAATGAAAACCCCACGAAGACAAGGCAGATACGTACAGTCCCCGCAGCCGGGGCCACACCTGGCACACAGTAGGTGCCAAATAAATACCGGAGTGACTGAATGCCTGTCCGCCTACAGCTGTGTCCTTAAATAATCCCTCCACCTCACCTCCCGCCTTCCCTGGCCCATCCGGCCACGAGTCTGCCCAGTGCCAACCCCACCCTCAGGCTCTGCTCGTTTTTTGTGGCCCGATACCCTCCCCTCCCGTGGTGCCCGGTCCATGGTCGACGCTCGGGGCATGTGGAGTGAAAGCCCCCCGGGGGGTCCGCGCCAGGCAGGCCCAGAGGCAGACCCGGGTCAGCATGCTCGGTGTGTCTGGTCTTGTTCTAAGCAACTGAAAACGGATTCCAGCCGAGGAAGCCGAAACACTGGGAAAGCCCAGGAACTGGTTGGGGGGACGCCCCGAGTCCACGGAGATGACCGTGAGGTTGCATCACCAAGGATGTGACCCAGCCGGGGACAGGGGACCAGCCTGCGAAGCGTGGAGCCTGGCCAAGTGGCCAGGAAGTGGGCAAGGCGTGGGGCGGAGCAGGTGCCTTCAGCTCCTGCAAGCAGCTCTGCCTCTCACGGGACTCAGAGAAACTCCCAGTGTGAGTTCTAGCGCTGACAAGCCAAGAAGAAGCCATGTCCGTACAGAGGCCGAGCTGTGGTCCTGCTACAGCACACTGTCTCCTGAAAGAGAGCCCCCCAACCCCTCTCCAGCTCCCCATACCTTCAAGATATACGGCTTAGGGAGCCTGGCTGGCTCAGTTGCTAGAGCATCCGAGTCTTGATTACAGAGTCATGAGTGTAGCAGTGACTTAAAAAAAAAAAAAAAAGATATAAGCAAGTCTCAAAAGGAAAAGAATAAACTGTAAGAAAAACTGAACATAGGACAGGGCTAATTTCCTTTGTATGCAAAGAGCGCTACAATTCAAGAAAATGAGAAACATCACAATAGAAAAATGGACAAAGAATGTAAGAGGGACCACACAAAAAATTAATTTGCCAGCAAATATGAGAAGAGAGGCTCAGCTTCATGAACAAAGAAATCCAGGGGCGCCTGGGTGGCTTAGTCAGTTAAGCGTCCGACTTTCGCTTAGGTCACGATCTCGCGGTTCGTGGGTTCGAGCCCCGCGTCGGGCTCTGTGCTGACTGCCAGCTCAGAGCCTGGAGGCTGTTTCAGAGTCTGTGACTCCCTCTCTCTCTGACCCTCCCCTGCTCACGCTGTCTCTCTCTCTCTCCTAGAAATAAAAAAAATAAAATAAAAAAAAAACATAAAAAAAATCTCAGCAAGATTTAAAAAAAAAACCCACAAAGAAATCCAAGTTAACAGCAGCACTCCAGCGTTCCTCACCCACAGAGCCCTATTTAAATAAGACACTGCCCATCCCTTCACGAGGCTGTGAAGTGAGGAGTGAAGTGAGGAGCCCTGAGCGAGCTGGCCCACGGGGATTCCATTTCCTTTCAGAAAAAATACTTACGTGATCTTTACACCCAATGTGAGGCTTGAGCCCACAAACCTCAAGATCAAGAGTCACGCTCTTCCAGCTGAGCCAGCCGGCTGCCCCACCATTTGCTTTTATAAAAACAAAAGGGCTGGGGCGCCTGGGGGGCTCAGTCGGTCAAGTGTACGACTTCGGCTCAGGTCATGATCTCACGGTTCGTGGGTTCGAGCCCCACATCAGGCTCTGTGCTGACAGCTCAGAGCCCGAAGCCTGCATCTGATTCTGTCTCCCTCTCTGCTCTTCCCCTGCTTGCACTGTTTCTCTCTCTCTCAAAAATAAAGATTAAAAAAAAGCCAATATTGAAAAAAACACTAAAATAAAAGACCACAATTGTAGATATTTTAACAAAGCAAACTATGGGATAGAGCACTTGGGTGTCTCAGCCGGCTAAGCTTCTGACCTTGGCTCAGGTCATGATCTCACGGCTTGTTGAGTTCGAGCCCCATGTCAGGCTCGCTGCTGTCAGTGCAGAGCCCTCTTAGGATCCTGTTCCCTTNCCCTTTCTAAAAAATAAAAAAAAAAAAAAAAAAAAAACCTTTAAAAAAGAAAAAAAAAATCAAGAAAACATTTTGCAGCTCCCACCGGGGCAATGCGTAGCTGAACACGGGCAGAGGTACACAGGCCGTGCGGGACACAGGCCATCTTGTGGTGTCAGGAGCCCGGGCAACCCTGCAAGACGCCACAGCCATTGCTAGTGACACCCGTGCACCCACTTTGGGAATCTGACCCCCATATGCACTTGCACCCCGCACAAGACCGAACGCACGTCAGACCCCCGCTGGGGCCCCCTGGAGCCAGCTGGTGGAGCGCCCCCCGCCCCCCCTCCCCCCTCCGGGGGCAGAGAGGGGTAAAGGAATCTGCCTGTACTGGCTTTGTTTTCTATGCTGCACATCCACTCACCACACTCAGTGGCTAAAACCACACACAGGCGAGGGCAGAGCACAGCCGGGCTCCCGCTCAGAGGCACCTCATCAAAGGCCACGGTTGGTGGAAGAATTCAGTTGCTCAGAGAGAGGACGGAGGCTCCGTTTTGTCGCTTCGTGGCGGCACGCCAGCGGCTCCAAGGCTGGCAGCACTCCTCTGCCGCCCCAGCAGACGCGCCATCTGTCCTGGGCAGTTCCGCACACACTCAAGGCGAAACGCCCCAGGAGCCGGAATGCCAGGGATGGCCAGGGGACAGAGGACCCCATCACCTTGGAGGGGCGAGTGCCGCCTTGGAGTTGACCTTGGAGCTGACAGACAGACGGACCAGTCCTGGGGAAAGTCCTCCCGCCCTACTCGCGGTGCCTGCACCTCTACCTCGTGCATGAGCTCACCCTCACGCGGTCTTGCCCCAGCTCCTCGCAGGCATCGGGGCCTCACCACCCATCCAGCAGGACTTCGTGTTTCCGGGCTGGTTGGCACCATCTGCCCTGCAGGCTTCCAGCTCCACCTCTCAGGGATCCTTCCTCAGCCTCAGGAAGGGCTGGGCCAGGGCTCCCTGCTCCCCAGCTCAGAGGGGACACAGTTGAGCCGTCCAATCCATAATCACTTCTGGTACCAGAGTCACACAAGTCCTGGGTGATGTAAAAATCGAATCCACCGAGAGCATTCCAGGCTGCAGGGGACAGAAGTCCTCATGGCCGCAGGTCAGGAGTACGGCAGATCAGGCAGGAGGGCCAGCCGGGCCCAGCAACTTCAGAAGCCCCTTTGGTTGGGCTCCAAGCCCCAGGTCTGCGACATCAGGCTTACTTCCTGCACACCTAGTTTACCTGCAGGGGGCGGGGCCTGTCCTGCACACCAAAGTTCACAGCACTAAGAGACCCCTGCAAGTGGCTTAGGTACAGCAGAGCCACCACCAGACGGCGTCAGGACAGGACTGCCCAGGGAACCGGGTCCTGGAGCATGGGTCCCCTGCCCAAGGCCTTTCTCAGCAGGTGCTCCTTACATTGGGAAAGGCTCTGCATTATGGTGGCACAATGCCAGAAGGGGGACACGGAATGCTCACGGGACCAAAGGCCACACATAGGCCTCTTCCCCTCACGCCAAAGGCTGGAGCACAGGTGGTCAGTGGGGGCCATGGCCCCACCCTTTCCTGGAGGCCTGGGGTCTGGCAGGGGGCAGAGCTGCCAGTCTGGGAGCTTAATCCCACTCCTTAGTGGGGTTCTCAGCACAAACCCCACAGAAGCGGTGCCACCGGGCCACCCTGCGTTCACAGGACCATCCAGGACGCTAACTCCCACCCTCTGCACCAGCTGACCCTCCCAGGACACAGGATCGCCAAGTGCAGGGTCACTGAGGTCAGCCCCTTACAAACTGCTCCTTTCAGGTGTGAGAAGAGTAAACTGCCTTTCAAATCACATGAAAACCTATTCGGGATCTGGTTCCAAACAAGCGCAGGCAGCACACCTCTGGTGGACGCCTACACCCGCGGGGCTGGAGCTCAGTCTCCTGGCTGTAGAGACCCCAAGCTCTGGTTTCAAAGCAACACGAGGGGCACCAAACACAGCGCCACCTGCCCACGAGGGCACGCCTGGCGGGGCTCCAGCCCTCCTCGGGGCGGGTACGGAGGTGCCTCGGCTCTGGCCGCCGCACAGGCTCAGCAGACGGGGGGTGTTCAGGATGTACAGATGGCAGCCTTCTGCACCGGAGCTTGGATGCCTTGCCAACGTGGGTGAGGGGGCTGCGACCTGGCACAGAGGTGCAGACAGGCCTGGGAAGGGTCTGGCTCCAAGTCCGGAAACATCCAAGTAACTGGAAGCACTAACAACTGAGCACAGAAGGGAAACTGCAGGAGCGTCTGGGGGACTCTGGCAGTTAAGCATCGGGCTCCTGACTTTGGCTTAGATCACGAGCTCCGGGTTTAGGAGTTTGAGCCCTGCGTCAGGCCCCACACTGATAGACGGAGCCTGCTTGGGATTCACTCTCTGAAAATAAGCTTTAAAAAAAAAAAAAAAAGATGCTGGGGCGCCTGGGTGGCTCAGTCGGTTGAGTGTCCGACTTCGGCTCAGGTCGTGATCTCAGAGTTTCTGGGTTCGAGCCCTGCGTCGGGCTCTGTGCTGACAGCCAGCTCAAAGCCTGAAGTCTGCTTCTGATTCTGTGTCTCCCTCTCCCCCGCTTATGCTCTGTTTCTGTCTCAACAATAAACAAACATAAAAANAAAAAAAAAAAAAAAAAAAAAAAAAAAAAAAAAAAAGCAGTTCAGTCTTCAGACTGCCCTGCAAAGATGCCATCACCCCCTGTAGGGTCCCCTCAGGAAGGACACACAGGGCCATGTCCCCAGCCCCACCCCTCACACGGAGACCGCAAGTATCCAAAGTTGCCAATGGCACTTTATTTTTTCTTTTCAACATCCTGTTCTGCAGCTTCCTTGGCCCTTTTTGCCCGGATGCCGAAAAGCCGGGCATTGGCACGGGCCATGCGAAGACTGGCAAACGCCTTGAAGTTCTTCTCCTCCTCAGTAATGACCCTGGCTTTCTCCTTCTTGTAGATCTGGAATGGAGCACAGGGGTCAAAACCCTCGCCTGCAGCAAGGCCTGACACAGACCTGGGGTGTACTGCAGAGGCTGTGAGGGTCTACACCATCTGTCCACCCGCTCCTGGAAGGCTACGCTCAGGCCACCAAGAAAGATTTTAATGCCTCTGCCTGGGATCTTACCCCCTCCCCCCAGCAGAGGCAAAAGCAAACACCTCAGTTGTGTTAACAATGGTTGGGGGACAGTGTGCTGTAACCCTGTGAACAAGAGACAACGTGGACCAAGGGAGGCCCGGGCCCACTTCCCTGCCTGAGGAACTCAAGGGCCCAGTCACATCCTGGATCACCAAACATACCCAGTTACCTGTGGCCTGGCCTTTCCAAACAGCAAAGAGGGGATTATTGAAAGAGGATGTGTGACAAATGAGTTCCCAAAGGTCCTTAGAAATGAGAACAAGGCCCTCCCTCAAGGAGCCCACCTGGTGACGAATGATGTTCCTCCCAGGATTAAAGAAGGGTTCTTTTCCACAAATGCATAAACCTTCACACAGGCCCCGGCTGCCACCCTTCAACACAGTCTCTACCCATAGAAGGCACTGGTCCATCCCCAAACACACCCACTTACATTCCGTATGGGCATGACGGGTCCTGTGAGCTGCGTGGCCAACTTGAGCTCTTCAGCCTGTTGGTTAAGGAAAAGGGCGTCATCTTGAATCCCCTAAGGCTGCAAACTTCTACCCTTAACAGCTACCCCGCTTCTTGCTGGGTGACCCGTGTGCGGGCGCACAGCTGGGCCTGGCTGACAAGCCACCGAGTCCCTGTCCTATCTGGCGGACGGCAAGGGAGAGCACTGGTTTGTGAAGCATCTTACAGAGCCAACAAGCCCTTGCTCCCTGGCCTCTAACCAAACGGAAGAACCGTGACCTGAACCGCGACCCCACAGGAAAGCCGGGTCTGCGGAGCACAATCAGGGAAAGATCAGGAAGACCACCGCTTCTGCATCCACACGTCCGTGCGTTGCCGGGATACAAAGGTTACGCCCTTATCCACGAGCCTGGTTTGCACCTGCTCCCAACCACCCCCCCCACCCCGTGCCCGGCGGGGAGGCGCACTCACCGAGCTGTCGCCCTTCTTGGGGGCTGCCGGCCTCCGCGGGAACAAGAGCAGCTTAGAGCGGTACTCCTTCAGCCGCTGCACGTTGGCCTGCAGGGACTCCGTGGACTTGTTTCGCCTCCTCGGATCCACGGAAATGCCGATGGTCCGCGCCACCTTCTTGTGGATACCGGCCACCTGCTCCCGGACAGAAGAACAGACACGGATGCAGCCCCCACCGCCCCGGTCGCCGCGCCCCTCCCCGCCCGGGTGCCCGGTCGTCAGATGGAAAAGGGTTCAAATGCGCTATCATCAAGGAGGTGCAGCGATTCCGGAGAATGTCATCACGGGACCGGGGGCCACCAAACAGAACCCCTCGCGCCTCCCGCGCGGACACTCACCCGCAGCTCCTCCAAGCTGAAGCCCCTGCCGGCTCGCACTTTGGTATGATACCGCACCGTGGGGCACCTGACGATCGGCCGGATGGGTCCGGACGCGGGGCGCGGGGCGATGCGGCGTGCCTTGGCTTGCCGGGCCTTGCGTCTGGGCGGACAGAGGCAAGCGGCGGTCAGCTGGGCCCCGGCCCCGCCCCGGCTCCCGAAGGCCGCGCGGCCACCAGGCCAAGGGGTGCAAGAGCACCTGACCGAGGGCTCCCCGCAGCCCCACCCGGCAGCGGCGGCTCACCTGCGGATCTTCCGCGCCGGCTGGTTGAACCACGTGGCCACACGCCGCTGCCAGTCCTTGTGGAAGTGCGGCTTCAGGATCATGCCATTCCGGCTGGGCGCCATGGCTGCTGCCTACAGGCCTGGGGGGCCGCGGAAGAGAGCAGAAAATCAGGGCCCGAACTCCGGCCAGACGCGGCGCCCGCCCCCAAGGCCCGGGCCAAGGCTCTCTCCCGTCTGCGGCGCGGGCCCCAAGCCCCTCTGCGGCCGCGCCCGGAGCGGCCCTGCACCGATGGCAGCGGATGCCACCCGATGCCGCCAACCGCGCGCGGATCAAGTACACTCACCTCCTCCCGGGGAGAACGGCCAGCGGAAAGGAGCTGCTCCCGCAAAGCACCCTGGGATGGTGTTGGGCTCGGCCAATCAAAAGCGCCGAAGCGTTTCTGCCAATCAGAGCCGGGGATCACGGAAGTGACGTACGCTCTCCCAGGAGCCCTCGCGGCCCCGGAGAGACACGGCGCCTCCGGCCCCCTGCGGTCTGAGTCCCTGTGGTGCTGGGTGGACGGCGGGCCCCGCGGGACTCCGCGGTCCGGAAGGAAGAGCGGCCAGGCCGGAGGAGAGCAGCGGCTGCGGCAGGGGCCTCGGTACGTGCCCCTGACCCTGAAGCCTCGCCCCCGCGTCCCAGTCTTTGTGCCTTTCCAATCTTTTGAACCATTTGTACTTCTGTCTTTACCCAGAGCTAACACTTGTTGAGTGTTTGCTCTAAGCGGAACGTAAGTGCTTCACATGCGTTTTCACGTTGCAGCGCACAAGCGGTACCCTCCCCGAGGTCGGCAGCCGGGGGTAAGAATCCGGGTGACGGATTGCAGACCCTGCACAGAGACGGGCGCCCTAAAACCATGGAATTAGTAGCCGGTATAGCTCCTTGACCTCTGCCCTGCGCGTCTTCTGTTCTCCGGGGCGGGTCCAGGAATCCGCCAACACCCTGTACCTCCGTGAGGCTTTAGGGAGACTTTAGGGTAACCCTCCTCCTTAATTGGGAGGCGTGTGTGCTTCACTGAGGAAATAGGGTGCTGATACCGTTTTCTGCCCTGTTGAGACACTCTTGAGTGTTAGAAAAGTCAGGGTGATGGCGCGCCTGGGCGGCTCAGACGGTTAAGCGTCCGACTTCGGCTCAGGTCATGATCTCACGGTTCGTGGGTTCAAGCCTCACGTCGGGCTCTGTGCTGACAGCTCAGAGCATGGAGGCTGTTTCGGATTCTGTACCTCCCTCTCCCTCTGACTCTCCCCTGCTCACTCTGTCTCCCTCAGAAATAAATAAAAAACATTAAAAAAAAAAAGGTAAGGTTCACTGAGGAATTACAGGGTTTGGCTAGGGACACAGAACGGGTAGAAAGGACAGGGAACATGTGTAAGTCAGGAAGCACCTGCAGTCTGTTGAGACCAATGCACTGAGCCTACACGAAAGGCCAAACCCTCGCCCTGCGTGCTCAGTTAGCAAACAAGGACTCTATCAGCCCCACTTTGTGAGGCTGAAAGTACTTCTCGTAAACTTGGAAGTGATAAGTATCGGTGAGGTTAAAGTTTAAAGCTTGGTCGGCTAATTTCACAAACATAGATGCGCCAAACTGGAGGGTCAGTGATGAGTCCCTAAGAAAGTGGCTGTGGGGTTGCTTGGGTACCTTTGTACTAGTTTTGAGATATTGGGTGTTATTTGAATTTTCCTCTCTGTGACGTGGGAGGAGAGTCTGTATAGACCACAGTGCACAGCACAGTGTTCAGTACAGGGTGAGTGTGCTGGCGATCACGGGTGTCACACAGCTCTGCTTCTGTGATGTGCTGGGAGCCAGTGCGGGAGAGAAGAGAGCACGTGATCCCTCTCAGTCCTGACAAAAACCTGGAGAGGGACGGTCATCTGCCTCACAAGTCACTTTTTTCTGGTGGACCCGGAACGTGGACCTGCACGCATTCTGTTGTGACAGCACGACTGCAGCCGAGGGGCGCTGGAGAAGCCTCTGCTGAGAGGATTTGCCGTGGCCCACGCCGGTTTTCTTTGAACATAATCCATCAGACGTCAGCCTGCACCTCCCGGGTCTTTCTCAGACCCCTTTCAGTGGATCATCGTGGATCAGATACTGTATTCTTTTAATCTCAAACACATTCCTGTCCCCATCCCCAGTTTCCCTTTCTGGACAGACCCCAGACACGTGCACTTCCATCTGCCCTGACGAGCATCTTGCCCTGAGCTGTAGCCGCTCACGGGTAAGGTGCTGCGTGGGTCACTGGTTGGGGGCTGGAGGTCTGAAAACAGAAACACCGCTCAGAATCAAGCTGGCAGTAAGAAGGTGAAGTTGTAGTTCGAGGACCCGGGTCTGCTATGCACACCGTGCCAGATGTGGACTCCAGGATCCCACGCTGGAATACTCCCCACGCTTCCTTCCTTTGAACACTATGCAGAATAATGAGGTAAAAATGGTTCTGGTATGAAACTCTGCTAGAAATAGGCTCAGCTTTCTTGTTGGGAAGGACAGGAGAATGAACTGTTATGAACTGTTAAGCCGGAATCCTTCTGATACAAAGACTTGGCTGGCCCACGCATTTAAAAAATCATTAGCTATAGGGACAGGCCCTGCCCCCCTGGGCATGATTCCACAGCCACAGCTCTGCTCCCGCAAGGGCCACTGAAGGAACGAGCTAATGCCCCTGGAAACTGCACGCGCTTGGGGTAGCCAGTGATTCCTGGATAAACACACCCGAAGGTGTGGGGGTGTCCTCTGCACAGCCTCCCAGAATTTCCTTGCAGGACTGAGCCCCGGTTACTCCCCGCAGTGCCTGGTCACTCGGCATCTGCACCGGACCGGTGCCCTCCAGCTGGTGCTTTGGGTGTTGGCTTCAAAGAAATGCCACCTGAGACTGTCAACAATAGTTTTTGGAACTCTTCTCCAGACACACAGTCTTTTTTTTGTTTTTAATGTTTATTTTGGAGAAAAAGGGAGAGAACCCCAAGCAGGCTCCACAGTATCTGCGCATGACATGGGGTTCAGTCCTATGAACTGTGAGATCATGACTTGAGCTGAAATCAAGACTCGGACACTGAACTGACTGAGCCCCTCCAGGTGCCTCTTGATTTTTTAAGGTAATACAGCAGCAATGACACGATCGTGCGATCGTGCCTTTGGAAGTGGGGGTTGGTTATATCCCAAAGCACTTTGCAAAAATTAGTGTGCTCTGTTCAATAAATATGGGCTGCTGGTTGAATTAGGAAAAGCAGTAGCCTAATAGCAAGGACAGGATAATGTTCGCTGCTTCATCACAGAGCTCCTAACTAACCATCTGCTCAGCTTTCCGGAAGTGTAGCCTACCGGTAAATCAGATATAGGCTAACACAGGGATTCCTGTAACGTGAAGGGACACTTCATGTCAGTGGAGAGGATATTGTTACGATCCTAAACACTTTATTTAAAATGTACTAAATGGGGCGCCTGGGGGGGTTCAGTCAGCTGAGCGTCCTACTTCGGCTCAGGTCATGATCTCACTGTTCCAGAGTTGGAGCCCTGCATCGGGCTCTGTGCTGACAGCACAGAGCCTGGAGCCTGTTTTGGATTCTGTGTCTCCCTTTCTGTCTCTGCCCCTCCCCCGCTCATGCTCTGTCTCTCAAAAATGAACATTTAAAAAAAGTTGCTAAGAGTATGATCTTAAAAAGTTCTTACCACATTAAATACCTGTGTGGTGACAGATGTTAACTAGGCTCATTGTGATCACTCTGCAGCACGTACAAACAGTGCAGCGTGTTGCACACCTGAAACTGGTATGATGCATGTCTGTTACACAACAAAAAGTGAGCTTTTAGGAAACCTAACAAAACAATCACGAGTGTAGATTACAGAGAATAATTTGTATTATTAAAGCTTTTTAGTCTTCTGAGGTTGATGATGTTAAATATACACGTTCGCTTTGAAAACGTGACTTTCTTGGGGTGCCTGCCTGCCTCAGTCATAAGTGTGTGTGACTCTTGATCTCAGGATTAGGAGCTCGAGCCCCATGTTGGAAGTAGAGATCACTAAACAAAATACGAGATTTTCCCGGTGAGGGGGCCTCACACTAACTCAGGCGAGGACAGTTCCAGAAGCTCCAGTCAGGCCCTGTCCTACCCTCTCTGCTGAGCAGAAGGCAGAGTCAGGCTGCCCAGTGTGGTCTGGGCAGAGAACCACACAGTCAGAGAAGGCTCTTTGCAGGAAGGCCGAGGGCAGCCTCGGTCCACACGCGAGGTAGTAGCGGGGCTGTGACTTCTGGCGCTCTATAGTATAGGCCAGATGACCTGGAGGGGACATCGCTTGTGACCAGCTGGAGGCCCAGAGTCAGCAGACACCTTGCTTCTGTAAGTCAGCGCAGCAAGCCCCCCTCACTACACCAGTGAGCGTTGGGGGTCACCCCCACCCCCGCCGCGTCCACTGTAGGGAAGGGGCCATTTCTTGTGCCATTAACGTTTGGTTTCTGTGTATTTTGTGCTCAGCAAATGATTTTCCGGAGGCTAAACAAACAGGCACGGGCCAATTTAATGGTAAAGTGCCAGGGGATAAGCCTGGCCACATCCACGGTTACGGTACGGAGGGGGATACCCTGGGGCAGGGACTCCAGAACCCTCTGAACTGCATACCCATCTTTGGAAATGAATTTGGGGAACTGGGGCAAAGGCAGAAGCTCCCCTCAGAGCTGCCCTCCCTTGGGTGTGACCTGCACCTGCTCACATACCGAGTCTCCTCAGGCCGGTCATTGTGGGTTGGGCAGCGGAACTACTGTCAGGAAGTGGCTGTAATCCACGGCTAAACACACTGTGCGGGGCGGGCAAACGCAGGGGGAGCAGCGGGTGGAGACGCGTAAGCGCGTGCGGCACACCCCTGGGCACACACTCGCCGCGGTGAGGGGCCGTCCCGGGGCCTTCACACCAGATTCCTACGAGGGCACTCCGCCGTTGCTCATCTTGTGGCTGAAATTCTAAACCGCAACGCACGATCCCGTGTCTGGGCTCGAGCTGGGCGTGTGGCACGAGATAGGACTCTCTGCCCATGAAACTTACTACAAGGCGCCAGAGCAGGTCCAGCCCCCCCCCCACCCCCCACCCCGGGTGGAGGCCACGCCAGCCGGGAGAGGCTCTGGTGCCCTGGTCAGCGCAGCAGTAGGGGGCAGTGTTGTAACGCTCGAGAGCCCAGGGCCCGTCCCCGGTGCTGACGGCCTACGCGTGCCAGCAGCTCGGGCCCAGCAGAGAGACCAGGCGGTGGTTGGCTCGGGTCCTGTTAGCGCTCCGATGAAGTCGGAGCAGCTGGGGACGCCCCTGCACGAACTCCACAGGAGAAGCTGCTCGGGCCCCACGGCTGCACTGCCCCTGGATCCAGCCGGTGCCCACAAGCCACGGTGCCACCGGCCCGGGAACGCGGATCTACACGCGCACCTGCACCCGCGGGGGAAAACCAGCTAACAAAGCCACGTCACCCGCAAAACCCTTTACTTCTCCCGGGGAGGGCAGTCAAAAATAGGCCTCGGGAGCCCTTCAGAGACCAGGGAGGGCTGGGAGGGGGGGTGCCGGTCTTGGCCTCGGGCAAAAGATGAACGGTGGGGCTGGGGCACCAAGTGAGGCGCTCCCTTCCCGGGTCTGCGGGGGCCGCCGACCCCCCACGGCACAGTCATCCCCGGCACAGTCGAGGGATCCCCGGCCTATTTGGGCCAAGGTGGCTCCTCCCCGCGGAGTGGGGGCTGCTGAGGCGCCTCCTCCTCCCCGGCGTCGTGCGTCTCCCTCTCAGCCTCGCTCCACCGCTGGGGCGCGATCATCTTCTTGGGCCCGTGAGGCGGCGGGCCGATGAGGGCCTCGATGTCCTCGTAGTTCACCACTTCCTTCTCCAACAGGGCGTTCGCCAGCTGACGGCACAAACGGAGCAGCGTGTGAGCCACAGACCAGGACACGGCAGAGCCTTCTGAGAGGCGAGCGCCCCCAAGGGAGGGGACGCCTGTGAGCCGGAGGCCCCGGGCGGGCCGCCTTCCCCGGGAAGCGGTGTTAGTGGGCAGCCGGGGCCCAGGATCCCCCCACCTCCAGGTCGCCCAGCTGCCAGCCTCGGTAATTTTTCTGCCTCCCTTCCAAGTCTCTGTTTCCCGGGGCAACTTCAGGTTCCTTTACCAACAAGGCACGTGTGACTGCACACGGGGGCGTGGGTGGGGCCGGAACACGGGGACAGGGGTACTGGTGCCGAGGGCCAGGAAGGACACGCGGAGGGAGCAGCCTGGTCTCTGGCCGCTCCGCCCCGGCCACAAGGAATGCGCCCGGGGCGCTGCTGAACAGGGTGCTGCTTCCTCTGGAGGGACGGAGTTGCCAAGCCCTGTGACCCGCCCCCCCCGATGGTGCAGAGGCAGGACGCGTGTGGCACCAGCACCCTGTAAACAGGTCCCTGCACTGCCCGCAGCACCCCGGCCAGGAGCAGCACTGCGGCCGCGCTCCAGCCTGGGGGAGCAGCACCTCATTTGAATGGCGTAAGAGGAAGCGAGGAAACGTGGCCAGCCCACGACCCGCTTCTACAAGGGACATGGGGGTGCCCACTTCGGGAGTCTTCTTCCCAGTCTGTGAGAACCACGACAGACCCCAGCCGGGGGACACGCCACACCCACCAAGCCACTGCTCCGAAAGCTGCCAGAGCCGCAGCAACGGGAGAGCGGGAATTCACAGCCCGGGGAAGCGTAACAAGACGTCACAACCAAGTGTGAAGTGGGGTCTGGGGACAGGAAGGGACGTCGGGTAAAAATGAAGGAAACGTGAATTCAGTGCAGGCTGCAGGTAATGACATATCGACAGTGGCTCACTAGCTCACAGAATACACAGCACGTTAATGGGAGACGTTAACAATACGGGAAACTGGCCAACTGGCTGTGGGGTAGAAGGGGCTTGTACTGTATTTGCGGCTTTTCTATAAATCTAAAATTATTCTAAACTGGATCAGAGCCAAGAGTTCAAGCCCTGTGTGTGGCACAGACAGTACTTAAAAAGTTTTAAAAATGGGGCCCCTGAGTGGCTCAGTGGTTGCACGTTTGACTCTTGATTTTGGCTCAGGTCATGATTCGAGGTTCATGGGATTGAGCCCCCCCACCCCATCGGGCTCTGTGCTGACGGCGTGGAGCCTGCTTGGGATTCTCTCTCCCCCTCNCCCCCCCCCCTCCCCATACATAAATACAGGAAAATACTGCCATGCCCTAAGTGGCCTTCAGAAAAAGGGGAGATTTCAGTTAGACGGGGTGGGGTCCACAGCAGTTAGTTCTGTGGCTGTGAGCGCTGGAAACAGTCCTCGGTGACCGGCTGCTCACTCCGTGCAGCGGTGTCCCCTCCCCCCAGGGACAGGCAGGTGCCCGGAGCCTCACCGCCTGCAGCTTGTCCATGTTGTCCCGCAGCACCTGCTCCGTGTGCCTGTAGGCCTTTGCCACCAGCAGTTTGGCTTCCTGCCAACGGGAGAACAGCGCGGTCAGGACGGGACGGCCGCCCAGCGCTCCCAACACCCGTGCCTGGTCCTGGCACCGGAGCACACGCGGGAGCCACGGGTCAGGAAGCCAACTTCCGTCTTCCAGGGGCCAGGCAAGCACAGCAGCCGATGGCATTTCCTGCCCTACCCGGTCCCTGCGAGGGCCCGTGTTCAAGGTGCCCGCCTGGCACCCATTCCCAGCTGCAGGCGCCGCGCCAGCTCCTGGAGGCCGGAGGGCATGTGGTCGCCTCACACGGGCACCAGGCTGAAGGCGGCCCCGGCTCAGGGAGTGTGCAGCGTGTCCTGCAGGTACGGGGACCCCTGGGCCCCCGCTGCGTCATTCAGGGGGTTCCACGGACGCTGTCACCGGGAGCCACACAAGTCCTCACCCGAGGACAGACACTCAACAGGAGAGGCTCAGGCGTCAGGACTAGAACGCCTGCCATGTGGACCGGGAGACAGGGCGGGGCGCCAGCTCCCGAGACACCTGCCTCCTCACCCACTGCGGCAGGAGACGGCCTGACGCCGAGCACGCGGCGCACACTCACGTGATCCATCATCTGCTGGAGGCCCTGGCTGAAGGGGCGCCGTCCAATTCCTGGGGGCCCCTCCTGTGCCTCGGGAAAGGACACGGGCCCGATGCTTGGAGCCATCCCAAACTGCTTCACCATGGAGTAGGCGATGCGTGTGACCTTCCTCAGGTCGTCCTGAGCCCCTGGAGCGTGGGGCCAAGAAAGAGGTTTCTTTCCTGGCAGTGCCAAGTCAGGGCACAAAGCCGCCCCCCCCACCCCAGTATAGGCCTGGGCCTGACAGCAGAGGACCCAGGGGTCAACTGTGCCCTGTTACTGTTCTTTAAAAGACAAGAGTTTTGGGGCGCCTGGGGGCTCAGTTGGTTAAGTGTCCAACTTCAGCTCAGGTCATGATCTTGGAATTTGTGAGTTTGAGCCCCGCATCAGGCTCTGGGCTGACAGCTTGTAGCCTAGAGCCTGCTTCGGATTCTGTGTCTCCCTCTCTCTGCCCCTCCCCTGATCATGCTGTCTCTCAAAAAAAAAAATAAATAAATGTTGGGGCCCCTGGGTGGCTCAGTTGGTTGAGCATCCAGCTTCGGCTTAGGTCATGGTCTTGCGGTCCGTGGGTTCGAGCCCCACATCAGGCTCTGTGCTGGCAGCTCAGAGCCTGGAGCTGCTTCAGATTCTGTGTCTCCCTGTCTCTCTGCCCCTCCCCGCTCATGCTCGCTCTCGCTCTCTCAAAAATGTTAAAAAAATTACAAAAAATAAAAAAATAAATATTAAAAAATAAAAAATAAATAAAAGACAAGTCTTAAACTGCTGAACTGCTGCCCAGGGTATACATCTGGGTTCACTTCCCTGGCAGCACACAGCAGCTCTGCCAGGCACACCTGTCAACACTGAGCCCCGGCATCACTGGGAGCAAGTAAGGAGCATCTCTACCTCTTCTCTGGACACCCCAGTGAAGCAACAGCTTGAGACCACTTAACAGATTCAGAATTACATTTGTACCCCACTGTCCGAATTCCCCCATCAGGTTCCCCCCTCCCCCTTCACGGAAGGCACGGTGGACGCAGCAGCACTGAGGACACCTGGGCCACCAGGGCCAGCTTCTCACCAGAAGTGACTTTGTTGAAAGAGATGCTCTCCGACACACGGCCACCCAAGGCCATGCACATCCGTTCGAACAGCTGCTCCCTGGTGAAGAGGTGCTGGTCTCTCGGAAGCATCTGAGCAAAGCCCAGCGCTGCGTTTGTCCGCGGTGCGATGGAGACCTGCGGGGTGGCGGGTGGCGGAGTGAGCAGGCGGGGTTCGGGCTCCCCAGACGGAGGCGGGGCAAGGCAAGGCAGATCTTTAACTGGGGGCTTCCAAAGCAGTTAGAGCAGGTCTGCACTGGCCCCATTTTTATGACCAAGGACAACCCTGTCACTGAAGGACGGCTCGCACGCTGCTGGGCTGTGCCGTCCGTGCACAGCCTCACGGGCGCTCCTGCGAAGATGGGGCTTCCTGGGTGGAGCTGAGGAGAGAGGACGAACCCCACCCGGGTCTGTCGCCGCCTACATGGTGGACATGGACCTGCGCAAACCTTGGGGACACCGAGACTGGACACTCTCCTTGCCTCTGTCCCCCCAGCAGCCCAAAAGCAGGGGTGCACACGGGGTGGGGGCTCCAGGCAGCAGGTGCTCTGAAGACGAAGCTGAGAGCCCAACACTTGAGTTATAGCGTAAAAGGCTCTAAGTTATGAGCACGTCCGTAACTGGAGCCTCACCTCTCCCTGGCAGAGCGCCAAGCCTGGCAGTAGGGGGGAGTGGTCCCATTATAACAGCCTGATCTTTTGGGTATGAAACAGGAAATTTTAAATTATATTTACTTCATCCAGGATTTTTCTGCATTTTTTCTGAGATACTACATTATTTACCTTCGGTACTGAAATTTTTAATATCCTATAAATGTGACACCCCTTGTGACTGTCCTCGGCCTGACCCAGGTTAGCTCAATGATGGCTGCATCCACTCATCTGTCACAACACTGGACTTCCGGCCCCCGGGGGACAGCCACTTCACCCACAACTAAACTAACAATCTGCTTTGCTACAACTAATGCCCTGAAAAAACGTTCAAGGATAGCAGGCAAACACGGGGGGCTGGCAGTGGCCACGTGTCCCCATCTCTGGTGCTGGGGGCGCTCGGCACCGCAGCCAGCTCCCTCCTGCGCCCAGAACCCCGATGGCCTGCTGGCTCCAGGTGGACGCAGGGTGTGTACAGGGCACGGGAAGATGTGCCCCAGCCTCCCACCTCGTCACGTCTTCCTGAATGGCCACTCGGGTTTCCTGGTCGCCAATCCACACGTTCTGGGGGAGTGGTATTTCTTTCATTTCCACCCCGCGCTATTTTTAAGGTTAGGAGTCATTACATCAATGCTGTCAGAGATGGTGCGAAACTTGGCAACTGTTAATTCCAAGATGAAGAGTGTAGACAGGAGAGGGGGCCCTCAGGTCATCATGTGACTCTGCAGTGGGCTCGCCCCGCAGCCCCCGTCTCCTGCCCTGTGCTTGCCCGGATGAGGGACCCTGCACCGTCGCCTCCTACCCCGTGCCCATGTCTACCTCACACTGTGCTTTCTCTTCAAGCAAAACCGCACGGTGCTTCTGAGGCTGGCTCTGTCCGGGGACCCCTTGGGCTCAGGCCTGCCGAGACCCCAGACCCTCCTGCACACGCGCACATGCCGCACCTTCATCACGGCCTCGGTGTGCTCCAGCAGCCAGCCCACCACGGCGTGGCCCGACTCGTGGAACGCGACCACCTTCTGCTCTTCTTTGGAGAGGATCTTGCTCTTTTTGGCGGTCCCTGCAAGAACGCCTGCGGATCTGAGGGTCCTGGCCTCACAGAGTCCCCCGTGTCGTCAGAGCAACGTCCTCACTGGACGCCCGCCTCCCACGTCTGCCCACCACCCACACCAAGAGCTGTTCCTCACTGGTCTCCAGTTTGAAGAGAAGCTCGTTGAGGGGGGAGACCCGGATGCTCCCTGTTTATTCCTGCGTCTGTGAATGCGGGAGGGGCCGGTGCAGCTCCTGCAGGCTTCACGAACACCCTCAGCTCAGGGCCCCCAGGGCTGCTGCGACTAGACGGGGTCCCCCACCGGGTTCCGGGCTCCACACTGCCGTTCCCCCCCCCGTGACCCTCTACTCCTGTGACCCTGTGTTACTGGGGAGGCTTCAGTCACCACCCCAGGCTCTCCTGGTTTCCACCTCCCCAGGTTTCCACTTCACGCATCCTGGATCAGCCCTGGGTTTGGGGGATTTGGTAGGAGGCTCATCTCCCTCCATTTACTGCAAGGCTATAAATCCTTTCTCACACTGGCTGTAGCAGCTCAGTCACTTCAACCAGATGGTGATATGAGCATCTAAACACGAGGCCACAGGGGCACCTGGGTGGCTCAGTCGGTTGAGCATCTGACTTCAGCTCAGGTCATGATCTCGTGGTTTGTGGGTTCCAGCCCCGCGTCGGGCTCTGTGCTGACTGCCAGCTCAGAGCCTGGAGCCTGTTTCAGATTCTGTGTCTCCCTCTCTCTCTGACCCTCCCCTGCTCACTCTCCTTCTCTCTCTCAGAAATTAAAAAAAAGTTAAAACAAACAAACAAACAAACAAACACGAGGCCACAGCCGTGCAGGCTGGGCTTGAACAAGGCGTGTGGCAGCGAGGCCGGGGCTCCGGTGCTGAGCCCTGCTCGCCGGGGCAGCGTCATCAGTACTCGGTCATTCTCGCCTTGACGCTGTTGCTGTGAACCTAGCAGTTCCCATGTAAGAATAAGGGACTTCTCACATCAGCTTCTGTGCTGACAGCTCAGAGCCTGCAGCTGCTTCAGATCCTGTTTCCCCCTCCCCTGCCTGTGTTCTCTGTCTCTCAAAACACAAACGTTAAAAAAAAGAAATAAGGGCCTGTATAAAACTAAGTTTGTAGTAAGAAACAGCTACTTTAGGGGCGCCCGGCTGGCTCAGTTGGTTAAATGTCTGACTTCGGCTCAGGTCGTGATCTCGTGGTTTGTGAGTTTGAGCTCCGTGTCGGGCTCTGTGCTGACAGCTCAGACAGTGGAGCTGCTTTGGGTTCTCTGTCTCCCTCTCAGTCTGCTGTTGCCCCGCTCAGGCTCTGCCTCTCTGTTTCAAGAATAAACGTTAAAAAGTAAAAAATAAAAAAACTTAAACAGCCACTTTAGTTTTTCTGTCTACACCAATTCCTAAGTTGCAGCAGGGGCACCTGGGGACACCTGGTGGTGTTTGTACCAGACTTTAACTCCACCGGACGGCGACAGGGATGAGCCCCATCTAGGACGGCTCACAGCTGCGTGCTCCCCTCCCCACACAAGGCCTGTGCTTCTTTGGAAGGAACAGTTCTCCTTTTTAAAAAACTCTCAGTATCTTAGATTGAATGCTAATCAAGGACAAGATATATAGGGCCATGGAAACTTCCAGAGACTGTGTTAGTCCCTCTTTTTTGACAGAAACCCAGGGACCCTACCCCACTTTGAGCAGAGACAAAAAAGCGCGGCCCCGGAGCGGAGGCAGGCGGGGTGGCAGAGCACAGCTCTTGGGAGACCTCTGGCCTCAGGCAGCCGTGGCCTTGGCCCCACACGTGGTCTGCAGCCAGCTCCGAGGCACTGCCAACGGCCCGGGGCTGCGTGCCACTCACACCTGGGTGTGCAAGATCCTTTTCTACTTGAAGAGTCTGTCTGCTCCTCGGCAGATTCTTGGTATTGTATAGTAAGGATAAGTCACACGGTGACAACCTGACATAGAACTGGAACTACTTTACGCGCTGTCCCCTCGCCCACTCATTGCTAATCACTTCTGTCACCTGACATGGAAGCAGACCCGGCTCCCACCACCCCGCCTTCGGTCTGGCTGCCTCTGGGGCTCCAGCCCTGCTGAGAGCACGCCCCTCATACCAGCAATGACTCGCTCCACCGCGTACTCGAAGTTGAACGTGTGCACGGATGTGTGGCCTTCTCGCGCGGCGTGCAGCGCGGCCTCGTTGCAGATGTTGGCGATGTCAGCACCTGTCCACACAGTGGGTGAGGGGGGCAGGGGAGGGGAGCCTGAGCAGGCGGCTGACCCCACTCACCCCACTGGCGGCTCCAAAGCACCCCTGCCCCATGCCTCCCAGCCTGTCTGCCACCTGCACGCTCTTTACTGACAACTGTCATCAGCACGCTGAGCACCGCGTGGTATTTTATTCCACCTATTAATTCACACGCATGCACAAGAGTAAGAAATTAGCTTCCCCAGTACATGCCAAGATTCTAGTTAAGGGCGCTAAAAAATTCCAAAGGGAAGAAATCATGATAAAAGAGATTTTGTTTATGTTGACCTGTAAAATAAGAGCCACTCAGAAAACATCCTGATTTGCGCTCAGTCTCTGCTAACGAGAAGAGCGGACACACAGCCTGAGCCCGGGAGGCGGAAACGCTCTTGTTGCCCGCGCCACTCGGGGAGGGAGAGTGAGTCCTGTGGGGTCGGGCTCCCCGTGCGCGCCCTCACC
>NW_027528369.1:11192115-11194203 GCF_008692635.1 Crocuta crocuta | reverse complement strand
CCCCCCCCCCCCCCCCCCCCGGAGCAGGGGGCGCAGGCACCTGGGGGAGGCCCGCAGCCCGGGACTAACAGCAATGGCCTCCGTACCACTGAAGCCCGGTGTCAGCTCTGCCAGGCGCTGGGAGTAAAAGCTGCTGGCCTGGGTCAGCTTCAGGCTCCTCAGGTGCTGCTCGAAAATCTCCCGCCTTTCCTGCAGAGAAAGGACCCGCGTGTGGGCTCACCCCTGCCCCAGGGCCCGGAGCCGCCAGGGCCCCGTCCTTGTCTTCTTGTCACGCCCGACCTACATCCATGAGACCAAGTGAGAGCTGCAAGCGGCGCGTCAAGAATGAAACTTAGGTTAAATCACGGAAAGTAAGGGCTTATTTTGTAAAACGTTTGGTTCACATACATTCTGTGACCTCGATGGGAATGTTCCTGATGCATCGGAAAGAGGGGAGGGTGCCGCTCGAGAAGTGGCGTCGGAGGGGAGCTCTGCTCTGCTGCTTGGAGCCTAGGTGCCGCTCGAGTGTCAGACCCAGGATGGCCGCTGGGGGCGGCTGGGGCCCCTTCTCTGGACCTCCGGGAATATGAACCGACTAGCTTCAATCCCTTGCCCTACCCACGTGCGTTGCCTTCACTGCTTGCTGGTTCCTGCTGCCTCGGGACACCACGAAGGCCCGGCCACCAGAGGGCGGACGTCGTCCAGAGGCTCGAGGAGGCCGGAGGGGCAAGGCCTGCATCTGCTCCCAGGGCAGCACAGCTCGTGCTCCAAACCCACGACAGCCTGCAGACTCGGGCAGAAGGAGAGCCCTGGGGTCCGCCCAAGGTTCTGCTACAAAACTCAGCCCCAACATTCAGGGATAAAGAGAAAAACCATCTGGGCGAACCAAACAAGCTGGGAAACCGTGGGAAGAGCGGTAAGCCAAAGAAAGTCTGGATGGACGGGCAGCAGCACTGCGCAGCCACAGCCGGGCCAGGAACGGCCAGCGCCCGGCCGTACTGACCTGCAGGGTGGGAAGGTCGATGAAGACGTGGCGATCCAGCCGGCCAGGCCTCAGCAGAGCGTTGTCCAAGATGTCAGCTCGGTTGGTGGATGCCAGGACGATGACATGGTCCGTGGTGCCCATTCCTGGAGGGACCACAGCTGTTCAGGTTGCGCTCCCCTTTCAGGGCACAGGGTGGGGTGGGTTCCCCTGGGGTCTGCCAGGAATGAACAGTGCGTTGCTCCGAATGGGGATACAAGTCACCACGGAGCAAGCATCCGCCCATCTGCCTCTGGCCGTCAGCCCAGAGGCCTGAGTCTTGGACAGGAACTGGCACTATCACCCTGACAGTGTCTGGGGTGACCATGTTTCTAGAAAACTGCCCAGCAGGCCCAGGGAGCGAGGGGCACTGTCCCCACACTCCTTCACCTGACGCTGGTCTGTGGCCTGGGTTTGGGCCCCAGCTTTCTCGCAAGAATTTAAAAGCAAGTGCACAAGTACCACCGATGGCTCACATTTGTAGGAGAACCAGAATGGAGCCCGATTTGAATAAAGCAACCGCAGAAATGCATCCAAGGAGCAACGAGCAGATCTGAGCCTGACTGGACATCAGAGTGTTAGATCTGTATTTTTAAATTACGTGTTATGATGATACCGTGGCGTCTCTGTGGATGTAAAGAACTACAGTTTTTGCTCCACTACAGTCTGGAGCAAAAAAGACTCAGAACACGTAAGACTCAGAAGCTTGGATTCTGAATTGGAGCAGGAGGTGTGGACGGATGGGGCTGGCCTGCACCAGGGAGGCTTACTGCACGTCCCTCTCTGCTCTGGTGGAGGTTTGACAGCTTCCAGAAAACACAGTGAAAGATAAAAATGCCGGAGGCACCTGGCTGGACCGGTCGACAGAGCGTGCAACTCTTGATCTCAGTCAGGGTCTTGAGTTCAAAGCCCACTTAAAAAACAAGTAAAATGAAAATGTCCCTGATTTACCTTTTGCTAATAAAAATATTCATAATAAGTTGACATTGATAAACATAAGTTAAAACTACCTGTAAAGTCTTTTTTTTTTTTTTTTTAAAGTTTTATTTATTTCTAGGAGAGAGAGAGAGAGAGAGACAGTGGGCGCA
>NW_027528369.1:11170259-11191309 GCF_008692635.1 Crocuta crocuta | reverse complement strand
GGGTCAGAGAGAGAGGGAGTCACAGACTGAAACAGGCTCCAGGCTCTGAGCTGGCAGTCAGCACAGAGCCCGACACGGGGCTCGAACCCACGAACCGCGAGATCATGACCTAAGCGAAAGTCGGACGCTTAACCGACTAAGCCACCCAGGCGCCCCAACTATCTGTAAAGTCTTAAGTGAAATTTAAAAGAAAGGCTACAGAATTACGCCCGGAGAGCGTGTGGCACTGCCACCTCCCAGCAGATTGTCACCGACTCCACTCCCCATGACAGCAGCGAAGGGCCTGGCCGAGCACACTCGCCAGGGATCCACCTCACCAAGGAACTGACCCGAGTCACTGAGAAGCAGCCACCAGGACGCCCGAACCACACCCACTTCCCAAGGACATCGCCGGGAGCTCTGCCTGTGCGCAATCCCCATGGAAGGCCAGAAGCCCGGATGCTTACTTGACGTGTATGTGCCAGGGGAGGGTGTGCGTGCCGGGGGAGGGTGTGTGTGCTGGGGGAGGGTGTGCGTGCCGGGGGAGAGTACAGCGCACAGCCGTGACTTCTGACGTGCACCCGGAAACAAGCCAGCACCAGCCAGCATGTGCGGCGCGTCCACCCCGTGCTCCGTCTGCCTGCGCCGTGGTCTTAGGAGAGGTCAGACTCTGACACGGAAAACAAGAGGCTGCGTGGCGGGAGGGGCAGCCAGGACTCCCGGAGCGTCCTCCTTCCGTGGGCCGAGGCTCTGGACACGGAGCTCCGCAGTCACGTGGGACGAAGGTGGGAGCGATGGCTGCGGAAGGGCGGCGGTGGGCAGGGGTGCACACAGCGGCCGGAGTGGGCAGAGCTCTGCCGGCGGATCTCAGCTCCGTCCACCTCCCCACGAAGCCAGGTGCCCTGCGCCACCAGGGTCATCACAGTCACATGAGGGTACAGCCCTCCGGGGCTGGACAGACTCTTCTAGAAACTTTGTGTTTTGACGTAGTTACAGATACACAGCAAGGTGCAACTTGGCACAGGGGGGTCCTTCCGAGGGGCGCTCAGAACCAGGGAGCAGCGTGAGGGCACGAGCCTCCTCGCCCGCGCGCTTTCTTCTCCGTGGGTCCACTGCACGCGGACCCCCGAGACCGCCTCTCCCGGCGTCCCCGCCACCCGCAGGCCTCCCCGGTCACCCCCGCCCCCAGTCTGTTCTCGTCTCTAGGGGTCTGTGATTCTGACAGTCTTGTGTACGTGTCACCACACAGCCTGCAGGCACTGGAGGCCTTTGTCACGCGGCACGATTCCCTCGAGGTCGTCCAGAAAGCCGCGTGTAAGGAGTGAGTTTCCTCCCTTTCCTCCACGGCAACCACGACAGGGGCGCGCACGCCCGGTTTAAAGCTGCGGGCAGGGAGCTCCCGGGTTCTGGCTACCGCACACAGGCGGACGGCGCTCTGCGGTGGGCGCGGGGGTGCCAGCAGCTCACGTTTCCGGCTGCACTACTCAAACGCGGGTGTCTGGGCTCCTGCGCCCTCGCCCGCAGCCGCCGCTGCCCCAGGGACTGCGTTGCACCGGACTCTCGGCAGGAGGTTTGCAGGTGCAGACAAGCGCATTCGAAAACACACACGCGAGAGCAAAGAAAGCACGCTAGCCGCAGCCCCTTCGGTCGAGGGGGACACGGTGCCAGAAGCCACCCCCCCTCCCTGCACGACTCCCTCCTGTGAGGGCCGTGCAGCGCGGCAGAGGCGCAGACCCTCAGAGAACACCGCGGGCCGGGGAGCCCGGACGCCACGCAGGCCGCTGAGCACACGTCACAGGAGGAAGGAGCAAGTGCACGTCCACAGGCACAAAGGGGGCCTGGGCGGCCCAGGGGGTGAAGCACCTGGCTTCAGCTCGGGTCATGATCTCGGGGTTCGGGAGTTCAAGCCCCGCGCCGGGCTCTGCACTCAATGTGGAGCCTGGCTGCGATACTCCCTCCTGCCTCTCTCTGCTCCTCCCCAACTCACACTTTCTCAAAACAAACGAAATTAAATGGAAAAAGCCATGTGGACGGTAGCTGGGACTTTCCGATGGCCCCGCACACTCCTGCTAACACAGAAGCTCGGGTGAAGGCGCCCGTCGGAAGGGGCACTCGTGCAAAGGCCTCTTTCCACGGATCCGCCGTAAACACCGGAAACGGGTCCTGCACGCTCCCCGCAGGGGCCGTCCCGGGCAGGGCCACCTCTCCCCGACCTGTGAGTGGGGGCGGGGGGCTCCCCTCCCGGTGAGCTTTTCCCACGACCGGCACAGTGTCTGCTCCGTGCCCTGCACTTTGATGAGGGAGGCCTGCTGCTCCCCGAGGACTGACAGAGACCCCCTCAGACACAGCTGAGGGGCTAAGAACGCCGGCGGTGGCTGCACACAGAAGGCCCTGTTTGCTGCCGGCCCAGCCCAACAACGGCCTTCAGTCAGGGCTGCTGGGGCACACGGAGGCTGGGCGGAAGCAGCCCTATTCATGGCAGCACAGAGAAGGCTGGCTCAGAGGAAGACGCCACTTGGTAGGTGCTTCCTGGAGGCTCAAGTCTGCTCCAAAGTGTGCTCTCAGGCTTCAAGTGCAAAACCCAGGACAAGAAGGAGGGCCTCCTGGGCCGAGTCAGAGGGGGCAGCGTGTGGGGGCTGCTTAAGTTAAAATCTTTATAGAAAACATAAATAAAAACAAAAATAAAATAATCATACCACATCTATCCAAGAAAAAAAAAATCTGGGGCGCCTGGGGGCTCAGTCGGTTAAGCGTCCGACTTCGGCTCAGGTCATGATCTCACGGTTCGTGGGTTCGAGCCCCGCGTCGGGCTCTGTGCTGACAGCTCAGAGTCTGGAGCCTGTCCTTGGATTCTGTGTCTCCCTCTCTCTCTGCCCCGCCCCTGCTCACACGGTCTCTCTCTCTCTCTAAAATAAAACGTTAAAAAAATTTTTTTTTTAAGAAAAAAAAATCTTACAAAAGTAAACGAAAAGGAAAACAATTCCACGTCACTCAGGAGTCATACGCTCCTCCAACTGAGGCGGCCGCGTGCCTCGTGACGCCCTTACTGCATCGGGCAGCGGAGCGCAGACGACACCAGCACCTGGGTTTACACTGACCTGCTCTGCCCTCTGCATTCCCAGGGTTTTCCTTTCTCTTCTACTATTACCTTGACTTTTCAAAGTTAAAACCCGTGTTTCCTGAGTGCGGTGAAGAGACAAACAGCTCTGCGAGAGGCCTCGTCTCCATACCACCTACTAAGGAACGTGCCGACGGCACCCTCACCTGCGGCAGGTGCCACAGCAGAGGGACACAGACCGTGCCCGTGAGCGTCAGCCCAAGTTCCGAAACGATACACGTGGGCCACACGGTCCAGCTAGGAAGTAGACCTCGGGAGGGGGAGAGCCCTCCTGCGCTGGCGCGGCACCCACCGTCCATCTCCACCAGGAGCTGGTTGAGCGTCTGCTCCTCCTCCGTGTTGGAGAAGCCGGACACGGCGGTGGAGCGCTTCTTGCCCACGGCGTCAATCTCGTCAATGTACACGATGCAGGGCGCCCGGGCCCGCGCTTCCTTGAAGAGGCTCCGCACGCGGGCGGCACCGAGGCCTAAGGGGACACAGAGGACCAGGAGGGGAAGAGGTGACGGGAGAGGAGCCCAGCTCACGCGCCAGGGGCCAGACCTGCCCGCGGGGGATGACGAAGCCTCAGGAGAGTCCCCGGTGGTGCCGCGCGTGGAGGCGGCTGCAGAGAACACCCAGCAATTCTCCACCCAAGCAACGTTCCCAGCGGCACAGGCTTCCTGTTTGCCTCTCTGTCCCCCAGTTCCCCGGCCGCCGCCTGAGGAGGAATGTGTGACGGCAGAGCCGTCCCACACAAATGGTCAGGCAGGCCTGTCCGCAGCCCCCCAGGCAACACCAACCTCCAATGACCTCCACGAACTCCGGGCCGGCCATTGCCAAGAAGGGCACCCGGGCCTCTGTCGCCACCGCCTTGGCCAGAAGCGTCTTCCCACAGCCGGGGGGCCCGAGCAGCAGCGCGCCCTTTGGGACTTTGGCACCAAGCTGAAGGAAGCGCTCTGGGCTCTGGAAAAGCAGCAGACGATGCAGCGCTGGCCACAGGGGCTCCAGACGCGCAGGGAGACGGGCTCACGCGCCACCACGAACCAGCCACGGGTCACGCGGTTCGGGCGCAAGTAGGTGCTCGGGCCCCGAGCCAGTGTCCCAGACGGCTGACGCTGTGGGCAGAAGTGGGCTCTCGGCCCTTCCACCGGCTGAAAGCTGCACTCGGCCTGCACAGCTGTTCACCACCAGGACACGGCGCCTGGCTCCTTCGCTCTTCCCTCCGGCTCTCACGTCTGCCCCTGCTCTCCGCACGCACACCTACCTTCAGATAATCCACAAACTCTTTGACTTCCAGTTTGGCTTCATGCATTCCTGCTACATCTTTGAAGCTGACACCTTTCCCCGTCTTGCCGTCCACAATCGTGAAACGAGCCATCTTCAGCTGATTCTGGGCAGAAAGAATGAAGGGCAGGGTGCTGTGCGCTCCCAGCACAACTGGCAAGGTGTGCACCCCAGGGCCCCCTCCTGTTGGCCCACACCCCTCCGCTCCTTCAGCCCTACAAAGGGAAGTGGTGCTCGTGCATCAGGAGCGGTAAGAAAGTTACCTATTATTTCATAGTTTGCCTTACAAAAAAAAAGATAAAACCACCCCCCACCCGAACAAGGCAATTTATCTATGTCTTCTACACATAAACTGTGTTTTTCTACGTGATTTTCCCCACTACTGTGTAATATTCTGGTTATAAAAGCAATGTGGGAACACTGAGCTCTAGAAAAGTTTGGCAGAAATGTTGACTGGGAAATTTCAGGCAAGACAAAGCCCTAAGTGAGGGGCGTGCATCTCGGCGCGAGCTTGGGCTCAGGTCTGCCCCAGGAGGGGCACGAGGCAGTCACTCAGGCGCTCAAAAGACACGTGCACTGAAGTTATCACGGTACGTGAAAATTTAATTCGACATGTCATTTAAATACAATAAAAATAAAAAGCCCTAAATACCCAAGAACGGGGAAGCCAGCTGAGTACAATACGCCATAAACCCATGATGAGACGCCATTACAAGTGCAAGTCTGTAGCTACAGGAACACACTCTTGGTCTCGGTTCTCAGGGAGGGGGTGGGGGTGCTCTCTGCAGACTTGCTCCGGCCTGGCTCTGGGCCCCTCCCCAGCTCTTCTGCTGATGGGTCACCGGCCACGTGCTCCCTGCCAGGGAGGGCTCGCCTTACAATGAAGGCTGCCACAGTAGGAGGTTGTGTGGGTATGTGCGTGTGAGTGTTTTAAGTCATCTATATCCAACCTGGGGCTCAAACTCAAGACCCCAAGATCAAGCATCACATGCTCCTCAAACTGAGCCAGGCAGGTGCCCCAGGAGAATGTATTTAGAGGGGGCGCCTGGGTGGCTCAGCTGGTTAAGTGTCCGACTTTGGCTCAGGTCATGATCTCACGGTTCGTGGGTTCGAGCCCCACATTGGGCTCTGTGCTGAAAGCGTGGAGCCTGCCTGCCTCTCTCTCTCAGACTAAATAAAAAAAACTTTAAAATAAAATTCTAAAAAAGTACATGAAGGTTTGGGCAGCTGTCTGGCTCAGTCACCAGCCTTGAAACAGCTCTGGGACCTTCGCCGGCGGGAGAACCCGGAGGACGGGGCAGTGCAGGCTAAGAAACCCTGCGGAACACGCTGGCCTGTGCTCCTGCTTGGCTCTGCTACCCCGCGAGGAACCGCACACAGCAAACACACACACACACACACACACACACACGAACCCCAGCACCGCAGGCTGGGCGGGGGCGGCACAACTTACAAAGGCACTGAGTCCTCCTTCCCTTCCCGTCATCCCAGCCAGTCGGAACACGTACCACAGGATGGCCAGGCCCACTGCGGTCATCCCCAGGGCGTAGAGGGCACTAGCGGGAGACAGGGTCAGTCAGGGGCGGGCAGCCCACGGACATGCCTCCCCGAGTCCAGGGCCACAGACACTTCGGAGACGGGAAGAGCAACCCCCACTCTGAGACCAACATGCAGAGCGAGTGGTTGTGAAAATGCGTTTCCTTCTCCATCTCTGCTCTTCGTGACCTTCCCCCAGACGGGCAGATGGAAGCTGTGTCCGCGGCGCAAAGCCCAGATGGGGACACCACGTGCTCACCCTGCCGCCTCCAGCCTACTGCTAGTGCCCAGCAACAACTTTCACGTTTGGTGTATCTCGTAGGCCATCAATCTTGGTTGGTAAGGGAGTGTACGCAGAGCAGGGTGCCCACCCGCCCGGGGCCCCGCGCCTGCAGGGAGACCCGCCACCGCACAGGATCTCCGGCCGTCGGCACGCGCGTGAGTCAGCAGTGAGCCTCCCTGCACACACGCTCCAGCCACTGTGGGTCCCGGGTGCCTGGACGCCCATGACTCTGTGAGCTAGTGTGCTCCCTCGGAGTCAGGCGGTCCCCGTCCCCGCCCACCACACGGAAGCAGGCATTTCTACCGGACGCCCTGCTTCTCCGCTTTCTATCCCATCTCCTGTCTGCAGAAGACAACAACCCCACAACGTACTGGATCAAGAAAAGCCACAGCAACCACGGAAGGTGCCCGTGGACACCCTCCCCACGTGTGGTCCCTGACTCGCCCTCCCACACGGGGCCTGCCTCGTGCCGGCCGCTTTCCGGTGTGCGTGCTTCATCAGCAGGTGACAGAGCCAAGCCCGGTTTAGCACAGGAGCCCGACCAATGACCAACGTACTTTCCAAAGAACCCCGTCCGCTTATAGGAGACCGGGATCCGGTCCTGGCCTTCAATGTTCAGCGCGTCTTCGGCAGCTCGCAGCTTCTCCTCGAATCTGTCGATGTTTGCCACCTGCATCCGGTACATCAAGGCCAGCCGCTGGGGGCAGAGAGCAGAGGCCGCGAGTGACACACGGGCCGGCGGGACGACCCCGGACACTGCAGGCTCCAGGAGCACAAGCTTTCGTCTGCGGGTCACAAACTACTTCCGTGTCACAATCCCAACAAAACTTCAATATGTGTGCTTTCTCTGCTTTAAGAAGATGGAGAGTGTGCTTCACACGTACGCTCCCCCTCGCCCCCCGAGCCTCAGCTGTGCGTGCAAGCACAGACACACGCAGCAGCGCAGCTGCCTGCTGCGGTGCAGGCAGGTCGAAGGCGAGGGCACAGGCTGAACCAGAAATCAGCTAAGTGGGTTTTTGGGCCCTCAGGAACCTTCCCTGGATAGAGGCTCCGCGAGAGTGAGCAGGTGGAGCGTCCTGGCATGACGTCACCGCCGCCTCCAGGACAGGCTTCACTGAGAGGAGCCACCGCACTGGGACTCCAAAGGCCTTCTCTGTGAGCCGCCCGCGCCTAGACCGTGTCCTGCCAGTCCTCCTCCCCATTCTCCTGAGGGCCTGGCCCAAATGCTTTCTAGAATTAAGCCGTTCCAAGCTCAGCTTCTAAACACACTCTTCAAATCTACATGGAGCAGCCAGACGTCCCCCCCGGCTCTAAGAGCCTCCGAAGATTCCTTGTGACGTGAGTGGCCCACAAGACTCCATGTCATGGGGTCACAAGGCCACAGGGGAGCAGACGGGGACACCACCAGCCACAACACCCCGATCACAGTCCGTGTGGGACCAACCCCACAGATCCAGACGTCCGATGTGGACTTCATGCCTCCGTCACTCACTCACCCGGCCTGGCCGTGGAAACAGAACGGAGACACGTAGCAATGTCCTTCTATCAATTCCAGAAGCCAAGAGCAAAGCGTATGACTCCAGAAACCAATTCAACTCCCCCATCCTCTCTCTGACCACTTGGCCCTGGACGATCCACTCGCTCCTGCGAGGCCGCCCAGGTCACAGAGTACTCAGGGCCGGGAGGAGCCTGTGCTCTAACTAAATCACAAGCTCGTGTAAACTGGAGAGCAGCTGTGCATAGGTGCCTGGTGCTCAGCTCCATCTAGAACCCGAGCCGGGCCCAGGGTGCTGTGCTAAGAGACAGAGTCCTACGCCCACAACTAAACTTGTGCCCTCGTGGGCACACCGAGTCCACACTGAATGCCTGTCTCCTAGCATCTGGCCTGGTCTACTTTCCCCACTGTCCTAACCTCTGACAAAAAAGTGGGAAGGAGAAAAAAGAAACAAGACAATTAAATTCAATTCATGATCCTTGATAGGACCGTGGATTAAACGTTTAAAACAGCTCTGAACATAGTATAGAGATGACCAGGGGCGCCTGGGTGGCTTAGTCGGTTAAGCGTCCGACTTTCGCTTGGGTCATGATCTCGCGGTTCGTGGGTTCGAGCCCCGCGTCGGGCTCTGTGCTGACTGCCAGCTCAGAGCCCGGAGGCTGTTTCAGACTCTGTGACTCCCTCTCTCTCTGACCCTCCCCTGCTCATGCTGTCTCTCTCTCTCTCTCCTAAAAATAAATAAAACATTAAAAAAAAAAAAAGTATAGAGATGACCAGCAAACAGGATCAGAGAAAGTGCTGTGGAAAATAGCCCCGTGTGGCCACCTGTCCCTGGCCCGCCAGCGTTCTGGTTATGGGGGGAGGGGAGGGAGCAGAGGCAGGGACTGGACGGTGGTTCCTTCTCCTACTGGGGGTTTCTACAGGCGGCTGCCGGGCCCAGTGCTCTCCCTGGGACCAAACCCCGCCCTCCTGACACCTCCTCTCTCTTAGGGGCACGTGAGGGGGACTGAGCAGACCCTGCTTGCTCCTTCTTCCCTCCTGTCCAAGGGGCAGCCCCTGCCCCCCCACCTCTCAGCCAGCCTCACGGTGCGGGTAGCTTCCTGCCCCCGGCCCCCAGGGAATCCCCTCAACACCCCCAGCACCTCAACTCACCAGCACCCGCCAAAGCTGCCGCACGTGCTAACCTGCCGCTGCGCCAGAGCCACGGAGTGAGCGCTGGCTCCCTCAGCGCTCACGGTCCCTCCCCTCCTCTCGGCACACGGTCCACCCGCAGCTCCCGGCCCCCAGCTCCCTCCCCAGTTGACCCAGGGGAGCTCAGGGCGTGGGGAGCCGCCCTCACTCACCGGCCGCCCGAACACCACGGCCCCGGGGTGCAGATAGACTTCCACCACGTCGCTCTCGGGCACCACCTGGACCCGCTGCACCTCGCCCTTGGCCAGCATCTCGTGGACAAAGTCGTTCCAGGAAATGTTGCCCCCGCTGGTGCTGAGCGCGTTCAGCAGGCTCATGACCACGGCGATGACAAACAAGGTGCGCAGCCGCTCGCGGTACATCTGGTCCTCTCTCTCCTTGCGTCTCCGCTCCTCTGCAGGCGGGGCACCGGGGGGGGGGGGGGGGGTAGCATCAGACAACGGCCGCAGGTGGGGCCTGTTTTCAGCCACGTGACGCGAGACAGATACCACTCACACACTGTCCGAGGCCACCAGCACCCCATTCACCGTCCGCATGGAGCACAAAACCCGTTTTACCGTGGAAAACCTGCCGGGCCCAGCATGCACCGCATGTCCACAGTCAGCTCTGCACCGGGAGTGCGGCCGACCCCCGACTCCGCATGGCCACTAACAGCGGGTGTGCACACGTGCAAGTCATTAAGCACCACCGAACACCTGCCCTCCCCTCCCCCACGGCCACATGTTTAAAAAGTTTGGTCTGTGGACATATGGTGGGGTCCACTTAACTCAAGAATGTCCCCAAAGACCAGCCCTGTACCTAAGCCATCAGGTAACTTCCCCCAAATCACATCACTTGGTTACTGACCCCCGACTCAGAACGTGGACTGCATCATGCCCGTGCCTAGGGGGTGAGAGAAAGACTCGAGACTCGGCCCCTGCCCTTGGGGTGCGCAGAAACCCCGGGAGATAAGGTGGCCTGAGTGGCGGTGCGCAGCGGCGCGGAGCACTCGGGGGAGCAGCGCCCAGCAGGAGGGACGAGTAAGTGGACCAGGAGGCCGGAAGGACGTTCAGAAGCTGCTTCCCTCAGGCCCAGGCGCAGAGGGGAGAGTCCCACTTGCAGCCACCAGGGGCCAGGCCACCATCCTCCTCCGAAAACAGCCAGTCAGATAAACCCTCCCCTAGGTTCGCATCTCATTTACTCGATGCTGTCATCTCATAGCCACCCAGCCCCGTCCTCAGAAGGATCTGGCGCCTTGGTTTACACACCAGGAAGCCCGGGCTACCGTGCGGCGTGGCCCAGCGTCCCGACACTCCCCCCAGACTTTAACCAGGCCCGTCATTAACGATGCCTTCTGGGGTGTGCATGCACAGCCCTCCACCGGTTCTGGCCCCCTCCCCCCACGGCCCTGACCTATGTCAGCAACCAGTTTCCACCATTGACTTCTCCTTCCTGCACAAGCACGAGCATGTACTTGGGGGAAGAGCAGACGGGACCCAGCACACAGGGCTCAGCCCATCTCTGCAAGGACCAGAGCGCAGCCAGAGCTCAGTGTCGGCCCGCTTCCCCGCACCCCTGGCGCCGGAGCCGTCCACACACGCACCTCCTCTCCGACAGAAGTTTAGAGGAGCTGAAGGGCATTTTAAGTCAGCTTCAACATACAAAAAGAAGCTTAGGGAGAAGGCTGTGTCCGCAATCATTTTGAAAACACGAAAGCGCATTTTAGATGTTCTCGCAGAGTGGACTAGAACAGGGGTGCCTGGGGGCTCAGTGGGTTAAACATCTGACTCTTGATTTGGACTCAGGTCATGACCTCATGATCTCATGGGCTGGAGCCCTGCATGAGGCTCTGTGCTGACAGTGAGGAGCCTACTTGGGATTCTCTCTCTCCCCGTCCCCTGCTTGTGCACACGCATGCTTTCTCTCTCAAAACAAAAAAGGAACAGACTATAACAGCATATCCAATATTTAAAGCTCACAGTCACAATGGGCAACTGAATTAAGGTACCAGTTATTCTGGAAAAGAGATCTATGTTGTCGGGTGAGTGGGTAATTAGAGACCATGTATTTTAGTTTAATCTTCTACTTAATTGGCCTATTTATTTTATTTTAAATTTTTAACATTTATTTTTGAGAGAGAGATAGAGACAGCGTGAGCAGGGAGAGACAGAGGGAGACACAGAATTAGAAGCAGGCTCCAGGCTCTGAGCTAGCTGTCAGCACAGAGCCTGATGCGGGGCTCAAACCCACGAACCGTGAGATCATGACCTGAGCCGAAGTCGGACACTTAACCGACTGAGCCACCCAGGCGCCCCTTAATTGGTTTATTTAATTCCCATCTTGTTTTCTAATTAATAACATTGATAGTCCCCAAACTTGGCAAACTGGGTGAGACTTGCCAGCAGGATGAATGTCTCTCAGAAGCTTCGTGTGATTGGCAGGATCTAACTCAGACACTGAAGTTACTGCCCATCACAGGCTCCCAGCTGCTGGCTGCACTGCACAGGTCCACGGGAAGTGCATACAAATTTGGGCCCAGGCCACATGGCAACACTGCCCTTCCTAGTGGCTCTGCCTAGGACTCCCATCACGCCCCGCATGGAAAAGGGCTTGCAGCAATTCTATGACTCACATGCATCTGTTTGCAGGCTGTGAAACAGGGATAGAATTTTTATTTTTATTTTTTTATTTTTATTTATTTCTAGGAGAGAGAGAGACAGAGAGACAGCATGAGCAGGGGAGGGTCAGAGAGAGAGAGAGATACAGACTCTGAAACAGGCTCCAGGCTCTGAGCTGGCAGTCAGCACAGAGCCCGACGCGGGGCTCGAACCCACGAACCGTGAGATCATGACCCAAGCGAAAGTCGGACACTTAACCGACTAAGCCACCCAGGCGCCCCATGGGATAGAATTTTTAAAAGATATGGCTTGGTTTCATTTATTTACTTAAAAAAAATTTTTTTTTTTGTAAGTAATCTCTATACCCAAAGTCGGACTCAAACTCACAACCCTGATATCAAGAGCCGTACGCTCCACCAACTGGGCCAGCTGGGTGCCCCAGGTATGGCTTGGTTTTAAATAAAAGATAATTTTGCACTTTTTTGCAATAATTTCTAAAATNTCTCTCTCTCTCTCAGAAATAAATAAAACATTTAAAAATAATAATAATAAATAAATATTTAAAATCAATCAAAAGACAGCTTGAATAGGGTGTCTGGGTGGCTCAGTCGACAAAAGATCTTTAAGTTCGCAAGTTCGAGTCCTGCATCTGGCTCTCTGGTTAGCGCAGAGCCCGCTTTGGATCCTCTGTTCCCCCCACCTCCGCCCCTCCCCCAATAACATGTGTGCCTAGGTAAGATGCACACGCTCTCTCTCAAAAATAAACAAATGAAAAAAAAAAAACCCTTGCATTTAGGCTCTTTGTTCACAAGAATCCAACCCTTTTCAAACAAACCAGCCAGGTGTTTTGACGCNGCCTGTTTCAGGGAGAAGGATCTGGGCCAGGCCTAGAGGACTCTCCAGGCAAAGGAACCGGGAGGTCCCAGCCCAGAGGCAACCGCTCTGAAGCTTCAGAACGGTTCACTGAAGGCAGGTTAGAATCATCTGAGCTTCTTGACAGAACTGCTCTGGCTTCTGAGCTCAAATCACCTGAGTCCTGCTCCCCGGGCACGAACGAGATGGGCACAGCACGCCCCACCCTGACAGGACCTCACAGAAAGAGAGAGATGGCTGTGTCAGCAGAGAACACCCAGTTACAAGCGTGTGCAAACACGTGCTTTGTACGTTCCCATGTAAGACGAGGTAGAACCCGGCTGCATGCGCACGCTGTCGAGCGGGACCGATGAGTAAAGAAAGCTACGTGGCTAGTGTATCAAGAGCCACAGAAATGTTTCCTTTCCGGAACTCACTAGCCTTTCTAGAACTCACTAAGTGTGCTTCTCGTACCACAGCCCAAGGAAACCAAACGTAAAACACATGTATCTGGGGTGCATGCTGGCTTAGTTGGTGCAACATGCAACTCTTGATCCAGGCTTGGGGTTCGAGCCCCATGCTGGCTGTAGAAATTACTAAAAATGAAATTACTAAAAAGAAAATCTCTGAAAACCAACAAACCCCTCCCTGTAGCGCAGGCCACGTATGAAGTCGTGAGGGCCAGTCCATGAAAGACAAAAGGGAAACAGTCAGAGGAGATGTGGAGACGAGACGCTTGGAGAACTGGCTAAGAGAGGGTTCCGGGGGCGCCTGGGGGGGCTCAGTCGGGTAAGCATCCGATCGTGTTTTCGGCTCAGGTCACGATCTTAGTCATGAACTTGAGCCCCAAGTTGGGCTCCGCGCTGACGGCCTGGACCCCGCTTGGGAATCTCTCTGTGCCCCTCCCCCACGTGTGCAGGCTCTCCGTGTCTCTCAAACCAACAAAAGTAAGATTTTTGAGGCATAGGAGACGAGACAAAATCTGATCCTGAGATTCTAAACAGAAAATGGCAGTTTAACGTTCTAGACACAAAAGACATTTCCCGTCCCCAGAAGACCCTCCTGCCCCTCGGCTGGCGGCGCGGCGGCGCCGTGCGCTTGTGGGCACGGCAGCCGGTGCTTCTCCCCTTGGCTCGCGCGTCGACTTTGGCTCCTGACGCCAGTGACAGGCGCGTAGGGAGCGGCCCGTCACGCTCCCGCTGCCCGAGTCCTCAGGCGCCCAGGGGATGCCGCTGCCTCCTGGCCACCAGGCTGTCCACCCACTGGACAGCAGCCTCCAGGACAGACCCCCTGGGAGGCTCTGGTGGCAAAACTCCTTTCCAGGGCAGGTGTCCATCACCTCCAGGGGGCCCTGAATCAGCCACCGGAAGACAGAGTTTCAAGGCCACCACCGCCAGAGCTGTCCCAGGGTGTCACCCCAGGAGCCCTTCTTGAAGACCTCCTGCCCACGAACGGCTAACGCAAGCTCTGGGGCGGGCGGCTCGGGGGGTCACGGTGACGCTCCAGTTCTTTCCAGCAACCACCTGGCACCGATCCCAACCCAGAAGGAGGTGAGAATACTACCTCACAGGCCGTTCTCACGCCTCAGGGCCAAGAAGCACCAACACAAAAGCTGTCCGCAAATTCCAGCAACTGCTGTTTTCACTGAACTTTTCCTTACAGCGGGTCCACGCGGGTCCTAGTGGTACCACAGAGTCAGCTTCCGTCTGCCGGGCAGCTGCCGACGGCGACGCCGAGGGAGCGGGCGGCGGGGACACCAGGCCAACAGGGACGCCGAGGGAGTGGGCAGCGGGGACAGGACGCAGCCCCTGCTACTCAGGCACGCGCTCCCGCGTGGGACTGTCCTGTGCAGGGGTCCCACAGGTGAACGTTCGCACACCCACCGCTGGTGCAGACGGGGAGCCTCGCCACGACGGCTGGCTCTTTCAGCAGAAGCCCATCAGCAGGGGGGAGGCCTGATCGGGGGCGCTTACCGGCAGCCGGGCAGCACCACGGGGGACAGCCAGGAAGGGCCACGGATTCTCCCAGAAAGTCACATTTCTGGCTAAACAAATAATCATCCTCTAACGAAAACAACAGGCACTCCATCCCGTTTCCTCACAGCGCGCTACCGATCAAGCTGAAGTTCACGAGGTAAACACTGCCGTGAAGACGGCAGGGGAGACCGTGTGGCTGCCGTCCCCTGCGCCACAGCGACGGTGACCAGACGCGGTGAGCGTGTGGTTTGGCGCGGAGGCCGAGGGCGCAGCCGCTCCTGCCGGAGTCACGCCACCCGTGGGGCGGCGCGCAGGCCCCACCTGTCTCTCCCCAGCACACCTTCCTTCCTTGTCACCTCGTTTTTAACTCAGAAAGGCCTTTCCCATTTCAGTATTCAGCCATATTTCCCCCTAATTCTTTTATAGTTCTGTTTGGATTTAACGATTTAATCCATCCAGAGTTTATTTTGGTACATGTGATTTCATCTCTCTCCAAGTCACGAAGCAAATGTTCCAAACCGTTTCCGACAGAATCCACCCTTTCCGCTACTGCCCGGAGCGTCGCTCTAGTCACGCGCTAACCCTTACGCGAACCCGGCTCTGCTACTGGGTTCTCTGTTTTGTTCCACTGATCTGCCTACCTATTACTGGACCAACTCGTTAGTTTTTGGGGGAGAAAACAATTTTAACAGCTGCCACTATCAGCCTCACCAGCATTTGTGTTTCACTCCTGCAGATTTTCTGCCGAGCCAAACCCTCACCCACCACTCCTGAAAACTTCTCGATGCCGAGTCCCTCTGAGGTCAAGGACACACATGGACCTAGCAGCCCACGGTGGGGAACACACAGATCTTCAAGTTCAGAGGCCGAGGAAGCGATGGGCTCCCCGGGAGCTCTCTGGGCAAAAGAAACGGGCCACTGCCCACACAGATGCCCCACAAAGGCTGCAAAGAGGTCAACGCAGAGTCTGAGACCAGAAACACCTGAGAAATGTCTAAACTGAACCCAAGCAGTGGTCACATAGGTGGTTTCCAGGGTTAACAGCCGTCTCTCAAGAGCCTGAGGGTGGGGGCCACCTGGCTCAGTCAGAAGACCGTGACTCTCGATTTCAGGGTTTGTGAGTTTGAGGCCCATGGTGGGTGTAGAGATTACTTCAAAATAAAACAAGCAGAACAAAAAACCAGCATCTAAGTACATGGGAGACCCCGACAAGACACCCCCCTCTCTACCCGTGTGTCCCTCCCCCGACTCCGTACGGGACAGGCACCCGTGGGGATGAGAAGGGAACAGTAACAGGTTAGTTATGAGGAGAGAATTAATTGTGAAGATGTAGAAAGCACTTAGTACAGTGCTGGGCGCTGTCATTCTTACGGGTTAGAATTTCCATTATTAGCTCTAAGCAGCCAGCTTCTACCTTAGAGGTCAATTCAGTTCAAAATGACCTTTCTACTTCCCTCATCCTTTGGCCTGATCAGAGTCCTGACTCCATGGGAGATGAGACTCAAGATTCNGGCGCCCCGGCGGGGGGGGGGGGGGGGGGGGGGGCTCAGCCCAGGTGTCCTGGTGCCTCCCTCCCAACCTGGCACTCCTGAGCTCAGGGCTGAGCCGGGAGTCACCGTTCCTACGCAGAGGATAGTAACGCTGCCTGCCTTCGGACACTGCGGACACCGGTGTGGACGGAAGCGTCTCTCTCTACAAGGACCCGCAGGAAAGATCCAGTGATCACGTCAAAGACCGGGGCGGGGGGGCGCTGCTCAGGGCAAGAGCCACAGTGCCTGGGCCGAGACAGGTTTCCTGTGCCAAGGGCAGAACACACGGGCGACAGCACCCAGGGCAGCCATTGCCTACGAGGGCCGAAGAAACACACCTTCCTCGTCTTCAGGGCTCCTCCCCTCGGACTTGTTACTGTCCTTGGTCTTCTGCCTCATCCTGGAGGTGTTAAAATAGTAAGTGCCACCTGCAAGAAACAGGGACAGCGTTTAAGACCTGCCACCACAGGGGAACACTCCAGAGAAGAGCAGGTTCTCCAACAACCAAACCCAAACAGAGGCCACCTGGCACCTGCGTGCTGAGACTGAAGTTCAGCAGCTACTCACAGACCAATAAGCTACTTTAACTTATGGAATGACTTTGTCACTGCAATTAGCAAGGGAAGAAGACAGTCCTGTGTGTAAACTGAGGAAACGGCTTCTTCACCACACACAGCCACTTTCTATGAATTGACCAGACGAGCAACACGGGCTGCGATGTGTGCGGCAGTGGCCCCCAGCCCCAGGACACAACGCTCCTCGCACAAAAGGCTCCGTCCAGCCCGCCATCTAGTTACGTTACTGTTTAAGAGGGGAAATGCGGTGCCTGGGTGACTCAGTCGGTTAAGCGTCTGACTTTGGCTCAGGTCATGATCTGGTGGTTTGTGGGTTCGAGCCCCGCATCGGGCTCTGTGCTGACAGCTCGGATCCTGGAGCCTGTTTCACATTCTGTGTCTCCTTCTCCCTCCCCTGCTCATGCTCATGCTCTGTCTCTCAAAAGTAAATAAACGTTTAAAAAAAATAAATAAGAGAGCAAAGAGAGCCTCACAACCATGACCGAGATGGATCTTCCTTTATGAAGTTCACGGAACCACAAGTAAGACTGACCTCGACGGCCCTTCTAATGGGTCAGGCTGCCAGGAGGGTGAAGCGTGTGCAGATTCAGATGGGGAAGCAGACAGGCGTGTGAACTGCTGCTAAGTGGCTCTCCCTGACCACATGGGGGACCAAGCCGTTTGATGTAACTGAGGGGTTGGGATGTTCCGCTCTTGCCCTGTTCCGGCGGGATGGAGTGGGGCGTGAAACCCCAGGTGTAAATCCTGAAGCCCTAAGGCCTCTGATCTAAGATCTCTCTCGAAGATGTCACGGTGTCTCATTGAACGATCAAACTATTTTAAGAATAAATGACTTTTGAGCTGTCTTTAGTTACCTTCTGGATATAAAACATGCACTTTGAAGAGCCTTCCTTTTTTTTTTTTTAATTTTTTAATGTTTTATTTATTTCTGAGAGAGACAGCATGAGCAGGGGAGGGTCAGAGAGAGAGAGGGAGACACAATCTGAAACAGGCTCCAGGCTCTGAGCTGGCTGTCAGCACAGAGCCCGACGCGGGGCTGGAACCCACAAACCGTGAGATCATGACCTGAGCCAAAGTCGGACGCTTAACCGACTGAGCCACCCAGGCGCCCCTTTGAAGAGCCTTCCTAACTGTTCCTGCAGCTGGCTACTGAACATGAAAATCATGGTAAGCAGCCTCATCACTGCTATACACCAGAATTAAAAAAAAAAAAAACCACTGAAATAAGCAAAAGTGGCTTGTTTAGACCTCAGCCAATCTTCCCTTTTGTAAACCGTTCTTTAGAGCATCTACGGGCTCACAATAGATAGAAGCCAAGGGGCACTTGGGTGGGTCAGTCAGTTACTCGACCAACTCTTGATTAGGGCTCAGGTCATGATCTCAGGGTCATGAAATCAAGCCCCATGTTGGGCTCTGGGCGGACAGCTCAGAACCTGTTTGGGATTCCCTCTCCGTCTCTCTCTCAAAATAAGCAAACAATTAAAACAACAACAACAATAATTAGAAGCCAAAATGGGGGGCCTGAGGCTCATTCGGCTAAGTGTCTGACTTCAGCTCAGGTCATGATCTCGCACTTTGTGGGTTCAAGCCCCACATCAAGCTCTGCTGACAGCTCAGACCCTGGAGCCTGCTTTGGATTCTGCGTCTCCTTTTCTCTCTGCCCCTCCCCTGCTTGTGCTCTGTCTCTCTCTCTCTTTCTCAAAAATAAATCAACATTAAAAATGAAAAATAAAAACAAATGAATAAATTTAAAAAATTTTTTAAGTAAAAAAATTTTTTTAAAAATGAGGCCAAAAGTCATCTGAGTGATTTTGTTTCTCTGACAATGTCAAACTAGCAACAATATCCTAACATTTACAAACATCACAGAATTTGCCTATCGATTCTATATTTCAGAAGATACACACCTAAGAGTTCCCAGAGTCTGGCTGGATTCTGGACCAGATGCTGTTTCAACAACGGTCCTGGGAACCTGTCCCACGCAGGGGTCAGCAGGCATAGGTGCAAGCTCTGGAAAGAAAGACAAGGCAGAGGATGGTCACCAACTCCATGCCACACCACTGCAGCGTGACTGTGACTGGTTCCTCGCACAAAACCTCTTCTGGGAACTCAAATATCCATTTATTGGGCTCACACTGCCTTGAAGTATGAATGGCCTGAGCATTATTTCAAAGTTTTAACGTAACATCAAAACATCAAGGGAGATGCGACTGAGTGCAAGAAATACCAAGGGGCAGGCAGGAAGCGCCGGCCGCCTCTGTGCTCAAGGGTCACAGCCTACAAAAGCACATGGAAAGGAGCACGCACGCACACACACAAGGGAGCTGTGAGCGCACAGGGCCCCTGATCCTGACATCTCCAGACAACAGTTCCACACAGAGCATTTCTGGTTCTACAGCAGCTTACTGGCCTTTCAAAATTCTGCTCTCAGGGGCACCTGGGTGGCTCAATTGGTAGGGCGGCTGATTTCAGCTCAGGTCATGATCTCATGGTTTGTAAGTTCAAGCCCCATGTTGGGCTCTGTGCTGACAGCTCAGAAGCTGGAGCCTGCTTCCAATTCTGTGTCTCCCAGCGGCGCATTGGTGGCTCAGTTGGTTAAGCGGCCACTTCAGCTCAGATCACCATCTCATGGTTCGTGGGTTCAAGCCCTGGGTCAGGCTCTGTGCTGACAGCTCAGAGCCTGGAGCTGCTTCGGATTCTGTGTCTCCCTCTCTCTCTCTGACCCTCCCCTGCTCACACTCTGTTTCTCTCTGTCTCAATAAAAAAACAAAACAAACAATTCTGTGTCTCCTTTTCTCTCCAGCCCTCTCTCTCCCTCTCAAAATTAAATAAACATTAAACAACAACAACAACAACAAAGTTCCGTTCTCAGGATGAGCATTTTCCCATGTGAATACGCATTTCCCTAAGGTCAATGACACAACTTAACTTTTTCTCTCTGCTGGCCGTTTCTTCGTTTGCTTTTAAAGTCTCCCTTAACCCGTCCCTGCCCTGCCGCTTTCAAGAAAAGTAATACTGTGCTCAACGCTTTCTGGCAACAAGCCCATAACACGTAATCTCCTGTTAGCAAGAGGAGGCAACTTCCTAGTCTACGGAGTTGTTGTCCCATTTAATTAAAACCACTATTCTTGGCTCACTGAGAAGCAGCAGGCACATTAAGAAGTAGCCACACGGGGCGCCTGAGGCGGTTAAGTGTCCGACTTTCGCTTAGGTCATGATCTCGCGGTTCGTGGGTTCGAGCCCCATGTCGGGCTCTGTGCTGACTGCCAGCTCAGAGCCTGGAGCCTGTTTCAGTCTGTGACTCCCTCTCTCTCTGACCCTCCCCTGCTCACGCTGTCTCTCTCTCTCCTGGAAATAAAACATTAAAAAAAAAAAGTAGCCACACAACGTGGACTGGACCCAACAAAGGACTAACATCAGCTTGAAAGATACAGCAAACAAAACAAAAACTGTCATTCTTCAAAGTCAGACCCAAACAGTTTGGTTAAACCAGGTAACTTTTCTACTACTACTACAGCCACTGGTGAGGTAACCTGCTGAGATTTCAGTGTGTGAACCACCTACTTCAGCCCTTATTTTCGCAGAATAAGCACAGGGTCCGACTGATGGTAATACAGTATGATCTTCCTTTTCAACGGAACTAAAAGGCCAGAAAAAAAAAAGTGTAATACATCCATTGTTGCCCTCAGGTTAAGGAAAGACAGCCAGTAATCTAGAAGAGAATTATAAATCAAACTGATCCTCAAGTTATGATAAAATATAATAATACCTTATGACCTAAAATGTGAAGGCTGAACTCCCAAGAGGATTGGGTTAAAAAAAAAATCAGCCATAAAGGCACCAGGACTTAAGATCTTTGTTTTCTGGATGAAGAGTTACCCTGAGCAAAGCCTGGAACAGTCTTGGCTACGGAATACTCCAGGAGTGTGAGTCCATATCATGTTAAGCTACGAGACAAAAAGTAAAATAGTTACAAGGTGTTTTGCTCCCACAAAACCTTAGCCCACTACGAGCAACAGCCCAGGGCTATCCGGAACTCATCCCGCTGAGATCTGACCCACGTGGGCCAACTGTGAAGTAATTCTCTGCTAGATTCAATTTGTTTACCTATTTCCTTTAAAATCTTATTTTTAAGTAATCTTTACACCCCATGTAGGGCTCGAACTCTTGATCAAGAGTACCTCACCACCGACTGAGCCAGCCAGCCCCCCTGGATTCAATTAGAAGATGCCAGAAAGACAAGCAAACTGGCAGAAAATATCAATACAGGAAATAAGGGCTACAAAGATCCAAGCTGGGGCCTGTGCGGAGCCTCTTCCAGGGCCGCCCGGGCCCTCCCGCAGCGCCCGCACCCCTGCACCGAAGGCACCGCTCTGCCTCAGGGGCCGGCAAGGGCGCGGGGGGCCTGCGGAGGGGGAGGGGCNGAGTCGCGCTCGAAGGACGGGCGCGGAGACCCCGACCCTCACCCGCGACTGGGACTCGGACCCGGACTCGGGCCCCCGACGCGGGGCTGGGAGTGGGACCCCAGCCCCCGCCCGCGGCCGGGCGGAGCCTCGAGGCAGAGAGGCCGGGGTCAGGCCGCGGGGCCCCCTCCGCGGTTGAAAGGGGCCCGCGGGGCGCGCGTTCCGAGCAGCGAGGGTGGCGGGCGCCCGGGCG
>NW_027528369.1:11159148-11170158 GCF_008692635.1 Crocuta crocuta | reverse complement strand
AGACGGTTTGTTTCGGACAGATGACTGTCCTAACGATTTCTGCGGGGGCAGGACGACCTCCCCCGCCCGGGGCAGGGTCCTGGCCCAGGAGGCGGGAGGGCAGGGCCGGTTGGCTCGGCCCCGGCCTGCGGCCCCGCGCGTCAGTGCCCGGCTTCGAGACCGCTGACTGCTCCGAGCTGAAAAGCTTGCTTGGTAGAAAAACGAAAAACTAGGTGGATGTATTACAGAGATGGGGTTATTATGGGGTTATTGTAACATGTTCCTGTGCTTTTTTTTCCCTTAAAATTTTTAATGTTTATTTATGAGAGAGGAACAGAGTGGGGGAGGGGCAGAGAGGGACCCAGAGCCCGAAGCCGACTCCGGGCTCCCAGCGGTCAGCACGCAGCCGGCTTGGGACTGAGGTCCTGACCCGGGCCGAGTTCGGACGCTTACCCGGCTGAGCCGCCTAGGTGCCTGTATTCTGGAAAGTCCTACAGGCGATCTTAGTGCTAACTGGTGCCTAGTTTCGTACCAAATACTGTAATATTGACAACTCTGAAGTACTCCTAATGTCTGTTTTACAGGTGGGAAACAGACTCAAAAACATTAAAAGTTCCCGTCCAAGGTCACAGCTGAGAAGTGATCGCACAGAGCCGCAGAGCTGGTACGACAGGTTTCTGGGCCTGCGCTCCCCACCCGTGTTCCAAAAGTAACATCATTTGTATATCCTTCCCCTCCCTTACTGCTGAAAACTTTGGGACTTTTTTAAAGTGTTTATTTATTTTGAGAGAGGGAGAGAGAGAGAGCTCGTGCACGCGTGGGAGCAGAGGAGCGGCCGAGCAAGAGGGAGAGAATCCCGAGCAGGCTCCTTGCTGTCAGCGCAGAGCCGGACCCTGGGCTCGATTCCAGGAACCGTGAGATGTGACCTGAGCTGAAGTCAAGAGGCAGACGTTTAGCCGACTGACTCAGACGCCCCTGGGGACATTTTTAAAATCCAGTGTCCGGATTATGGGTGCTCAGCTCTCCAGCAGCCGGTGCTTCTGTAGAGATTCTGATTTGTGGTTGGTTTGTGGAGAGAGCAGCCCCCCGGCCCAGGGGTGATTTGCACAACTGAGCTAATTGTCTTTGCTTTAGTCTTTTAAGTCCTCGTACCACGTGCCACGGTCCTTCACCTTCAGTCCTTCTTCCCCAGCCTTCCATCCGCTGTTTTTTCCTTTGCTGGTTGAGATCTCCCGCCCGCTTTCTGCCTTCCAGCTCACTCCGTCCTCACTCTGCCTTGCCCTCATCCTGCCCAGACCAGTCCCGTGACAGTGACCGGAACCACACTTCCGAGAGAGTGGTTTCTTGCATCCTATCAAAGCTTGTGCAACGTGCCCTGACAGGAAGTGACCAGGCCCCCTCCCATCCCTGTTCCCTCATCACCCAAAGCCTCTACCAAGTTTGAATGTGTTGAGGAAGAGTGTAAGATAGGATCCCGCTAATACTGCTTGAGGTGCAGTTGTTACTGTGGTCTGACTGTTGACTGACACCTCAGTGGGAAGCAATACGGGTAATGGCAAGGGGCCAACCTCTGGGGACAACGCTGGCTGCTGTCCTCATGCTGTGACGCTGAGCAAGTTACTACCTTCTCCAAGCCTCAGTTTAATCATCATTAAAACAGGGATAATAATTATCTACAGAGTGAGGCTAATAGCAGCCTTGGGTTTCCCACAGGGTTGTCGTAAGGATAAAATACAATAAAAGTACGTGGAAACAGCTCATGAAGCCGGAGTCATTCGTACCCAGGAGTTGGGTGTCCTAGCAAATGTGATTCTGGAAGAACAGATTATCGATACATTTATTCAAAATGTTTATTCATTTATTTTTGAGAAAGAGAGAGAGAGCAAGGAGGGGAGGGGCAGAGAGAAAGAGAAGACAGAATCCCAGGCAGGCTTGTGGGGCTCAAACCCACAAACCATGATTTTGTTCTTCCTCGGCTCTACTCAATGTACGTGTACGTGAAGGCTGTTCAGTGTGGCTTCCTTTTAACCCTCTGGGGCAACCTCAGGGTGAACTCCGGGCTGGAGGCTCCGGTCCTAGGCTTCTGCTTTGCCGTGCTGGTGAGCCAGGCGGTCCTTTGGTGGAAGGAGGGAGCAGAGAGGACGAGAGGACACCCATGCAGCTACTCCCTGTTCCTCGGGTGCTGGGGGTCCTAGGCTCTCAAGTTCCTGCTTCAGGCAAGCTGCTCCCCATCTGTCCTTGTCTGTAAAACAGGCATGACACGTTAGCAGTCAAGATAGAAGTTGATCAGGGCCCTGAGTGGCTCAGTTGGTTAAGGATCCAACTTTGGCTCAGGTCATAATCTCTCAGCCTGTGAGTTCGAGCCCCGCATCGGGCTCTGTGCTGTCAGGTCAGAGCCTGGAGCCTGCTTCAGATCCTGTGTGTGTGTGTCTCTCTGCCCCTCCCCAAATCAGGTTCTGTCTCTGTTTCAAAAATGAATAAACGTTAAAGAAAAAAAGACAGAAGTTGATGTTTTGGGCCATTTTTGGTTTTAATATCTAGGCTTTCTTTCTCCTCTCAGAACGAGTAATTCTTTGCTTCTTCCTAAATTGGGAAGCTTGGCAGCAAGTAAACTTCTAAGCTGCTTTTCTTTTCTCAGAACAAGTGTTTCCACACTTGCCCTGGCCTCGGAGGCCCTGGACGGTTGCACAGTGCAAGCACTGACTGCTCCCCAAGTCACACTGCTGAGCTCCTGCTGCTGAGGCTGTCACAGAGCTCCGAATGACCTGTTCTCCAACGAGGTATTTGGCCAATATGAGGACGTCTTCTATAAGATACACTTTCTTGTGGAGCGTTTGAATAAACTCATTCATTTTCTTGAATTTTGGTAAATTTTGTTTCTGAACTAAAAGATGTTTCTTAGGAAGTGATTTCTTTTCATATCACTCGTTAGCTGCGTCTTAGTCATCATGTGTATGAGATTTTGTAATCACAGACTTTGTTCTTAAAAGGATAAATAGTCCATTCTACTAGCAAACAGCCTGTACAGAAATGTGTGTGACTCAATGGCTGTGTGTGCTCCATATTGCTTAAGACTGCTGGCTGTGAGACTCTGGACCGAGGTCAAGGGGCCACCTGGCCAGGGCAGGCTCCCCGCCCTCTCCGGTTCCACCAACCCTCATAGCTCTGGCTGCACTGACCTAATCCGTTCACTTAGCTTGCTGTGTTGTTGTATCAGCTGCCTATCGCCGTGAACAAATCACCCGAACGCTTGGCAAGTTAAAACAACATTCATTGTGTCACCCAGTTTTCTGAGGACTGGGAATCTGAGCGTGGTTGCCAGGGCAATTTTGGCTCAATCTTTCACAAGGGTGTGGTCCACCTGATGGCCAGGATGCAGTCATTTGAGGCTTTCCTGGTGCTGGAAGGTGGCTTCCAGGGGATGCCTTCACCTGGCTGTTGGCAAGAGAGTTCAGCTCTTCACCGTGTGGACCCTGGGATGGCCCAAGGGTGTGAATTCCAGTGGACGGGGGTCTTCCAGGGTCTCCTTGGAGCCTGCAACCACAGTGATGATTATGGAAGATGTGTGTTCACATCTGTTCAGCAAAACCCGGCCCTATGAGCCTGACCTTCCTGCTCACGTGACCCTAACCCTTCCTGGTGCTGCATTAATCTGCACAGTGTTTACTTTAGGAACAGAAAGTCAGCCTGTGCGTCTTCCTTAGAGCTTCTATTTGAAGATGAAGAAGGGACTGCCTTTGGGGTCATGAGGAGCATGGATCGCGCAGGCTCCCCTTTCCCCCCGAGAGCCAACCACGGGTGGGGAGAAGGAGGCCCGTGTGTGAAGGGGCAGAGGCTGCGGGTGAGGCTTTATACGACCTGGTTTGCAGCCCTGGATCCAGTCACAGCAGGTGCGACCCCCTACCTCGTCTCCTCACGAGCCACCCCTTTTCTTGGGATGCAAGTTTACCTTGGGGTTTTGGGTTTTTTTGGTCTAAGCTGGGGTTTGTCCAGGTCCACTAGCTACTGGGGAGTCGTCACCGGCCAGAGGCCTGGAGTCTCTCGCTCCATAGCCCCCCAGTGTGGCTTTGGAAGTTTTGAGTGGGTTCAGCTACAGGAAAGCAGGACCGTGTCTGGATGTGCAGTTTATAGCTATCCCTGGAAGTCACTAGCTTGCTATTTCCCTGGCCCCAGGGGTTACTTGTTTGGGCAAATGATAAGACATTTGAAGGAAGAAGGCGCTCACTTTTTACATATGGTCCCCCAGACGCTGTCTCAGATGACTGCTGTGTAGCCCACAGGGTCCTCTGCTTGCTCGTTTCTAGGGTGCAGCCAGTGCTCGGGGCCGCTGTGTCCCCGCCCCCTCATCCGCAGCCGGCAGTTGTCCGCTGAGTGACTCCATTCCGGGAAGCTGGGCAGAGCTTGCTGCTCCCCTGGACGAGGGCCGTCCTGGGGGTCTGTGCCCTTCGTTAGGCCTCAGGGTGCTCACCAGCTTGCCGGGCCCAGATGCTCGGTGTCTGTGGCTGTTAGGGCTTTTCAGCAAATCAGCGGTGGACCTATTTCTGTAGAAGTTCCCATGAACCCCACTGAATTTGGACAGCCACAGTGTCCCAGGAGAAAGACACGGCGACAGGCGACTGCTCCCACCTGTCCCTCCCTCTTCTGCTAGCCTGCTAACCTGGCCTTCGCTCACTGAGAACTTCTCACTCCGGTGCTCGGAGGTTGCTGGCGCGTTCCTGGGTGTTCTGTAATGCGGAACGAAAAGAGAAGGGACAAAAATAGGTCAAAAGAAAGGATGAGACACGGATGGATAGAGGAAAGACCCCCCCCCCCGAACCGTTACTAGTTCTAAAGTAAAGATGGGCAGAGGGAGGAGGGTGAAAGGGCAGGTGGTAAGTTTTGGGCGATTGGTGAGAGGCCCTCAAAGCAGTTGCCAACAATGAAAACTGGAGAAAAAAGATTTTTGTGGGATCAAAAGAAATTGCCGTTAGCAGGTACTTACTCTGTGGCCGTGACCTAGGTGCCGGGACGCAGCAGGGAACAGATGCGTGTCCTCAGTGAGCTTCTATTCTAGTGAGAAATGGCTCAACCAATTCAGTGAAGCACACGGTTCGTGAGACTGTAGTGGTTCAGAGACAAAGCGTGAGACGGGGCGGTCAGGGCAGGCTTCACGGACAAAGGGACATTATTATTATTATTATTAAAATAACCTTTTAAAAAGTTTATCTATTTGGAGAGTGAGTGAGCAGGGGAGGGGCAAATAGAGAGAATCCCAAGCAGGCTCTACCCTGTCAGCGCAGAGCCCAGTGTGGGGCTCGAACCCATGAACCGTGAGATCCTGACCTGAGCCGAAACCAAGAGTCGGACGCTTAACCGACTGAGCCCCCAGGTGCCTCAAGGTTATAGTTTCATGAGCAGAATAAACAAAATGACCCAGAGCCCATAGACTATGTATAAAACCACCTGTAGGCGGAATGGAGGGACTAAAGCATTTGCCTGGGAGCTCTGGGGACAGGCGGATGCCGAGGAGCCAGCCTTGCTGGACGGTGTGGGTGCTGCCCGCAGGGTCACTGGAAGATGACACAGTATTCAACACTGACAGAGCAGAGCAGCCCAGGAGCTTTGCCTTGCCTTCCCTTTTCGCTGGTAGCATTTCTATGCTTTTATTTCCCGAATACTTTTTAAAGTTTCGAAGTAAAGCTGGGCTTCGGTGACAAAATTTACTAATTCCTCTAATACTGAGCACCCCTGCTGTCCCCAGTACCGTAGAATTGTGTTTTGAAAGACACGCGTACCCAGAAAGCATGGTCTCGGTCTCCGACCAGGGCCGCTGACGCGGGGAGGGCCGAGCGTCCCCAGGCTGCCCGCTCTAGGAGGGTCCTGAGCCACCGACGTCCTCTGGGTCTCTGCAGCCCAGGCCTGGGCCAGGACGGCCCCTCCGGGACGCCCACCCCCGGAGGTGCGTCGGTGAAGTGCGGGACAGCTCCAGGAGCAGCCGCTGGCTCCAGGCTCCTCTCTCCTGCCACCTGCCTCTCACCCTTTCCCTGGACTCAGTGGAACCCCTTCTCTCTCCCCCCTTCCTTCGTTAACTTGTACACCTTCCAGTCTGGTGACATGCAGCTCAACCTTCCAGACCCCAGGGCTCTGCGTTGCCTTCTTGAGAACAGCTACCTTTGCTGACTGCCTGCAGCCGTGCCCTCCAAACTGCCAGACTTTGCCGACCCCTCCAAAAAAGGTCTTGGGGGGCCTCGGAGGGTCCTGGACCACAGCTGGGGAACCCATGGTCTCAATCATGGCTATTTTAATGTTGCTAGGATTATTTTTTTTAAATCAAAGATATGTGAATTTTACTCATTTTTTAAAAGGGGATCTTAGGGGGCACCTCGGTGGCTTAGTCAGTGTGGTGTCCAACTTTGGCTCAAGTCATGATCTCACAGTTCGTGAATTCAAGTCCTGCGTCGGGCTCTGTGCGGACAGCTCAGAGCCTGGAGCCTGCTTTGGATTCTGTGTCTCCCTCTCTCTCTGTTCCTCCCCTGCTCACGCTCTGTCTCCTTCTCTTTTAAAAATAAAGATTAAAAAAATAATAATAAAAAGGGAACTTAGGGTGCCTGGCTGGCCCAGTCGGAAGAGCATGTGATTCTTAATCTCATGGTCATGAGTTCAAGCCCCACATTTGGTGCAGAGAAAAATAATAATAATAAACTGAAAAAAGAAAAGGGACCAAGGTTAGATTCAAGATGATCGTCGAGAGCTCCTCTTCAGCTAAAGGCAGCTTGAAGCACCCACAGGGTCAGTTCAGGGATTTGTTATGAAACCTTCACTGAATTCGGCATTAGTGACAGGCCCCGGATGGAGCGTCCCGGAGACGGAGCACTGCGGTTGCCGCCGGGGCTGGCGTGCTAGCCGCTTTACCCTGCTGAGCAGTAGAGCCCGGCTGTTGCTCTTCCACGGCAGCGCTTCCAGGGACTGCAAAGGGCAAAGCCTCGGTGCCTCCTTCACAAACCCCAGAGAGGGGCTGCAGGCGGGTATGGCATCGCTTCCTGACCATGGCCACCCACCCAAGCTTCTGGAATGTTCTATGCCAGCTGCAGAGCCACAAAAGCGTCTGAGGGCTGTGCGGTGCCTGTGCGGTAGCGCTGTCTGGCACACGGCGGGCCCCCATGTGTCTCTTGAATGAGTACACATTTCATCTCCCAGCTTCGCGAGCCCTGTGCTTTCTGCAAGCTGACGTTCATTACATAAAACACATTATGCAATATTATGACAGCCTCACTAGGAAAAAAGTCTTAGGAAGGCTTATTTTTACTCTCAACCTTTCTAGTTGGATTTGTGAGAAATTGACCGAAGAAAGGAATACTTCATATACTTAGATTTAAAAATGACAAACAGGGGCACCTGGGTGGCTCAGGCGGGTAAGCGTCCGACTTTGACTCAGGTGGTGACCTCGTGGTTGTGGGTTCGAGCCCCGCATCCATCGGGCTCTGAGCGGTCAGCACAGAGCCTGTTTCTGATTCTGTCTCCCTCTCTCTCTGCCCCTCCCTTGCTTGCTCTCTGTCTTTCTAGGTCTCATAAACCTTTAAAAAAAAAATGACAAACCCTGGTAGGCTACAGAAAAAATACCAGGTACAAGGTTTTAAAAATGATGGAGTAGCTTTGGCGTTCCTGGGGTCAGGGGTCCCAGGGACATCTGAATCTTGCTTCACACCGCAGTTCTTCCCTCGCTTGAGGTTTGGGAGGGCCACGCATCACAAGCTACAGTCGCTGGAAAGCAAGGCACGTAATTATTTATTGTGAAGCCACCATGGCTAATGCTGGAGAGCACGGGTTGGCCACAGGGCTGAGGCTGGGCCGGCTTGGCCTTGGGGGTAGGGGCCGAAGGGAAGGGGTCAGCATGTGGGCCTGCTCTGGCCACTTCTGCCACTTGTGTAGAAAAGGAAGCAGAAAGAAAACAAGGTGGCTGGGCTGCTTCCCTTTCAGTTTTGCAAGGGGGAGAAAGCCTCCCTCCCCCGTGCACGGTCACTCTCTCAGTCCACGCCAGAGGGCCGGTGTCCCGGGGAGGCTGAGTCACGTTGAGCCGCTTGGCTGGGTACGAGGAGGACACATGATTTCCTCTCTGGGAGGGCATCGAACATCACCAGGGCTCTGGAGTTTTCCAAAGCCACACGTGGCTTGTGTTTAATCATCAACCAGCTTCTTTTGGTTCCAGGGGAACAGGGACGCGCTGCCACGGAACTGCTTCCAGCAGGGTTTTGTTTCTTGCATCAGGAGCTCTTGGTGGCCGCAGGTGACCGCACCGAAGAGAACAGGCCTCCCGGGAAAGCCTGTGCACAGCTGCCCCGTGGGGACCGAGATGAGGAAGCTGCAGATTGAGAGGTTTTGTTTGGCCCGTGCGTTGGGCAAATTGTTTTTCTTGAAATGTCCTGTGGGGATGTAGTTTCCATGGGAACGGGGAGGGGGCGGCAATGCTGGCTGTCCGGCCGCCTCCCGCAGGCCCCCAGCCTCATCCGTGCCGTTTGCCACCTGCCCTGCTCTCCTCCTCTGCCAGCCGCACCACTTCCCCGTCCCCCTTCCTGTTTCTCTTTTCTCTGGAACTATTGCAACAGCTTCCCACCTGGCCTCTCGTCATGGTCTCATCCTTCACGCGGTTTCAAAAGTGGCATTTTAAAACAGGACTCCGGGGGCCCCAGGGGGGCTCAGTCGGTTGAGCGTCCGACTTCGGCTCAGGTCATGATCTCACAGTTCGTGGGGTCGAGCCCCGCGTTGGGCTCTGTGCTGACAGCTCAGAGCCTGGAGCCTGCTTCGGATTCTTCTCTCTCTCCTCTCTCTCTGTGTCCCTGCGCTGCTTGTGCTCTGTCTCCTTCTCTCTCAAAAATAAACTTAAAAAAAAAAAAATCACTTGTGAGCCTGCGAGGCCTCACCTGCACCTAGGTACCTCTCTGCTGCCACCCCTGCACCCGCATCCGCCCATCACCCACATGGAGGCCCAAGCATCTTGGACTTAATTGTATAAAACTAAACTCCTAGTTTTTCCGCCGAAAGCTCTACCTCCCCTCCCCTGGAGTCCTTCCGTCCAGTGCTGACTTCATCCCGGACCCTTCTCTCTTACAGCCCACAAGGTCCTGCCAACTCTGCCTTCACAACACATCCCGGCCCCAACTGCCTCGTGGGCCCCGACGGCACTGCAGCCTCGCACCGCCTTCTCTGTGCCCTCGTCTTCTCCGGAGCGACGCTTCAACGGTAGGTCGGGTCAGGGCTCATGTCCCTGCACCCCTGCAGTGGCTTAGCTTTTTACTCGGGGGTGACCTCCCAATGCCGAGTGGGGCCCTTGCTCAGCCGCCTCCCTCATCTCACGTGCCTGGACTTCGCTCTGTGCTTGTGGGGCCCCTTCCTGCCCCACCTGGGGTGATCTTCTCCGAATCACGCCCAGCTTCTCCACCCTGGGGTTCTCCTCAAAGATCATCTTATCTGAGTTCCTCACCAACCAGCTTACGCTGAACAGCGTCCCTTCTCTAACCCCAGGTCCCCTGTATTTAATACAGGTCTTATGACAGTGCTGAAAACACAGTGGGCACTTACAAGCTAAACTATGTGTCGAACACCGCCCCTTGAGCCACCGCACCCTCTCCAACTTAGGGGCACCGGTTAGCTTGCTTCTTTGCCCAGGGCTGTCGAACAGAAACTGAGTGCAGCCAGGGTGGCAGTTAAAACTTCCCAGCACTTGGAGTGCCTGGCGGGCACAGTTGGTAGAGCATCCAATTCTTGATCTGAGGGTCATGAATTCGAGGCCCATGTTGGGTGTGCATCCTGCTTAAACAAAGTAAAATTTCTTAGGAATAAAAATAAGATTTCCTGGTAGCAATGATTAGGAAAACAAAGACATAAAATTAGTTTCAAAGCCACGTTTTATTTAAGGCCATTATCCAAAATACTATTACTTCCACATGCAATAAATATGAAACATTTTTTTTTTGAGGGGCGCCTGGGTGGCTCAGTCCATTGGGTGTCCCACTTCAGCTCATGTCATGGTCTCACAGTTCGTGAGTTCGAGCCCCGCGTTGGGCTCTGCGCTGACAGCTCAGAGCCTGGAGCTGCTTCAGATTCTGCGTCTCCCTCTCTCTCTGCCCCTCTCCCACTTATGCTCTGTTTCTCTCTGTCTCAAAAATAAACAAACATAAAAAAATAAAAAAAAAACTTTTTTTGGGAAATATTTTACATTATTTTCTTCTTCATGCTAAGCCTGAAATCTGGTATTTTATATTCACAGTACATGTCAGTTTGGACTCACATCTCTAGCGCTTAGCTGTCCTTTGCGGCTAGAAGCTATCATATTGGACAGCGGACCTAGAATGTTCTCCCATCTACTCACCTCTTCCTCAGACTCTGACAGCAGTTCAAGTGTAACACCTTATGGAAATCTTTTGCAAGCCATTCCCCGGACCAGGCCTGGTTTTCACTCCGTATTCTTTCATAACTCCTTGTGCGTTTCTTTCAAAGTGCTCACTGTGTGGCTGTTTGTAAACCTGTTTTCCCTGCGACTCGAGTCGCCGCGGTCCCGTGGTCCTCCCGGCGCTGGATAGCGTCTGGCCCGTGGCAATAACCATTTCTGAATAAATGCATGAAACGGCTTCTTTCTCTTTACTACACATCTACTGTAGTCCTTACTATTAGGTTGTTTTTGTTAAAATTCTTTGCTTTTACCTTGTCAGACTATTTCCAAGGCAAATTCCCTCCAGAGAGCATTTAATTGGCTAAGGTCAGTGTTTCTGAAAATTTCCTAACGAGGAGTATTGTCAGAGACCAAAATAGAAAATGCGAATTCCTCGTTCCCTCCACCTAGATTTACGCAAGTGAGCGTGGGGTCTGGCGTCCCAGTCGTATCCGTTTTTCCAGGCAGTTGTCACAGTGAGACGGACACGGGGACCCTGGGCCGTCATTCCGTGCGTGCTCGACAGCCCGCGGCGCCTGGAGAGGCGCTGCCGGCCCCGGGACAAGCGCCGCGCACACCCGTCACGCGGTCCTCCCGGCGGCCCCGGGGGGCGGGCGCGGCTCCCG
>NW_027528369.1:11150797-11159135 GCF_008692635.1 Crocuta crocuta | reverse complement strand
TAGTGCGCCAGGAGGCCCCGGGGCAGTCGTGAGGGGCTCCGGGCGGGCCTAGGGGCCCCCGGGGCAGCCGTGGGGGCTCCAGGTGGGGTTATGGGTGGGCCTCCGGGGCCAGGGGCAGCCGTGAAGGAGCTGACGGGGGCTCTGGCTAGTCCTGGGGGCCCAGACAGCCGTGAGGGGCTGGCGGGGGCTCCTGGTGGGCCTGGGGGGTGCCCTGGGCAGCCGTGAGGGGTTGAGAGTGCGCTTGGGGGACTTGGGAGGGCCCGGCGCAGTCGTGAGGGGCCGGCGGGGGCCCCGGGCACCGGGGGAGCGGTGCGCCGACCTCTGACCCGAGGGAGGGGTGCATTCGCAGTGTCGGTTGTAGTTGTTATTCCCAGCGTCCCTATTATTATCACTGTTTTGAAATGGGAGCAGGCGGCTCTCGGGCTCCGAGCCGGAGGGGGCGGGCGAGCCGGAGTCGGGAAGGGAGAGTGGGGGCGCCGGGGGTNAGGGAAGCGGTGGCGGTGGCGGCTGCAACAGCAGTCCTTGGCCTCAAGGAACAATGTGAGACGTTGCCTGAAATGTTAATTTCCGTTCCTCATTTCATCATCCCCTGGCAGGGCGGTAGCTGTGAGTGAGTTAGTGAGTGTGTGTGTGTGTGTGCGCGCGCGCGCGCGCGTGTGTACGGCTGGCCATGCCACATGGATTCAGGCTTCTCTCAAAGACGGATTGTGCTGTTAAATTTTGTGTCTTTGCTGTTTGGGGGTGGGGGGAGGTGAGGAACTCTTCCGTTTTTCTTGAGGTCTGTTCTTTTCCTGGTGCCTCCTCAAGGTTTACTGCTTCTGTTGTTCTTTCGGAAAGCTCGCCTGTATCCCGGCTTCCAAGGATTTTTGGAAGAGGCTTTGGAAGATTAAGCTGGCCTAAGCTGGCCCTGTGCTTTGAAAACCATTTTCTCTCCAGCAGTTAAGATGCAGCACGCCTAGGTTTCACGGTGTCTACAGGTTATATAGGAAGTTTTATATCCCTTTGCAAGAACAGGATGGTTTTGCAAATTTCCTGGTGGAAAAAATCAGATTGCAGCCTTTTTCTTTCAGGTGGCAGTTTTTAAAGTGATTTGAGCAGTATCCTCAATATTCCTTTCAAACTGAGGAGTGAAAGCGTGCACAGTTGTTGAATTGTAAATCTTGGAATGTTTTGGTACCTGTGGCGGAATGATGAGCCGGGCTCAGCAAAGCGATGTAACAGGATATTGCTGGTGGAAACAGTGAAGTTGAAACAGTTGCTATTTTGGTTCTCGCAAACCCGGTCAATGGCATAGCTCGAATAGTTTAAATCAGAGACCCCAGGACTGTGGGCTTGATTCCTTTGGGGACCCTGATTTCTCTTACTAAATGTTGTCCTGGAAGATCTGCTCTGTTTCGTGTCTTTGGAGCCCAGTATTCTGACATTCCTTTGAAACTGTAGTTAAAAAAAGAAAAAAGGAAAAACATCTTGCTCAACTTTGATTGTGACTCTTGAATTGGATCCCTATCTGGTGGTTTCCTCCCCCACCCTCCATTCAGCTGTTCTCTCTGTAGTTCTGTGCTCTGGAGCAGGGTCTCAGCTGATAGGCTGGCCCTCCTGAATGGATGGGAGGAACAAAGACCAAGTAACTTTGACATTCTTGTGTCCTTTGTGCACGCCTTCTGAGTTAGTTAAAAAGCTACCTCAAAATATTGATAAATTTGATTCAACTTTAAAACTTTGAGTTTTTCCTCTCTTTTTAAAAATTGTGGCAAAATATACGTAATTTTACCAGAAGTGTGTTTTTAAAGGAGTCACATGGTCTCGAGTTCCTCATTTGCAGTTCTGACTTTGTGTCAGCTGTCTCACTTGCATGGCCCTGTCAGATGTTCTAGATCCTCTGTGGACCAGCCACGCTAAACACGGCGCCAGTGCCGTTCATCTCCCCAAACCAGATGGGCTGCTTACCACGCGAGCCTGTCATGTTAGCTATAATTACAGGGTTGATACAGCGACAAGTAGAACTTTCCACAGACAGAGTTAAACTCTGTTGTTTGTATTTGAGAATATTTTTCTAGAAGCTTTGTGTGCCTTGGGTTTTTAAGTATATTTGATACAGTAAAGTTATGTTTTATCCATTGTGACAGGAGAGAGATTTTGCATTATGAGCAGTGAGCCCATTATCAATTACATAACATAATTAGGGAGCGGCACTAAATGCTGGTTCAGAGCATAATCTGCATTTGTTGCCAAAATAAGTTTGTTGACCTGCCCTTTGCCATGTGTAGGGCCCCTCCTCCCTCAGACGGTAAGTGTGCTGGGCGAGCTCCCTCCAGAGCCAGAGTGGGGTGTCCGCTGGTAGGTGAGGTGCTCGCCGCTTGCTGTGTCCCTGTATTACTGCTGTTTGGTCCGTGCTCTGTGCGGAATTCGCATGGCCCGTTTGATGAACTTCCTGATGAAATGAACTCAAATAGCTAAAAGTTATTGTCTGGACATTTTTTTACTATGTGTTTTCTGATTTTTTTTGTGTTTATTGTTGAGAGCATGAGCGGGGGAGGGGCGGAGCACACGAGAGTGAGGGACTCTGAAGCAGCTCCAGGCTCTAAGTTGTCAGCACAGAGCTCGATGTGGGGTTTGAACCTACAGATCGTGAGATTATGACTTTAGCCGAAGTTGGACACCTAACCGGCTGAGCTACCCAGGTGCCCCAGTATGTGTTCTCTTAGTTGTATTTCAAATGGATTTTTTTGGTGCAATTCTATTTTTCCAGTTTTATTTCACAGCTATGTGGAAGAAGGGGTCAATCCTCAGCTCCTGGAACTCTGGCAGTTAGAGAGAATCAGCATGGAAGGCCTAAAAGGCTTAGGAAGTTATCCGCTTTAACAACTACTTTGTTAACTCTGATAAAGAGTTTCCATTCCAGAGTGGTTCTTTTTCTGTTTGATAGGTCTTATTCATGGTATCTTTTAAGTTAAGTCAGACCAAGCCATGTGTTTCCTTGTCGGTTTTCCTTGTTCTTCTGTACTTAACTCTGTTCCTCCCCGTCCACATTTAAAACTTTCTTTAAATAGTGTTTTATATGTGCAGTAGAACTACAAATGTTATTTTTATGGTAAGGTCCCACGTGATGATTAACCCTAATTGTATGACCTCTTCCCCTCTCTAATCCCCCATCACTCTCCCTCTTAACTCTGGGTGCTTTGGCTACATTGGCTTTCCATTTCCTGGATTGGGACATGGGCCTTATTCTCTCATGGCCTCAACGCATGCTGGTCCTCTGTTGGGATCAGCACCCATCGTTGCCTCCCTTGCAAATCTTTCCCCTTCCAAATCTACAGGATGACTCCCTCTAAGCCTCTGGGTCTTAGTTAAATATTCACTCCCAAGGAATATGCCACCCTACCTTGTTAGAGCCATATAAACCCAATTCGGGGCCTAGGCGGCTTGTTTTCAGCACGGGTCATGATCCCAGGGTTGTGGGATTGAGCCCCGCGTTGTGCTCTGTGCTGAGCGAGGAGCCTGTTTGAGATATTCTTCCTCCCCCCACCCTTTGTGTCTCTTTGTCTCTCTCTCTCCTTCCCCTTCCCCCTCCCCTCCCCCCATCTCTCTCCTCTTGCCCCCCTCCTCTGCCCTTCTCAGCTTGTATTTCTCTCTCAAATACATTAATAAATACATAAATACAAAAGAACTTAGCATAGTTGATAGACTACTCAGTGACTGGTTTACATCTGCCCTGTGAAAGAAGGGCTGCATGCTTAATGACAATAGGGATGGTCTCTGTGATCGCAGTCATAGAATTAACCCAAGAAATACTTGTTGGATTGTTTAAAGACAATATATGGAAATATAGTATTTGTGTAATTTTGGAAGGAGAAACTTGGGATGGTAAACTTTCATTTATTTGACTACAAATAATGCTGTGTGATTTCAGCCATTTTTCCACTTGTTTTCATTATGTTTTCTTTACAATTTAGATAAAGGTATGGGATATGGCTTTTAAAATTGGCACAGAACAACACATAAAGGAAAATAATTAACGAGAAGGTTGTCTTTGTGAGAAGGAAAAAAAATGCCTCCTGGAACTAGTTTTAGTAGGATTGGTGCTTTCGGGGCCAAGGTGAAGGCTTGCCGAGTGCAGTTTGCTGCTGCTGTATTTCATTTAGAACGTTGAGCACCTTCTGGCCCCTTGTAACATAAGCAGTGGTTTAGTATGATAGTGGAGTACTTGGAAAGTTTTAGTATTTTATCTTCCTTTTTTTTTTTTTTTTAATTCCTAAGCTATTGTAATATAAATGATCCTGAGCTTTGAGGCCAAAGCTTCTGTTTAAATTCTCCAGAATGGAGTTGGCCCCTTAATGTCCTTCCTACCCCAGTTTTAGCATTTTGATGACCAAAAAAAATTTCTTTGGAGGGGAATACACCAAAATGGAACTGTGTGTTATTTCCCCCCCACTTGTGTTTTTTGATTTAAAAAAAAAATGAACTTGTTATGTAATTGGCAAAAAGATTGCTTCTGAAGAGACTAATTATGGGTATAATTTGGGTGACAAGAGACTTGAGTTTTGGGGTTGGTTAAGAGTGTGCTGAATTTGTGTGGTTTTAACTTCTTTGGTAAGTAAGGGGTGAGGGGAATTGGTTGTGGTTGAAAGCATTTAGGGACACCATTCTAAAACTTAAGAAATCCCATAGTTTTGAAGCTGAATCTGTGAATAAAGAGTTAAGTGGGTTTGCATTGTGGGAATAAAAGAAGTCTGTCACATTAATACAGCCGAGGTCTCCAAGGGCTGGACGGACTGACAGTTCTGGAGCCTGGTGGAGGCTGTTGGCCACCCCCACCCCCGGCCTAGGCAGAGGCTGTTGTGGGAGCCACAGTGTCCTTCCCGGCTGGCTGAGGGCAGGACCCAAATTGGCAGTTCTGCCCTTGGCATCTGTGCAGTGAATTATTTATTAGCCTGAAAATCTGTAGGCGCTCTTTTTCCACTTGTAAAGAAACCAGTGTGCACCAGTTCCGTATAGAAAAGTGTTGGCCTTTTCTCGACATAAAACATTTTTTGATCACCTAGATCAAAATTTTTTGTCAAGGTTAAATAAAATTTCATAAAATCCCATTCTTCTCCAATTGTTTAACTCTGTAAAATATGTCCTTTTAGAATGGCGAAATTGAAATTTAACTTGCAAGTGCTTAATAAATGTGATATGAGATTAGTTTTCATCCAAAACGTTCTTTTCTCAGGGCATTAGTAGAAAGTGCCCCGTTCCTCCTAATGGCAGGCCCCAGAACCAGGCTGCTTAGTGCCCTGGACTAATGACTGTTTCTAAATAATGAGACGTTTGCATAGGGTGCTGTGTTCTAAGGTTTTGGTTTAAGTTATGATTGTTTTATTTTCCGTTGTATTCATATCTAGCAAAATAAGATTTTCACTTAATTCTGTGTGATGATGTAAACTTGAAATCATTATGGCTGTGCTATCTTCTAAGATAGAGAAGGTGACAGAAGCCGTGAAGAACCTTATTGCTCTTGAGAGATGAAGCCTTCCTAGCATGCACCACGTTCTGAAGTGTGGTTTTACATCCTGTTAAACAGGAAGTAAAAATAAAAAACAAAAAACCCCCAAAGCAACACTCTTGAAGGAATTCTTTTTTTTTTTTTTTAATTGCAAAATATGCCTGGCTAATTAAAAGATGTGCAGAACACTTTAATAAAAAAAAACTCAGCTTTTGGATGATAAAAAAAGAAAGCCCAGCTTTTGGGGTCTGAAGCTGACTGGGTCCTTAGTTTAGTGCCCCAGCCCCTCCAGGAGTGCTGGTTCCAAGGCATGTTTAGACTTTTTGAATCTCTTTTTCTAGATTTGCTCTTCATGTGTTTGGATTACTTTGAGAACAGTCCATCTGAAATTTGAAGTATTTTAGTTCAGAGATTACTATATTAAATATGCTAAAACTCAAAATATTTTCTTGTAGGAAAAATGTTCTCTAACACTTGAAAGGTAATCTTTGAATTGTGTCCTTTATCTTTTAGTATGAAACTTGGAAAAGTGATATGTGCTCTTGCCCATGGTTTAATTTTCCGCAGATGCAACCTTAGTGAAATTTACATGGGAGCTTTGTTTCCCTTCGAGAAGTGATCAGATCTGATCCTTCTAAAAGTGGGTTCTTGGGGTGCCTGGGTGGCTCAGTTGGTTAAGTGTCTGACTTGAGCTCAGGTCATGATCTCGCAGTTTGTGGGTTTGAGCCCCGTGTCCAGCTCTGTGCCGACAGCTCAGAGCCTGGAGCCTGCTTCGGATTCTTTGTCTCCCTCTCTCTCTGCCCCTGCCCAGCTCACTCTCTGTTTCTCTCTGTCTCAAAAATAAATACATATAAAAAAAAGTGGGTTCTCATCAGATGATGGACTTTTTATTTAATTTTTTTAAGTAGGCTCCATCCTCAGCGTGGAGCTCAAACTCAAAACCCTGAGATCAGGAGTTGCATGCTCTACGCATTGAGCCAGCCAGCCATCCCCAGATGAGTGACTTTTTAAAGATGACTGTGTTGAAGGAATAACTTTGATTTTTTTGTAAAAGGATCTTTGAAGACTAAAGGCACGATGAAGTATTAGAAAGTTGGGAAGAAAATCTTTGTCCTAGAATTTAGCCTCCCCTTTTCCTTTCCTTAATAGTTTTCTTTGAAGCCCCCAAATGTGTTGGCTCAAGGGGGACCAGGAATAGAAGATGAGGGAGGGAATGTTATGTTAGATGGTAACACAGGGTGTTGTGAAGGGTGGCGGGAAAACACAGGCACTCACAACTGGGAGTAACACTTGCGTTTTTGTATTTCAGTCATGTCACTTAATTTTCTATAAATGCTGTAACAAATTAGCACAGACTTAGTGGCTTAAAACCAGGTAGATGTGTTAATTGTACAGTTCTGTAGACTGGGAGCCCGACACGGACTCACAGGGTGAAAATCCAGGTGCTGGCAGGGACTCAGTCCCCTTTCCTCTTCGTCTCTTGGTGGCTGTTCACATCCTGCACCTGTGGCTCCTTTCTCCATCTTTTTTTTTTTTGAAGGCTTTTGTAAAATTCAAAAAGTAGTTTTATTTATTTTTGAAAGAATGCGCAAGTGGGGAAGGGACAGAGAGAGGAGCGGGACAGAAGATCATAAGTGGGCACTGGACGGGGGGCAGGGAGCCTAATGTGGGGCTTGAACTTATGAGCTGTGAGATCATGACCTGAACGAAAGTCGGAAGCTCAACAGTCTGAGCCCCCCAGGTGCCCCCCTCTTCTCCATCTCTAAAGTCAGCAGATTTGTATCTCTCTGACCTTCCAAGGTCACATCGCCTGTCAAGTGTCTTCTGTCTCACTTTTCCACTTTTGCGGACCCTTGTGATTATATTGGACCTACCTGGATAATCTAGCACATGCACCCTGTCTGCTGATTAGACCTTAATTCCATCTGCAACCTTAATTCCCTTTTGCCGTGTGACCTCAAATACCCACAAGTTCCAGGGATTAGAATTGGACCTCTGCCGGCCACGCTAGGGCTCCGTAGCTGTGGTCACAATGTGAGGTTGGATCAGGTCGTAGAGCTGGCTCTGGTGCTTTGCCTCGGTTCCCCAGGACCGTCGTGGCTCTGGAAAGACTCAGCTGTCAGTCAGCCAGTGTAGTCTGGCATTGATGGGGAGTTAGTGAATGTGGTAGAAATATGTGTCCTGGATGAGGTCTGTTTTTTTTTTTTTTAAAGCAAACTTTTATTTTGGAATAATTTTACATATACAGAAGTCGGACACACAGTAATAGTAGAAGGTTCTTGAATGGTAACATTTCCCATAACACTGCTTAGGTTGTCAAAGCAAAGAGATCAACACTGGTACATTACTATTAAACCCAGGACTTCATTCAGATTTCACCCATTTTTCCACTGAGGTCCTTCTAGTGTTTCAGGATCCCACAGTACATTAGTTATGTTTCCTTAGTCTCTTTCTGTCTGTGATAGTTTCTTAGGTCTTGTCTTTTATGACCTTGGCAGTTTTTAAAAGTTTGTTTATCTGGAGAGAGAGAGAAGAGAACAAGTGGAGGAGCGGCAGAGAAAGAGGGAGAGAGAATCCCAAGCAGACTCCATGCCGTCAGTGTGGAGTCTGATGTGCTGCTCAATCTCCCAAACCATGAGATCATGACCTGAGCTGATACCAAGGACACTCAACCAACTGAGCCACCCAGGCGCCCATGATCTTGGCGGTTTTGAAGAGTACAGGGCTTGTTTTTATGTCTTTGTAACCATTCACCCATTTGGCACAGTTACAAAGCTGTGTACCGCTGACTTTTGGGTTTCTCTGACTGTTTTTCCAAATGCAGATGACCTTATAGTAGGAGAGCAGTCTTGG
>NW_027528369.1:11127493-11150757 GCF_008692635.1 Crocuta crocuta | reverse complement strand
TTTTTTTTTTTTTTTTTTTTTTTTTTTTTTGGCAACTGGAATGAATTACCTGTCTTATAGAGGGATTCGTAACCCTAGACAGATTTTGGTTCTCCTGCCTTATATTGGTTCAGTCACTGTCCCTCACTACTTGTGTCGGGCTGTGTTGTGGAGGCACATAGGGACAGAGAGCCGGCTCCGCCCTGAGGTTGGGAAGGAAGAGATGCGCTTGGGCTGTGACAGGAGGTAGGAGTGGAGAGGAGAGAAAGCATTTCTGGTTCTGAAGTCTGGGAGATGTCATGGAGGAAGTGTTATTTAAGAATCTATAAAAGGAGTGCCTGGGTGGCTCAGTTTGTTAAGGTTCCTACTTAGGCTCAGGTCATGGTCTCACGGTTTGTGAGCTCAAGCCCCGCGTCGGGCTCAGTGCTGACAGCACAGGGCCTGGAGCTGCTTTGGGTTCTGTGTCTTCCTGTCTCTCTTCCCCTCCCCCACTGCACTCTATCTCTCAAAAATAAATAAACATTAAAAAAATTTAGAAGAATCGGTGAGATATCGGTGTGCAGAAAGCAGGGTGAGGCTGTCAGAGACTGTGGGAAGGCCTGGGAGATAGGCTGTAATGTGGGAATGTCAGCTACCTGTTTCGACACGTAGCCCTTGAAAACAAATAGCAGATAAAGCTGGGAAAATGGACTGGGCTCAAATTGTGTAAGATTGGGGCTACTGAGGAGGGAGGGCCCCGTGGTGTGTCCCAGGGTGAAGGGGGTGGATGGGCCAGATGGAGGTCACAGTGGCTCTGGGAGGAGGCTTTGCCGTGCTCCTGGGCCTGAGCTCGCCTAGCAGCGGGACAGGGAGTCCGCTGCTGCTCTTGGAGGCAGGTGAATGCAGCGGGGTCACCCTTGTGACTTCTGGTGTGTACTTTGACCACCGCCCCGCCCTCCGTTTCTGGACAGGGAATCAGGTTTAAGAAAGCTCTCACTAGCAACGCTGCTATAGAAAGTAGGAGCACCGTTTTCCAGGTACAAATGTAAAACATCTAGTTGGAAACGGGGGGTGGGGTGTCAGAGTGATTGTAGGAGCGTAACTTGAATTCAAGTGAGTGGCAGCAAGGCCCACCCCGGAACGGGGGCTGAGCAGTGAAGGGCCTGGCGGCAGGCCTGGCAGCGAGTGGGGAGCGGCCCAGACAGGGGGCGGCGCTGTCACTCAGGAGGGCCGTGTGGGCTGAGACCTTCTCGAGAGGGTCTAGAGGACCTTGAAGTGGGGCGGGGCCTGCTCAGGGGGCTGCATGAGCAAGTCCTGAAGGCCCAGTGGTGCTTGCGAACAAGAATTCATACAAAAATGCTGGAAAACGAGATGTAAGTTGACTCAGTGGATGGAATGGGGCTCACAAGTGCGGGGACGTCTAGTGAAAGGTGATGGAATGTGAGAGGTGATGGAAGAGAGGCAGGAGGGGGCTTGGGCACAGAGGGTGGAGATGACCCTGTGTGCCCGTGATACACCCAGATGGCCCTGTTGTCATGGTGCAGTCTGACGGGCAGAGGCCAGGAGCCCAGACCTTTCATATCCAACACAGGGAGAGTTTGGCCAAGACATTATGAACTTGCAGGCTGAGGATAGTAGTTTTGGGTTCATACAGGAGGGCTAGAGATTTGGGGGTAGAGAAATAGCCTGCTGGTGGAGCAGCACAGTGGATTTGCTCTCTGTTACTTGCACAAATAACATTGTTGGACTATTTAAAATTTCTACACCCAGCGTGGGCTCAAACTCCCAACTCTGGCATTAGGAGTCATGCAATCTACTGACTAGGCTGGCCAGACACCCCCGTACTTTGTTAGACTTGTGTTTGTTTTATATGTTTTAAATATATCAATGCATATACTAATAGATGCCTGATCCATATTTGCACAAAAGGTCAATCTTAAAAGTTGATAACTTAACAAACAGGCTTATGGCCTGAGAAAAGGAACGATACCTGTCAGGAAATGTACTCTGTGCAAAAAACATGTACTACTTTGAGTATGTACCCAACATATTAACTACTGTAAGCGTATTCCTGATTTGCTTCAAGTCAGTAGAATGTAGCCTGCTCCGTCACAGCACTGTTACCATGTGCTGGGATGGGGGGCTTTGTGCCTGTGTCTGTCTGTGGTTAGGCAGCAGTGACTCGCAGGGCATCTGGCTTGGGCAGCTTTCTGTTGTGTGGCCGTCTCTGTTGGCTGGACTCTAACTTGAGTGTAGTCTCATCACAGATGCAGAAATCCATGGACAGCCTGAGCGTTGCAGGTGCATAGGGCGTGTGCTCTTCAAAGGATTTGCCTCAGCCAAGGGTGGACCACCTGCGTGTGGTGTGCTGACTTCTTTCTGTGTGTTTACTTTTACTTAAACTCTCCACAGTTCTGCTTAATCCGGTTAGCAGCCCCTCCATAACATGATACATTTTACCTTTCCCTGGTTGACAGCTGCTGTTTCTTTGAGGGAGAAAAGTTGTTTTTAGAGTTGTTATAGTGTCACAGACCAATCCAGCCACTGGTTCCATGGTTAGTTCTGTCTTTCTTGCCACTCACCCTTTCTTTGTTAAAAAAAAAAAGTTTTTATTTTTTTAAGTGTATTCATTTAATTTGAGAGAGACAGCACGTGTGTGGGAGGGGAAGAGAGAGAGAATCCCAAGTAGGCTCTGCACTGTCCGCACAGAGCCCCATGCAGGTCTTGAGCTCATGAACTGAGGGCTCATGACCTGAGCTGAAATCAAGAGTTGAACACTTAACCAGCCGAGCTACCCAGATGCCCCTGCCACTCAGCCTCTCTTGGTTCACAGACTGCGGCAGAGCAATGTTGTCTGGATTTTATAAATCACGGGTGCCCCTGACTCCAGCGTTTGCTCCCGGCCAGCCACCACAGGGGTGGGGGATGGGATGGAGGGCCCCTGCAAAGTTTCTCAGCGGTCATGGCCTTTGCTCACCCTAACTGAAGTTGGCTTGAAGACTTGAGGGCTGTGATTTCAGGTGGGTAGAGCGTTGTATAACTGAGTCAGTGGTTTTAAGTTTTTATTCTCATATGGGCCTAGTTCTCAAACGTTGTGATTTAATTAAGCAATACACTTTACTCTTTGGATTGTAAAATCTAAAAGTCAAGTTTGCTCCAAATGTTAGTGAGTTTATATTAACGTTCTGTTGTTAACATCATTATCATCACTTGGGTTTTCTCTTCTTGTCGCATGGAGCTTCTTTCTCTAGTAAAGAGGTTCATGCATAGCAAAAGAAACCATCAGTGAAATAAAAGTACTGCTTATGGAAAGGGAGAAAATATTTGTAAACCATATATCTGATAAGAGGTTAATATCTAAGATATAGAAAAAACTTATAGAACTGAATAGCAAAAAAAAAAAAAAAAAAGAAAGAAGAAAAACCCAACCCAAAAAACAAACAAATAAAAACTCCCAAACAAACCCCAGATAATGCAATTAAGGAATGGGCCAAGAACCTGAGTAGACCTCTATCCAGAGGAGACGAGCAGAAGGCCGCAGGCGTCACTGGGCATCAGGCAGATGCCAGTCAAAACCGTAATGAGCTATCACCTCACACCTGTTGAAATGGCCATGCTAAAAAGCACAAAAGATAACACGTATTGGCGTGGATATGAGGAAAAGGGAGCCTTTGAGCACTGCCGGTGGGATGCAAACTGGTGCAGCCACTATGGAAAACAATATGGAGGTTCCTCAAAAAATGAAAACAGAATTACCCTATGATCCAGCAACCAGTTCTAGGAATATATCCAAAGGAAATGAAAATACTACCTTGAAAAGATATCTGCGGTCTACATTCATTGCAGCATTATTTACGACAGCTAAGGAGAGGAAGCTGCTTGAAAGTCCCAGTGACAGGCAATGGGTAAAGAAGTTGTGGTGGGATGAAATATTATTCAGTCATAAAAAGAAATGAGGAAATCCTCCATTTGTGGCAACACGAATGGATCTCGAAGGCATTGTGCTCCGTGAAATAAGTCAAACAGAAAGATAAATACTGTAGGGAATCCAAACAAAACAAAACAAAGGCAAACTCAGAGGAAGAGAGATCAGACTTGGTTACCAGAGGCAGACGGTCGGGGAGGGGGAACGTGAAGAAGGTGGTGAAAAGGTACAACTTCCACTTATCAGATAAGTTAGCACTAGGGGTGTGATGTAGGACGTGGTGACTGGAGCTCCCCGTGCTATGTGAAACACAGGACAGTCGTTTAGAGTGTGTCCTAAGAGTTCTCAGCACAAGGAGAAAACATTATTTTTTCTCCTTTTTCTTTTTGTTGTGTCTGTATGAGAAGTTGGATGTTAGCTGAACCTGTTGTGTAAATAATTTCCCAGTAACTGTAAGTCAGGCCACCATGTTGGACATCTTAAATGTACACAATGATGTCTGTCAATTATTTTTCAATAAAACTGGAAAAAATAGAGATCATGGCAAGCTCTTGCTGTACTAGGAGTGCTGTTTAAAAACCTCTTGAACAGGCCGAGGCCACTGGAGTTTTCTGACAGCCGGGGAGTGCTCTGAAGTCCACATGGCTCACCGCCTGTGACCACTGCTGCTCCCTGCTCAGTCATTGTTGCTGGAGTGTTCATCTGTAGGTGACTTTGCTTCAAAAGATTTAAAAGGTAAGCACTTACACATAGTCCGTAAGCTGAATTTATACACGAGTATCAGGTGCTGGTTAGTCTAGGGAAGTAGCTTTTTCAGGCTGCTTTAAACAGTCCTCAGTTTTATGAAAAGGCATTTCTGAGTAATGAGATTTTTTTTTTTTTTTTAAATCAAGTCACATTTGTTTTATAGAGGAGGCAAACGCGCTTGGTAATTCATGTTCTTCTAGTGACACTACACTCTCCTGGGGTCAGTTTCCTGACATCCAAATCTCATAGGGACTGTGGGAGCAGGGTGACACATTGTCCATATAGTTATCAGAGGTGGGATATTTACCGGCTGTGAAACATCATGGGATATTTCACATGAGGGCCCGAATATGTCACTGGAGGGCGGCTCAGTTCAGGCACGTTTAGGCCTCATTGTGAAAAACTTGGGAATGATCAAGGTTTCGTTTTGTTGACGTGTGGTTCTTTGATGTGAGGGTTATGGGAATAAAGGTTTTCATTAAGCAGGGAGACTTGTTTACGAGAAGTCCTAATGCAGAGTTTCCTAGGAAGAAGCTGCTGGTTGCTGGTGGTGGTGCCCGGAATGTGCCTGCGAACTGCTCTCCACCAGCTGTCAGGTCCCAGGAGAGAATGTAGTCCCAGGAAGGAGGCTCCAGCTGGTGTGACTGTTGAGTGCAGCCCGGGTGCAAGGCTTGTGTGAGAANTTGGGGGGGGGGGGGGGCCTGGGAGCTGGCTCTGGGACAGCGTGCTGACTTGGTGGGGGGAGATGTCAGGCTGGCTAATGGTGTAGAGCTGAGGGCTACATCTGCTGAGATGTTTGGAATAGGGTGTCTTAGTTTTATACAGATTTGAGAGATTTCAAAAGAAAAATAGACCCTAATGATTTGGCTTTACTTCTCCTCTACTTTTTGTCTGTCCCTCTGTCATTGTTGCAGTCAGACTGTCAGTCAGGGTGATGTTCACATGTGCACCCCTGGCAGTACAAGCACAGCCCTTGAGTTCTGGTGGTATTTCTTGGGCCGCGCCTGCCAGCCCCACAGTCCAGGTCCAGGCTGGCCCGGCACTTGGCCTTTGTGTCCTGGCGAAGACGAGTTAGGAACTGTTACTGAAAAAGTAAGCCTCAGGACCAACTTATTAAGCACTACCCACGTTAAAACATTAAAAACATTTTTTTTTTGTTTTTCTTTTGAAGCCATAATAAATTGGATATAGAAGAATACCAAGAAATAAATGTGAGGTCTAATCTTTAACATTTAAAAATGGGGGCGCCTGGGTGGCTCAGTTGGTTGAGCGTCCGACTTCGGCTCAGGTTATGATCTCATGGTTCATGGGTTCGAGCCCCACGTTGGGCTCTGTGCTGACAGCTCAGGGCCTGGAGCTGCTTCACATTCTGTCTCCTTCTTTATCTGCCCCTCCCTTGCTCATGCTCTGTCTCTCTCTTTCTCTCAGAAATAAACATTAAAAAAAAATTTAAAAAATGTATCAGCCATGTTTAATAATTCTTTTTTTTTTTTAATATTTTTATTTCTAGGAGAGAGAGAGACAGCGTGAGCAGGGGAGGGTCAGAGAGAGAGGGAGATACAGACTCTGAAATAGGCTCCAGGCTCTGAGCTGGCAGCACAGAGCCCAACGCGGGGCCCGAACCCACGAACCGCGAGATCATGACCTAAGCGAAAGTCAGACGCTTAATCGAATAAGCCACCCAGGCGCCCCATGTTTAATAATTCTAACAGTATTTTACTGTGAGCTCTTTTCCATGAAGCACAGTTAATCGTATCCAAAGGTGTGCAATCAGGAGTGCTCTGAACACTTGGAGAAAGAAAGAAAACATGCATACTAGAGACAGAAAAAGGATGACTGGCTGTGTTCTGCCCATAACTTCTCTGTGGCTCTAGCATCCAGTGAGGTTGGCTTACATACGGTGTGTTGAGGAAAAAAAGGTAATGGCCTTGATGTGTTCTGGGTCCTCAGTATCAAGATTTTGATATAGCTTGCTCATAGCTAAGCACTTTATATCAGGTGAGTCCATTAAAAGTTTTTTTTAATGTTTATTTACTTTTTGAGAGAGAGAGAGAGAGAGAGAGAGAGGTGTGAACAGGGGAGGGGCAGAGAGAGAAGGAGACACAGAATCTGAAGCAGGCTCCAGGCTCTGAGCTGTCAGCAGAGCCCGATGCAGGGCTCAAACCCACAGATCGTGAGATCATGACCTGAGCCAGACACAACCACCTGAGGCCCCCAGGCGCCCCCAGGTGAGTCAGTTTAATGAAGAGGTATCTTCAAATGTAGTAGAAGGAAGCTGGTTAAGAAGAGGATGTTCCTCAGGGCGCTTGGGTGGCTCAGTCCGTTAAGTGTTTGACTTTAGCTCAGTTCATGATCTCATGGTTCGTGAGGGTTCGTGAGTCTGAACTGCTGTCAATACAGAGCCCACTTTGGATCCTCTGCCCCCCCCTCTTTGCCACCTCCCACTCACACTCTCTCAGAAATGAATAAACATTAAACTTAAAAAAAAAAAAAAGGGTGATCCCATCTTAAATACTATAATACTTAGCCAGGTTTTCAGGTAATATTTTAGATGCAGAAACCTGCATCACGGTGTTGATTTTTGCCTTTATAAGTTTCCCTTCCTGTCCGAAAGTAGAGCGCTAGCCTAGGAAGCTTTTCCTAAGCTGAAATGGTGTAAAAGTGAGGAAGCAGGTGCCATTAATTTGTATAAAAAAAAATTCTGAGCGTTCCCAGAGTCAAAAACCCCGTTAGGCTTTTCTCATATCTCAGGACACCTCTTGCTAATGGATACACAAAATAAAATAAAGCACAGATGCTTAAAGATACAGTTCGAATCTCTGGAGGCTTGTTGCAGACATTCTTTTTTTTTTTTTTTTAAAGCTTTATTTCTGTATTTTGAGAGACAGAGACCGCGTGAATGGGGGAGAGGCCGAGAGAAGGAGACAGAGAGAATACCAAGCAGGCTCCAGGCTTCCAGCGCAGAGCTCGACATGGGACCCAAACTCAGGACCTGTTAGATCATGACCTGAGCTGAAACAAAGACTCGGATGCTCAACCTAGTGAGCCACCCAGGCACCCCTTGATGCTAAGATTCTGAATGTAGTTCCTGGGTGGGGCCCCTGAATTCTGTTTTTGTAGAAGCAGTTTTTTTAAGTTTGTTTATTTTTGAGGTAGGGGAGGGGCAGAGAGACAGGGAGAGACCGAATCCCAAGCAGGTTTCAGCACTGTCCACCCAGAGCCCAACTCGGGGCTCACTCAGTCCCATGAACCATGAGATCATGACTTGAGCTGAAACGGAGTGAGACACTCAAACCAACTCAGCCACTCAGGCGCCCCTGAATTTTTTTTGTTTTGTTTTGTTTTTTTTGTTAAAGCAAAAATGCTCTTTGGATTTCTTTCGGTTAGTGAAAACTGGCACCAGTATGTGTCTTTTATAAAAGCCAAGTGGCATAACTCAAACTTTCAAAAAGCCAAGGATTTGGGTGCCTGGGTGGCTCGGTCGGTTAAGTGTCCAACTTTGGCTCAGGTCATGATCTCACGGTTCGTGGGTTTGAGCCCTGCGTCAGGCTCTGTCCTGACAGCTCGGAGCCTGGAGCCTGTTTCAGATTCTGTGTCTCCCTCTCTCTCTGACCCTCCCCTGCTCACACTCTCTCTCTCTCTCTCTCTCTCTCTCTCCTCCTCAGGAATAAATAAAAAACATTAAAAAAAAAAAGATTTCAAAAAGCCAAGGATATCTGTACCTGTTCATTTTTATTTTTTATTTTTATTTTTTTTTTTTAAATTTATTTCTAGGAGAGAGAGAGAGACAGTGTGAGCAGGGGAGGGTCAGAGAGAGAGGGAGTCACAGACTGAAACAGGCTCCAGGCTCTGAGCTGGCTGTCAGCACAGAGCCCGACGCGGGGCTCGAACCCACAAACCGCGAGATCATGACCTAAGCGAAAGTCGGACGCTTAACCAACTAAGCCACCCAGGCGCCCCAGTACCTGTTCATTTTTAGCTGGAGCTCTCTCTGGTATAGAATTGGATTGCGACCTTGATCTATATGTTGGTAAACTTCCCACTTTTATTTTTTATTTTTTAATTTTGATTAAGTATAAATAACAAAATTTGCCCTTTTATTTACTTTCAGGGGTCCAATTCAGTGGCATTAAGTGCATTCACAGTGTGTGTAATCATCACCACTATTTCCAGTACTTTTTTATCACTCCAAACAGAAGCTCTGTCCCCATTAAACAATGACTCTCCATTTACCCCTCCCCCGGTTCCTATTAACCACTGTTCTACTTTCTGTGAATATGAGGACTCTGGGTACTTCATTTTAAGTGGAATCATAAGTTATTTGTACCTTGTGTCTGGCTTATTTCACTTAGCATGTTTTCAAGGTTCATCCTGTTGGAGCAGAATTTCCTTTTTAAGGCTGAATAGTATTCCATTGTATGTATATACAGTTTTGTTTTTCTTTTTTTTAATATTTATTTTTGAGAGAGAGAGAAAGAGAGTGAGCACGAGCAAGGGAGGGGCAGAGATGGAGGGAGACACAGACCCTGAAGCAGGGTCCAGGCTTCCGGCTGTCAGTACGGAGCCTGACATGGGTCTTGAACTCACGAACTGCGAGATCATGACCTGAACCGAAGTCAGCCCTTAATCAATTGAGCTACCCAGGCACCCCTCCAATTTTGTCTGTCTGTCGGTGGACACTTGGGTTGTTTCCATGTCTCAGCTGTTGTGAATAATGCTGCCGTGGACATGGGTGACGAGTACCTGTTCCAGTCCCTGCTTCCTGCTCTTCTGGGGACACACCCAGAAGTGGTGTTGCCAGGTCGCATGGGGACTCTGTGTTGAACGTTTTGAGGAAGTGCCAAAGTGTTTTCCACAGCAGCTGTACCAGTAACATTTTTTTAAAGGAGCATTCATTTTTGACTTTTTATTATGAAATACAGAAAAGTAGAACGGTAAAATGAACATCCTATGTGTATCGTTTAGATTTAACAGTTAGTACTTTACTGTATACTTTTTTATTATTTTACTACAGATCCACAAAAATTTCTTTTAGGCCAGTTTCTTAGACAATCGCGTTACCTTTGTCACACTTAACAGAGTAAACGATAGTTTCCCGTCATCTTAATACTTTGTGTATGTAGTACTTTTGTTTGTTTGTTCGTATTTATTTTGAGAGAGAGATCAGGTAAGGGGCCGAGAGAGAGGAGGAGAGACTCTCAAGCAGGTTCTGCCCCGTCAGAGCCGAGGCCGACCTGGGGCCCGAACTCCGGAACCCATGAGCTGAGAGCGAGAGCCAGATGCTAACCCGAATGAGACATCCAGGGGCTCCTGGAGCACTTTCATTAATGGATTTTGTAAGCACCTATTAATCTAGTAAACTTGAGCAACAAATCAGTGTTTTCTCCCCTATCTTTTAGCATGAAGCGTTCCGGCAGTACGGAGGGGCAGGGAGAGTGCGGCCCCCACCCGCGCGCTGCTGTCTGGATGAAACCTTTGTCCGCGTGCGCCATGTGTCCTGTTGCCTGACAGTTGAGAGTGACATGTAGACCTCATGACACTTCTCTGTCTTAGACATCTCTGTGCAGTGACTGTGCTGCACGCCCAAGAAATCATTACGCCTAAGACATCATTTTATTTCTTTAAAAAAATTTTTTTATGTTTATTTTTGAGAGAGAGACAGAGACCGAGTGTGAGAGGGTGAGGGGCAGAGAGAGAGGGAGACACAGAATCTGAAGCAGGATCCAGGCTCTGAGATGTCAGCACAGAGCCCGACGCGGGGCTTGAACTCACGAACTGCGAGATCGTGACCTGAGCTGAAGTTGGACGCCCAACTGACTGAGCCACCCAGGCGCCCCAAAATCATTTTAGATAGTACAGTCTGTTAGGTCCATAATCCTAGTTAATCTACATGTGTGTTCGTGCCGTTGTGTGCTCGTATTTAGTGATTTAATGTCAAATAAACCTTGTTTTGTTCTTTGTGAATCCAGCCCAGTCCTCTGTAGATGGGAATGCATTCTTGAGTTGTCTGGCTTTTTCCTGCTTGTGTGGTTTAACTTGTTCCTTGTCTTTTGATTCTGTAAACTGGAAGTTTGGTTGAAAGTCTTGATTAAAATTAGATTAAACATTTTTTACCAAAATAGGCAAAATTATTGGTTCAAAGTATTGATATAGTGACAAAGGACCACTCCATAGTTTACTTCTTGATTGCACAGGGTCATGTGTGTATTTTTTTTCTTTTCCGAGTGGGCTCCATGCCCAAAGTGGGACTTGAACTCACAACCTTGAAATCAGGAGTCACATGCTCTACCTACTGAGCCAGCCAGGTATCCCTGATATGTTTCTTTACAAGTTGGAAGACTTGGTCCCTACCTTAACCAGGTGACCCAACGCATCATCACTGATACTGATTCATAGCATCATCTGTGAGATGCTCTCACCTACTATTTAACCTGAGTCTGTATTAATGACCGAGTGCAATGAGGAAAGCTTGCTTGAATCCTGGTTTGGAGGGAGGGAACAAAATGGCTTTTACAGAGTGTTTGGAGGGACACGTGGGTATATTGATTAAGCATCCAACTCTTGGCTTCTCGAGGTTCGTGGGTTTGAGCCTTGCTTTGGGCTCTGCGCTGACAGTTGGAGCCTACTTGGGATTCCCTCTCTGTCCCTACCCTGCATGTATGCGTGCATTCTCTCTCTCTCTCAAAGTAAATAAGTAAACTTAAAAATTAAAAAATTTTTAAATGTTTTATTTATTTCTGAGAGAGAGAGAGAGAGACATTGTGAGCAGGAGAAGGTCAGACAGAGAGGGAGACACAGAGCTGAGCTGTCAGCACAGAGCCTGATACGGGGCTCGAACCCACGAGCCGCGAGATCGTGACCTGAGCCGAAGTCGGACGCTTAACCAACTGAGCCACCCAGGTGCCTCAAAAAATTAAAATTTTTTGAGTTATATGTCAGTTATACCTCAATTAAAAAATGGGGAGGAGGGGTGCTTAGGTGGCTCAGTCATGATCTCAGGGTTTTTGGGTTCAACTCCTGCGTCAGGCTCTGTGGTGAGCATGGAGCCTGCTTGAGATCTCTCTCTGTCCCCCTTCCCTTCATGCATACATTCTCTATAAAAGTTTTTTTTTTTTAATGTTTTTTATTTATTTCTAGGAGAGAGAGAGAGAGAGACAGCGTGAGCAGGGGAGGGTCAGAGAGAGAGGGAGTCACAGACTCTGAAACAGGCTCCAGGCTCTGAGCTGGCAGTCAGCACAGAGCCTGACGCAGGGCTCGAACCCATGAACCGCGAGATCATGACCTAAGCGAAAGTCGGATGCTTAACCGACTAAGCCATGTTTTTTAAACATGGGGACACTTGTACACTTAAATATGAACTAGATAGCAGATGATATTCTGAAAATTTTCAATGTTTTTTCAGGTTTTTTTTTTTGAGAGAAAGAGTGTGCAAGCTGAGGGGTGGCAGAGGGAGAGAGAGAATCTTAGGCTCCTTGCTGAGTGCAGAGCCCGATGCAGGGCTTGATCCCACGACCCTGGGATCATTCCCTGAACCGAAATCGAGGGTTAGATGCTCAACCAGCTGAGCCATCGATATTAGTGATTGTTAATTTGCTTCTGTGTGATGATGATTTTGTGGTTTTGTTGGAGATAACTCGGCTCCAGAGATACATAGATGGAGAGGAGAGGAGAGGGAGCGGAGGAGCCCTTGAGTCTGTGTGCCGGCCAGCATGTGTACACTGTGCGAGCTTCTTACCTTTCGTTTCACAGGCTCATGTAAAAATGTGGGAGAAATACTTTGTAGGTGGTGCTTACATACTTCCTGTTGCACCATTTGCTGAGGTAAATTTAGCATGCTTAAACTGTGTCCTTTTAATGACAGATGAGACCAAGCAAGACCAGAGAACTTTTTTCTCACTTTGTTTAAGCCATTTGTTTTTGTTAATAGATGCTCATGGAATAGACTTCCACCTGTTTTTCCTGTTTTACTCTTGACTAGCTCTAACTTTGAAGAGCCCCATGTGTTACAGATTGCCAGTCATATTTTGGTGTGCTAGTCTGTGCACATCTGTACGTGTGTGTTGTGTGCACTCCTGTAGGGTAAGCTGGGTCTGCAGAGAGACCCTGAAGTCAGGGCCATGTCCGGTCTATGCCCCGGCACTTCTGAGGCCTCTGAGAGTGCCAGGTTCCTAAGAGAGTGCGGAGAGGATGTGGTGTGGGGAGGAGAGTGGGGTGGGCTCCATAGTGGACTTTCCAGTGAGGGTGGTGGACAGGAGTGAAGAATGAAAGACACTGACAGATGTATATGTTAGGTCACGTAGGTCTTGCCGGCTTTTATTGTAGAGAATATGTAAGTAACTTGAACAGTAAAAATCTTAACATTTGACAGAGGTTGGCTAGATTTCTCAGGTGAGACAGGACGAAATGGAAGTCTCTGTACTTAGGGCTGTTGAGACTGCTGGTGATATATGGACTGATTCTATTGTGAGAGCTAAAATTTTTTATTTTCTTATGTTCACACAATTTAGCTTTATTTTGCTTTTATCTTTATGCTTACTTTTTCCGTTGGAATAGTGATTTTCTTTGTGTAGGCTGCTGTGGGAAGTTGGCTCCTGGTCCCCGACCTTCCAGTGCTGCGCTCGAGGCATTTGCTTCTGCACACGTTGTCCCTGCAGGGTGGGCCTTGCGTGTGCACTTGTGTGAGTGTGTGTACAGTGGTTTGGACGGGTGGTAGAGGCTTGCTCTTCTTCACTTACCTGTAAGTTTATTCTGTGTTCATGCGCATGCAGCTGCTTCATTGTCCTTCGTCGTCATAATACCAGTGTGCCACAGCGTATTCAAGCTGCTGTTGCTGGTGGCATGTCCTTGTTTCCTGTGTGTACCTGTGACAGTAATATCTTTGTACGTGTGCATAAGTCGTATCTAGTGGTTACATTCCTAGAATTGCTAGTCACTGGTTATGGGTATTTAAAATTTTGATTTTGGGGGCACCTAGGTGACTCAGTCGGGTAGGCATCCGACTCTGGATTTTGGCTCAGGTCACGATCTCATGGTTCGTGAGTTTGAAACCCGCATCTGGCTCCTTGAGGAATGTGAGGAGCCTGTGTGGGATCCCCTCTCTCCGCTCTCTCTGCCCCTCCTCTGTTGGTGTGAGCACAAGGAGGCGCACATTCTCTCAAAATAAATAATTTTTTTTTTTTTAATTTTGCCAGATTGCTTTCAGTTGAGACTGTGCTGGCTCACGCTCACCAATGATGTATGAAAGCTTTCAGTTTATTTTTAAAGACCATTTAACTGCTCTGTGTTCTAGAACATGTTAAGTGACCTTGGGTCAAAAGCAGTACAATTCTGACCTTTGAGAGAAGGGTCAAACCAGTCATCCTTTCTGCATAGATGGAAAGATTTCATACTTTGAGGGACTGGTGTTTGGTGGGTGTTTTTGTATTTTACAGAGATTTCTCTATTTTTCTCTAGGAAAGGCTGAAAAAATTAATGGTTAAACAGTTAACTTTATTCACATTTTTCATGATTATAGCGTGTAACTGTGCACAGTAGTGTTTGCGTTGTCTGTATGATCGTGAAAGACCTCTTGGACCGCAAGGATCACATAACCATGTGAGTGCTGTGCTGGGAGGCTCAGTCACCTGCAAAGCCAGGGGATAGTTCTCAGCTGAAGGTCCTGTCTGGTTCTGGAAGAGGGGAAGGTTGCTCTTGGACTGTCTTCTCTGAAGGCAGAGATGAGTCTCCAGAAGCACAAATGGATTTGGGGAAGGAGTACCAAGTCCAGGAAGAAGGTGGTGGGTGGCCACTTCTTGGTCCTCTCCTGTTTGCTGTGCGTGGAGTGGCACTGGTCGCAGTGGCATTGTCAGGAACAAGACCCCCCCACCCCCACCCCGTGGGGTGTGCGAACGGGAAGAAGTCTTCCTGGGTAGCCTAGACCCTGCCGCTGGAGGACTCCGCTCAGCAGCTGCTGTTAGGTGAGCCTCGCCCTGCTGAGTCAGGATCTGCCTGCTTGCCTGGTCTGCTCAGAGGCAAGTGTGGGCCATCATGGTCCAGACACCTCTCCTGGTTTGTTTGTGTATCTTCCTCAAATTGACATATAAATAATAATCTTATCATTACAAAGCAAATCACTTTCCTGTTCTCTAAACAAGCTCAGAACTGAGAATAACCTGAAATGTTAACAGTCTTCCAATTCAGAGATCTGATTCTACCTCCTGGGTGTGGCTAGGTTATTAAGGATTGTGATGAGCAAGAATTAGCTCTCGGGGTGTTGAAGAAAAGGTCTTTTGAAATTTTTTATTAAGATTTTATTTTTTTTAAGTCATCTCTACACCCCATGTGAGGCTTGAACTCAAGGCCCGGGGATCAGGAGTTGCCTGCTCCACCGACTAAGCCAGCCCAGTGTCTCAAGGTCTTTGGAATTGGATTCCATTTTTTGACAGCAGGTTCACAGGACCTGAGCTGGATTTGTGATTTTGTGGTTTGCTGTGAGAAAGCATTGGCTAGAAATGTTTTCTTCTCAGAATTTGTGTATATCTATCTTTCCATCATTGTTTTGCTCAGGCGTCTTTATGTCCCTTATCTTTTCAGACTTTGGAGGGAATTTCTTGCTTGATGTAGATATTAGAACAAAGATGAAAACTTTGATTTGGTTGTACTTTTGATTTTGATTGTAATTGATTTTGTGATAGTTTTTGCCACTGTTCGCGGATTACAAGTAGAAGACCTGGTATACTTGATTGAGAGCAGTTTTAGTACTCATAAAATAGCTTTCAGACTTCTGGCGTGGACGATGTAGAATTATTTTAGAATAATGGGTTGGTTGTGTGGATGGTGATTAATTAGCATTATTGTCAATGTTTATCTAGTTCTTTATCAAAAATGCTTCTCCTGACGGTAGCATTTCATTGTAATGGAGAATGATTTTCATGTTAAAGCTGGTTGCTTTACAGTTTCTTTCTGGTTGCTATGGAAACCGTCAGGGTAGTGGTGGGCGCTAATCCAGTGCTAGGTTACCCTTTCTGTTCACTAGCTGCAGCTCAGGAGGGAGGGTCTCAAATTGCCGCCTTCTCTCTCCCTGTTTGGCCACAGGGGTTTTGGGATCTGGATGGTTAGAACGCTGTCGTTTTCTTTCTCTCCAGTTTAAGTGCTGGGGGCCTTTGTTCTTTGGCTGAGTGGTCGTGGGTTTCCTTCCTGTCTGTGTGCCTGCCTCTCCAGCCTCTCTGCCTGTCCTGTAGGACCCTCTCTCAGGATGTAGTCAGGAGGGTTTGTGAAAATCACTGTTAAATAAGACATGCCAGAATTTGTCCTCAGTTGTGAAAGTCCCCACTGCCAACCCCTTAACTGAGGCCCTCACGTCGCGGCAGGTGAGGGCAGGAAGAGAGGGCAGGGAGGGCCCTGCACGCTGCCAGGCGGGGGGAAGACGAGCGCTGTTGGACCGTCAGCACCTTCGGGTTTGAAGATTTAAGTTGGATTTTAAGTTAGACTTTTTTTTTTAAATTTTTTATTTATTTTTGAGAGAGAGGGAAACTGTGTGAGCAGGGGAGGGTCAGAGAGAGAGGGAGACACAGAATCTGAAGCAGGCTCCAGGCTCTGAGCTGTCAGCACAGAGCCCGACACGGGGCTCGAACCCACGTTCCGCGAGATCATGACCTGAGCCGAAGTTGGACGCTTAACTGACTGAGCCACCCAGGCGCCCCAAGTTAGACTTTTTTGTGTGAACTGTTGGTCAATGGATTTTCATCTGTTGTGCATTGTTCATGGGTTAGAGTTGGTGGCAGATTTCACCCCAGAGAGCAGAGTTCTGTTAACTTACTGAGAAAACCTTGCAGTACAGTGGCTGTGGGAAGCTACACAGTCGGCGGGGAGGAACTTGGTCTCAGCACGGTTGGCATAATTTGTTTGAATCATACGTTGTAACGAACACTTAGGGTTCTGATGTTGTTCTTCTGAACTTCGCGGCCGAAAGACCTGTATCCAGTTGTCATTTGTGGGGTAAGGGGGTGGTGTGGGGTAGTGGGATGGGCTCTGTGTGTACTGGCGCAGGGCAGGTGACCATTGGGGGAGCAGCTTAAAGCAGCACCCAAGTATTATTACCTGGCAGTTTCTGTGGGTCAGTGGTCTCGGCGTGCCTCAGCTGGATCCTCTGCTCACTGTCCCACCTGGTTACAGGCCAGGTCTCAGGTGGAACTGTGGTCTGTGTGGAAGCTGGAGTGGTCTGAGGGTGCCGGAAGTATTTATTTCTTTGTTGTGAAGTCCCTGTTAGGTGCTGTCACCTGGATGTCCCCACAGTTCCTTGCCCTGTAGCCTCTTTCACAAGCCAGCAGCGAGATTTGTGCTCCAGCCTGCTAAAAAGGGGTCTTGCATAACAGGATGTAATTATGGGGTGCCAACATGCTTAGCTCTGTCACATGTGCCCCCTAATCAAGGAAGAGAGATTCTGTCCCCTTTGCCATGTTCCACTGCGCAGAAGCAAGTCACAGGTCCCACCCACTCTCCACGCCGGTGAAGTGACTCCATTCAGAGGTGGGGTCACCGAAGTCTCCTTAGAGTCTATCTGCCATCTGGGGTGCTTTTTAGAGTTCTCGGTCCCAAGATTCTGGCGTGCCGGTCTTGGGGTGCCATGTGTTTCAGCACATCCTTCCCCGATGGCCTGTTCTGTCCTCCGTGCCGTCAGGTCCACTTGCACGGGCAAGAGCAGGACCGAGACCGACGGCCGCAGGTGGGGTGGAAAGAGTTCCGATTGAACTGGATGCTTGCCCTGCTACCTGGTGACGATTCCCTCGTGTCTCCTGTCGGGCAGGTTTGTGGTAAAGAGCAGACGATGGGTGTGGTCAGTGAGCCAGCCGGGCAGGGCCTGAGGAATGCAGGGCTCTGAGCCAAGTGAACCAAACTGCCCCTTCTCCAGGCAGTGGATTGGCTCTGGTCAGGAGTAGGTCCAGGGTGTCAGTTTGCTGTGGCCTCTTTGATGTCCTGTTCTCCAGCCTGGGCTCCGTGGTGTGTATGGGACCATTGGTGGGGAGCATTCTCAGAGGCCGTTTGGACAGCGTCGGCCACCTGTCTCTCTCTCTCTCTCTCTCTCTCTCTCTCTCTCTCTCAACCTTGTAAGTTTATTTTGAGAGAGAGAGGGCGACCAAACAGGGGAGGAGGGAAAGAGAGGGAAAGAATCCCAAGCAGGGCTGCACACTGTCCGTACAGAGCTGAGGACATGAACTAGGAGATCATGATCTGAATTGAAATCCAGAGTTGGGCATTCAACCAGCTGAGCCACCCAGGCGCCCCTAAATGGTGTGGTTTCTTCCTAGAATTCCCTGCTCCCCGCCTTTCCTGGCAAGGCACACTCACCCTTTAGGCCCCAGCTTCCAGGTCAGCCTTTTCCATCTCCTGGCTTAGCTTCTTTGTTGGGTGTGACTTCTGCCCCCAGTTGGCAAGGCTCTCCTTCATCTCCTGGTGCCCTCCGCCCCCGCCGCTGGTAATAACTTGCAGTTTTGTGTTACTGTCGTCCTTAGGTGTCTGCCCTGCCTGCAGGCACCAAACTCAGGGCTTGGCACACTTCCTGTGGGCACCTCACGAAACAGCATCACCGCATAGCAAGCCTTTAAAGGGGAACTGAGAGGGAAGCTGCGTGTTTGTGAGTCCTGGGCTATCTGGTGGTCTGGACCCTTCTTGCTTTTCATTTGCTTTGAATGTCAGTAAATCTAGTTGTTTTCACAGCGGGGTTTGTTGTGAGAGACTAAAGTTCTTTCTTAGAGGGGCGCCTGGGGGGCTCAGTCAGTTAAGCGTCCGACTTTGGCTCAGGTCATGATCTCACAGTTCGTCGGTTCAAGCCTGGCATCAGGCTCTGTGCTGACAGCTCAGAGCCTGGAGCCTGTTTCAGATTCTGTGTCTGCCTCTGCCCTGCTCACACACACTCTGTCTCTCTCTCAAAAATAAAGATTAAAAAAAAATAAAGTTCTTTCTTAGAGACAATATTGTCTAGATCTCCCAAATATTGCACTTAACCTAGAGAGATTGGTACTTTCCTCCCTTTTTGTGCAAAAATAAAAGCATAGGTGGTGTCTGTGTTTGGAACATGGAGAATGAAGCCACTGCCCTTGCTTGTCTCCTGTCCTGGCTTCCAGTTAGCTCGGTGCCCTGGGGGTGTTCGTCTGGCAATTTCAGCCTTGGAAAAGGGTGGTAAATGTCCTCTTGGATTTAGAACCCTGAGACATGGTGCCATTTGATGTTTTTGTGACCTGATGCGCTCCTTCTCCATTGGGTGTGCCTTGATGTGAAGTCACCTGGACGTCTGACTGGAGGAGGCCTTATGTGAGGGCACTGGCGCCTCTGCTCTTACATTTGTGTATTGACTTGAGTGACGATTTACGCCTGCTGAGTGGGAAGCAGTGCTAATTACATGAAATTTACTACTCAGGTGCCCTTTGGCGGAGAGTGAATATAGTGTTTACAAAATCAGGATAAAATGTGCATCGTTGTGCTTGGCGAAGCTGTGTTGCCCAGTGGTGGTGGCCAGCTGCCATGTGCTTGGGGACAGAGCCCAGCGGTTAGGGGTGTAAGTATTTACAATACATGACTGACCGTTTCCCTTTTCCTTCTGTTTGGTGTTACATGTGAACCTAGGGCCTGAGTTGGGTAGTTAATTGTACCTTAAACATCCCACCAAGGCCTGAACCTTTTGCACAGGCCAGTCTCTGGTGGAAGAACCCCCTTCCCTTTGGGCTCCTCAGGGCTGTCGGGCAGCGTGTACGCTCTTGTGGCTTTGTGGAGCTGAATTCAGGGTTTTCCTTGATCTGCTTTAATCACCTGCTTCAGGTCTGTGCTCTTGTGGGGGGGGCGATCATGATGCAGGGCTTCAGGTTTGCAGACCGTTAAGTGTTGTTTGCTTGAAGGCTGCGAGGAAACTCTTAGAATTTCCACATGGTATTTAGTTTGGGGTTCAGTAGTGCATTTTATTTTATTTTATTATGTTTTGTTTTATTTTATTTTACTTTACTTTTATTTTATAGAGAGTGCACTTGCTCAAGTGAGGTAGAGACAGAAAGAGAGGGAGAGAGAGAATCCCAAGCAGGCTCCGCACTCAGAGCAGAGCCCGATGCAGGACACCATCTCACAGTCATGAGATTGTGACCTGAGCCAAAGTCGGGGGTTGGGTGTTTAACTCACAGAACCACCCAGGTGCCCTTGGTAGTGCTTCTAAAATCTAGACTCTAGAAGGACAGGAACAGGTTCCTGTGCTTTCCTAAGATTTTTTTGGAGGGGGATACTCCCTTTTCTTCATCTCAGTTCTTTCTATTAACCAATTTCCCCACCTGCATTTCTTCTGGACATATGTTGTCCGTGGCTGTATATCCTCAGCCTGGCCCCTCACAAACCCTTTCTGCACGGTGGGAATTGTTGATTATAAGCCATGATGACTGCAGATAAATTACTTAATTACTTCCTTCCCTCTTCCTTCCTCCTCCTTTCTTTCTCCCAGCTCTCTCNTTGAGCCCCATGTTGGGCTCTGTGCTGACAGCTCAGAACCTGGAGCTGCTTCAGATTGTATGTCTCCCTCTCTCTCTGCCCCTCTCTTCCTTCCTCTCTGTCTCTCTCTCTCTCAAAAATAAACATTGGGGCGCCTGGGTGGCTCAGTTGGTTAAGCGTCCAACTTTGGCTCAGGTCATGATCTCACAGTTTGTGGGTTTGAGCCCCGTGTCAGGCTCTGTGCTGACAGCTCAGAGCCTGGAGCTGCTTCGGATTCTGTGTCTCCCTCTCTCTCTCCCCTGATCACACTGTCTCTCTCTCTCTCTCTCTCTCTCACACACACACAAATAAATAAACACTAAAAAAATTAAAAAACAAACAAACATTAAAGTAAATAAATAAATTAAAAAATCTTTTATATCTGCCTCTCTGGGCTTTTCCCCCTGATTAAATGTGCTAATGACCGGGTGCCTGAATGGCTCAGTCAGTTAAGCGTCCAACTCTTGCTTTTGGCTTAGGTCATGATCTCACGGTTTGGCCAGTTTGAGCCCTGCATTGGGCTCTGTGCTCACAGCTAGGAGCCTGCTTGGGATTCTCTCTCTCAACTCCCTCTCTACCCCGGCTCTGCGTGCACACACCGTCTCCCCACCCCCCAATAAATAAATAAACAATAAATATGCTAATGCCTGTTAAAACAGCTAGCACAGTGACTGCACATAGCCCTAAATAGTAATTTTATTGTTTTCCTCCTGTTTTGCTTTGCCAAGGGTGACATTTGATGTGTGGTAACTACTGTGTTTTTTGTTTGTTGTTTTGTTTGTTTTTTACTAGCTTTATTCAGATATAGTCATAATCTATATAAACAATAAACTAGTTATTAAAGTATACAATTTGGTAAATTTTGGCGTATGTATTACCATCGTGGAGATGATAATGTATTTATCACTGCTGTATAATCCCTCCCTCTCACCCTGCCCTACCTTGCTCCCAATCTCCTTTCTGTAAGTGTAGAATACTTTGTGTTTTATATAATTTATTTATAAAATTTATAAAGTTTCTAGTAGTTTTTAGAATTTATATAAATGGAATCGTTTCTTTCTCCATTGCCTTTTGTGTCTTTGTTAAAAACCAGCTGTCCGCATGCATGTGGGTCTGGCTCTGGACACTCTTGTGTCCTGTCAGTCTCTGTCCCTGTGGCACGCTGTCACCGTGATTGTAGCTTTAAAATAAGCCTTGAAGTCCGGGAGTATTAGTCCTTCAGGCTTGTTTTTTCTTTTTTCCAAAGTTGTTTTGGTTATTTTAGGTCTTTCACATTTCTATATGAATATTAGGATCAATATATTGAAGCACACAAAAAAGCCTGCTGGGAGTTTTCTTTTTTGAATTGAGCCCTAGCTGATACATAGTGTTGATAGGTTCCAGGCTTCAGCTTCCTGGCTGGGCAGCTGCAGAGGTAAGCCTCCGGGGACCTGGCGGGCTGGCATTGCCTGGCTCAGTTGCAGAGAGCCGGCCTGGTGACCATGAACACACCTTCCCGACGGCGTGGATGGGCTGTGGTCTCCTGAGCAGCGCTGCGCTGTTTAATGTTGGAATCTTGCACATCTGCGGTTACATTTATTCATAAAGTATTTCGTATTTTGTGCTTTTTAAAAAATGTTTTATTTATTTTTGAGAGAGAGAGAGAGAGAGACAGTGTGAGCAGGGGAGGGGCAGAGAGAGAGGGAGACACAGAATCGGAAGCAGCTCCAGGCTCCAAGCTGTCAGCACAGAGCCTGACGTGGGGCTTGAACCCACGAATGGTGAGATCATGACCTGAGCCAGAGTCAGATGCTTAACTGACTGAGCCCCCTAGGCACCCCAAGTGTTTCATATTTTGATGTTGTCGTAAATGGTGTTTAAACTTTTTTTCTGATTATTGTGGGGCTAGTACAGGTGTCAGTTAAAGAAAAGTGATTTTGTATCCTACAACCACACTAAGGCCACTAGGTCTAGTGGCTTTTTTTAATCTTTATTTTTGAGAGAGGTGGGGCAGGGGGGTGGGGCACAGGATCTGAAGTGGGCTCTGCGCTGACAGCAGAGAGCCCAACGTGGGGCTCAAACTCATGAACTGTGAGCTCATGACCTGAGCTGAAATCAAGATTCAGACAGGTGCTTAACTGACTGAGCCACCTGGGCGACTCAAGTCTAGTGGCTTTTTAATAGATTCTGTTGGTTTTTCTGTATAGATGATGTTATGGATTACAAATGAAGTTTGTTTCTCCTCTTTTTTTCTTATCTGGTATTTTTCATTTTTAAGTAGACTACCTGCCCACCATGGGGCTTGAACTCACTACCCTGTGATTAAGTCACATGCTCCGACCAACTGAGCCAGCCACGTGCTCCTTCTTTTCTTTTGCTCTGACTGCCCTGACTAGAGTCTCCAGTACAATGTAGGACAGACGCGGTGAGGCTAGACCTGTGTCTGAGGCTTACTTCCTCCTGCAGGAGGGGCGGTTGCTTCTCACCATTCCCTGTAATGGCAGGTGTAGGGTTTTCAGAGATGCTCTTCCTCTGATTGAGGAACTTCCCTTTTATTCCAGGTGTGCGAAGTTTTCCTCAGGAGTGGAAATATAATCCTGTTGGATTATAGCCACGGCTTTTTGCATATACTTAGCTGATTGTATGGGTTTACTTTTTTTGGTTTGTAAATATTGTGAAGAAAACTGATTCTTTCTCACATGTTAAGCCAATCTTGTCTTCCAGGGTTCAAACCCACTTAGCTGTCTTGACGGCGGGCTCGCGGGTGGGTGATCCTGCCATGTGCCTGCCGTCAACCAGCGGAGGGGCCTGGGTTCCCCATGTGGCGGAGGCGCTGTGTTGCTCAGAGCAGGGGCCCTAGGGCCTGCAGACGTCCCTCCTGCACCTGCTGCTGGTCGCAAGTCCCCAGGCCAGGCGGACTGAGGGGCTGTGGAATAGACCCCCACCTCCGCTGGCAGGGGCGGCTGCAGAGTCCTGGTGCGGGTGTGGACGTTCCACGTGCCATGGTGCAAAGCCACCTCCGTAGCCACCACCCAGAGCCTCTCATTTTTGCTCTAATTATCCTAACAAACGTACAGTTCTCTGCTTTGGTTTTCCTTTTCAGGTGAACGCTACTGAATCAGCAGATCTTCGCGGGGCTTCCTGGTAACAGTGTTGGAAAGTGTTAAGGAAC
>NW_027528369.1:11065077-11127368 GCF_008692635.1 Crocuta crocuta | reverse complement strand
GTGCCGTGGTTCTGTCAGATGTGCGTACACACGTGCTGTTACCCTGTGATGCTGTGGTCGGTTATGTGTCTGTGTGTGCACAGTGGGTGTGAACAGGCCCTGGTTATGGGTGTGTTTAAGTGTGGCCACTGTTGCCTCCAATCTGGTCCTTGCCTTTTGATGCTGAACTTACCAGTACCAGGATGTTAACCGAGGACTTGTTCTGGCTCTCTCTCCTAGGCTTGGGGAGCAGGTGACTTTTTCCCCCTTCTTCGATGTCAGTGTCCTTTTCTTCCAAAATTTGTTTAGTTTTTCATCAACAGTAATGTTAATGTTTGTCAGGTACTTAATTGTATGCGTGCGTCCCCTGATGGTTTTGTGTGGTCAGCAGGGTGGTTTCTATTGACTGATGACCAAAGTGCAGCTTATCGAGGAGGTGAAGAAGTAAGGCCTTCAGGATTTAGATCAGTGGAGGAGCAGTGTCTTCTTTAGAGAACTGAACTGTCAGCAGGCTTGAGCTCATTACAGAAAGGAGCATTCACGTGTTCTCATACATGAACACGAGGTAACTGCCTCTGGCTAGCGGCACGTGCCTCGCCAACATCTTTTTCTAGACTTGTGTGGAGTTTATGCTGATATGACCTCATTCTTGTCCCTGTTGTCCGCATGCGACAGTTTTGAAAGTGTCACTGGTGACTGTGCGGCTGAGTAGGCCTCTTTCTGGAGATGGGCAATCCTGGGAGTAAAGACGAAACATGTGCTTGTTGTCAGACACTCACACTGAGAGGGATTTTCCTTTGTCTTCTGTGGAGTAAGTGGGGGGGGGGCGAGCATCACCCACCTGCTGGCACCGCTGCTCTCTGCAGGCTTCCCGCTGAGGTGTGTGGACAGGAGCTGGGGCTCTGCACAGGCACGCAGTCGCTCTCGTGTTCTTTACATAAAACCTCGCTGATCCCTGTTCTCTGACACATAGCATCTGGTGTCGAGAAAAGTCTGTCGCCAATCTGATTCATAATCCTTTTATAGGTAATCTTTTAGGATTTTATAAAAAATTTACAGGATTTTCTTTTTTTATTTTTTTTCCTTAAAAGTGTATATATTTAATTTTAAGAGAGAGAGAGAGGGAGAGAGAGAATCCCAAGCAGTCTCTTTGCTCTCAGTGCAGAGCCCATGCGGGGCTCCAACTCACAAACCGTGAGATCATGACCTGAGCTGAAATCAAGGGTTGGATGCTTAGCTAACTGTGCCACCCAGGCGACCTGGATTTTCTGTGTACCCGCGGGAGTCTGAAATTTCACGACCTTTAGGGTTTGGATTTGACGTTTTCATACTGCTCAGTATTTAGTAGCTCTTTCAATATGCAGACTTGTCTTTTTATTTTTATTATTTTTTAAAAGTTTGTTATTTTGAGAGAGAGAGCACAAGCACAAGAGGGGCAGAGAGACAGGGAGAGGGAGAATCCCAAGCAGGCTCCATGCTCACAGCATGGGGGCTTGAACGTGGGGTTCGACCCACAAACCATGAGATCATGACCTGAGCTGAAATCAGGAGTCAGATGCTTAACCAACTGAGCCACCCAGGTGCCCTTAGACTTGTCTTTTGAAATTTGTGTTAAAGGGGGGGCCGCCTGGGTGGTTCAGTCAGCTAAGCGTCTGACTTCGGCTCAGGTCATGATCTCATGGTTCGTGGGCTTGAGCCCCGCATCGGGCTCTGTGCTGACAGCTAGCTCAGAGCCTGGAGCGTGTTTTGGATTCTTTGTTTCCCTCTCTCTGACACTCCCCTGCTCACGCTGCCTCTCTCTCTCTCTCTCTCTCTCTGTCTCAGGGGGGAAAAAACCTTAAAAAAATTCGTGTTGAAGATTTTCAGTCAGGGATCTGATAGTAAATATTTTAGACTTTGTAGAACACCTTCTCAATTCATGAAAGGACCATAGGCCATATATAAACAAATAAGCCAGTCTGTGTTCCAATAAAACTTTATTGAGACTGAAATTTGAATTTCATGTAAATTTTGCAGGTTGGGCCAGGTTTGGCCTCCTGGCCTCTGTTTGCTGACCCCTGTCATCTGACATGAATTTAGGACTGCATGACATTGATTCTGGTCTTTGAAGGTTTCTTTTAACTTTGCTGCAATTTTGACTTTGCTCCTGCCTTCTGTATAGTTTGCTTGGTGGTTTTTCTAGACTTGGGTTATTTGTCCTAACTTGGGTTACTTCATCTAGTGTCTATCATCCTGTTTTCCAGTGCTCTTACATGGCTGTATTCTTTTCAAAATGTCACTTTAAGAACAAAAAGGACAAAAAGGGTATAGTGATTATCACTGTGATCTGACAGCATTGATCTTGTGTGATAATTGCGTTCTGGACAGGAAGCCCCTCCCTCACACGTGCATGGACTTGGACACAAGGGATGAGTGATTTCCTTATGTAGAACGCTGTTATTCCTTCATAACAATCAGGCACGCTTGCTAGCTTCAGGGATTCATTTTGAATTAAATATGAACTAAACACTTTGCTCTGGAATAAAACTGATGTGAAGCACTCGGGACGGTTGGGCTGCTGCTAACAAGGCTTTGCTTGTAAACTGAAGCTTGTGACAGATGCCAGCGTGCCGTCTGCTAAAGATAACACGGAGGTGGAGATTGTGGTGGCAGGTGCTTTGCAGGGTCTCACACACGGCTGGGTGAGGAGGGAGAGCACGGTCATTTAGTCTAAAAAGTGTTTGAAGGGCTGAATTAGTAAAACTACTAGGTTTTAGAGAGAATCTTAGTTTTTAAAATGTAATATAAATTTTTTTTAATGTTTATTTAATTTTGAGAGAGAGACAGAGCACGAGCAGGGGAGGGTCAGAGAGAGAGAGGGAGACACAGAATCAGAAGCAGGCTTCAGGCTCTGAGCTGTCAGCACAGAGCCCAATGTGGGGCTCGAACTCATGATGGCGAAATCATGACCTGAGCCGAAGTCAGCCGTTTACCTGACTGAGCCACCCAGGCGCCCCTAAAACATAATATTTTAATAGAACTGACCCTAATAATTAGTGTTCGAGGAGACATTTGTCTTTTTCCTAGATAATGAGAAAAAGTTTGGAGAATTTAGGCAACTGAAATGGGACGGTAAAGAAATAGTTCTATGAAATTTTCCCTGTCTAGTAAAACTGCATTAAAACTGGATTATTGCAAACTTGAGTTTTCTTTTTTATTGTGGAAAAATACACATAACACAAAATTCACTCTTTTAGCCATTTTTAAGTATACAGTCTTGTGGCATTATAGTCACATTGCTGTGCAGCCGACACCACTGTCCCTCTCCAGAGCTCTTCCATCACCCTCCCTCCCCCACCGAAAACCTGTTCCCGTCAGGCACTGACTCCGCACATCCCTCCCCTCACTCCTCGCATCCATTCTGTTTTCTGTCTCTGTGGATTTGACTGTTCTAGTCCCTCGAATAAGTAGAGTCCTACAGCATTTTGTCCTTCTCTTTCTGGCCCCTGTCACCCAGCGTAGTGTCTTTAGGTGTCATAGCAGGTGTCAGAACATGCTTCCTCTTGAAGGACGAGTCATAGCAGGTGTCAGAACATGCTTCCTCTTGAAGGACGAATAACGTCTGTGTAGCCCACTTTTTGTTTACTCAAAATTCATCAGTTTGGGCACATTATCGTACAGACACAGGTCGATTCCACTTTTCGGTTAATGTGAATAGTGCTGCTATGAACGTGAGTGTGCAAATAAATGGTCACATCCCTCCTTTGACTACTTTTGTGTATATACAAAGAGGTAGAATTGCTGGGTCAGATGGTAAAATTCTGTGTTTAATTTTTTGAGGAACTGTCATACTGTCCCCCATAGCGACTGTACCATTTTACATTTCTGCCAGCCGTGCGAGAGTCCAGTTTCTCCACAGCCCTGCCAGCACTGGCTCTTGATAGATTGATTTGATTGGTTGATTGATACTAGTTAATGACTGAGCATTGGTATCTCAGTTGTCTTGATTTCTATTTCCCTAATGCCTCCTGATGTCAAGCATCTCTTAATGTGTTTATGGTTCATTTGTATACTTTCTTTGGAGAAATGTCTATTCAAGTTCTTTGGCCATTTTATTAATTTTATTTTATTTATTTATATATTTTTTAATGTTTTATTTATTTCTAGGAGAGAGAGAGAGAGACAGCGTGAGCAGGGGAGGGTCAGAGAGAGAGGGAGATACAGACTCTGAAACAGGCTCCAGGCTCCGAGCTGGCAGTCAGCACAGAGCCCGACGCGGGGCCCGAACCCACGAACCGCGAGATCATGACCTGAGCGAAAGTCGGATGCTTAACCGACTAAGCCACCCAGGCGCCCCCATTTTATTAATTTTGTACTTTAAAGTTTATTTATTTATTTAGAGAGAAAGCGTGCGTGTGCACGAGTGCACAAGTGGGGAAGGGACAAGGAGAGGAGGAGAGAGAGGATCCCAAGCAGGCTCTGTGCTAACAGGTTTGGGGTTTGAACTCAAAATCATGACCTGAGCTGAAGTTGGAAGCTTAACCGACTGAGCCACCCAGGCGCCCCTCTGTGTGTCTTATTTTCGATAATTTCTGTTGTTGTGTCTCCATACTCACTACTCTTCTTCTGTGATGTCTAATATGTCAGCTTTTTGTCTCAGAATTTTTTTAAGTTTATTTATTTTGAGAGAGAAGGAGGTGGGCAAAGGGCAGAGAGAGGGAGAGAGAATCCCAGGCAGGCTCTGCATTGTTGACACGAAGCCCCACCTGAGGCTCGAACCTGCAAACTGTGAGATCAAGACCTGAGGCAAAGTTGGAAGCTTAACCAACTGAGCCACCCAGGCACCCCTTATATCAAAAAATTTTACCTCGGGGCGCCTGGGTGGCTTAGTCGGTTAAGCGTCCGACTTTCGCTCAGGTCATGATCTCGCGGTTCGTGGGTTCGAGCCCCGCGTCAGGCTCTGTGCTGACTGCCAGCTCAGAGCCTGGAGCCTGTTTCAGTCTGTGACTCCCTCTCTCTCTGACCCTCCCCTGCTCATGCTGTCTCTCTCTCTCTCCTAGAAATAAATAAAACATTAAAAAAAAAATTTATCTCATTCCCTGTAATAATTTCAAGAAGTGTGGGTCCTTTTTAGATCTTCACGTGTCTAGGGAGCATGCTTAATCTCCTTGTCTCTTAACTCTTAATTGTTTTAATGGTGTCACTTCTGGTTGCTAGATCTTTCTCCTTGCTCAGATCTTGCTGCTTCTCTGCAGTGCTGGATCATTTTTGATGGCACTCCAGACATTGTTCATTTTACCGTATTTGTGGTTGGATGTCTTGTATTGCTGTAAACATCTTGGGCTCTGGTGTGGATGAAGTTGGACCGCCCTGAAGCAGTTTCATTCTGTTAGTTCTTCATTTCATGAAGAGCTGCATGTGCTCCTGAGCTGATCTTACAGATGGTTTTGCCCTTCTCCTGTGCAGGTCTCTCGCTTCGTGCTCTCCCTGCAAAGTCTAGGTGTGTTGGGCTGCTGGGAGCACGGTGCCACCCTCTCCAGTCAGGGAGGCCACTCTCCTGGGTTTCCACTGCCCACGCCGTGGCCTGGAAGTTCCCACCCAGCAGGAAGCTGGAGCACGTGTGAACTCACTCCATCTATTTTTCATCTCTCAGCGGTCACTTTCCTCATGGCTTAATGTCCAGTGTCTTGAAAACCATTGTTTCCTCCTTTCTGTCCAGGTTTAAGGGGAGTAGTGGATCCAGTTCCTTTACTCTACCTTGGTCAAAGTAGAAGCTGGGATGGAGATTTTGTAGAATTTTAGTATTTTTGCTTGCAAGCTCAGATTTTATAATTGACAGCAAATATTGACACTTGTTTCCTTGAATGACTGTTGTCTGTCACGTGTTCAGTAAAATTTGGTTTTCTGTAACAGATTGCACTGCAGACACAAGTGCCTTGTTCCTGAGCCTCGTCCTTGCCCTTCAGCAGGCGTGCTTTATGCCCTCTGTGGTTTTGTCGGAGGGTTCAAATGATTTGTTCTTCGTTGAAATTTAATAAAATTAGCTTTTGCTGATGAATCCAGAGCAGTCTTCAGTGACGCTGGCATTTTAAAATTAGGGTCAGATGGTGATGAAGAATGTGGTCCTTCTTGTTCTGGACTGGAGCTCCTGCTTTGATGTGTCTGGGGTGCCAGCACTTTGGCCCTCCTCGCAAATAAATGCTGACTCAAAAGAAGACAGACGGCTTCTCTTAAACCGATGACCGTAGTTTTGATCTCAAAGACACTACTGCTTTCACTGCTGGATTAGAGAAAGTCTGGAGACAGTGATTAGGGAAAATGGGTCAGGGCTGGTGCGGCAGCCATGGTACTGGATGGTTTGGAAGTATTTTTAGGATATAAAAGATACACTTAACTAAGAAATAAGATAGGCTTATTTCACTTTTGGGGAATTGAAATTAAGTTTTGTTACCATAGGTAAGACCAGTTTGGATTGTCTTTAAAGAGATGTTAAATGTAGCAGCTTTGGAGGTGATTCATGGAACATGTTTACACATGCCAGGGTCACGTTTAGCCTTCCCGTGGAGCTGTAAAGTAGATTAAAGCCCTGTTGAGCATCACTGTGGTCACTTCTCTGCAGTGGTAGCACTCTGAGAGCCCAGGGCCGACTGCATTGTCAGATGTTCGCTCCAGGAGTCTCATGGCCTCTGTTCTTGGACTTGACCCCATGTTAACCTTTGTGTGTCATTTCTCAGGTCCATCCAGCTTCCTGTTTGTGTGTTTCTTTTTTTGTTTCTTTGTTTTGTTTGTGTGTTTCTTATGATAATCCCTAATGTACTTGGGAATGTGTTGGTGACGTTTCTACAGGAATACTTCAGACAGTACAGTTGCTCCTTCTGAAACCTACAACTAAATGATTTTTGATAGTCGTGTTAACTCTGTGTAACTGACAGCAAGTTTTGATCTAGAACAGTTCCATTAACCCAGAAGGTCTGTTTGTAATCTGTAATCCCCCACTCCCAGCTCTAGCCTCACCCTGAGCGGCCACCAGTTTTTCTTTGGCATGGGTTAGTTTCTTTGCCTGTTTCAGAATTTTGCATAAATGGAATTATGCAGGATGTAGTCTTTGGAAACTCCTGTCACTCCTACAGTGTGATTTTTTAAAAAAATATTTTTATTTATTTCCGAGAGAGAGAGAGAGACAGCGTGAGCAGGGGAGGGTCAGAGAGAGAGGGAGAGAGAGAGGGAGACACAGACTCTGAAACAGGCTCCAGGCTCTGAGCTGGCAGTCAGCACAGAGCCCGACGCGGGGCTCGAACCCACGAACCGCGAGATCGTGACTTAAGCGAAAGTCGGGAGCTTAACCGACTAAGCCACCCAGGTGCCCCTGATTTTTTTTTTTTTAAAGGAGGAAAAATTAGCACAAGAAATGCAGCACTCATAGTGCTGTGCACCCATCACTACCATCTGGTTCGAGAAGATTTTCACCCTCTGAAAGAAACTCTGTAACCCATTAAACAGCCACTTCTCATGTCCCCTCTCCCTCCCTCAGAGGCCCTCCCAGGCACTAAATCTACTTTGGCTCTGTGTGGATTTGCATGTTCTGCTGACCATGCCCCACAAGATTGGGCTTTTGCATCTGGCTTCTTTAGCTTAGCAGGATGTCTTCAGGGCTCAGCCATGTCGTAGCACGTGTTGGAACTTTTCATGTTTGAGAAATATTCTAGGGGCGCTGGGGTGGCTCGTCGGTTAAGTGTCTGACTCTTGGTTTCAGCTCAAGTTATGATCTCACAGTTGGTGAGTTCAAGCCCCATATTGGGCTCTGCACTTACTGTGTGGAGCCTGCCCGGGATTCTCTCTCTCCCTCTCTCTCTGCCCCTCCCCTGCTCGCTCTCACACTCTCTCTCTCTCAAAATAAATAAACTTAAAGTAAAAAAAAAAACCAAAAAACAAAAACACAAGAAAAAAAACACCCCACTATGTGGATACATACGTTCTGTCAGTCCATCTGTTGATGGGCATGTGGGCTGCTCCCTGTTCGGCGTCATGCCCTGCTGCTGTGAGCATGAGAGGTCTGTTTGAACACCTTTTGGGCATATGCCTAGCAGTGGAATGGCTGGGTCATGTGGCCGTTCTTTGTTTAACTTGGTGAGGAATTACCAGGCTCTTCCACAACAGCTGGATCGTTTCACTTTCCGAGCATGCAGGTCAGGAGCCCAGGCATGGTTCCTTACGAATGCTGCTGTCCCTGCTCCCGGCGTCCTGCGTGAGGACTGTGGGCTGCCCTCTTCAAGGGTGTGGGGGTAGGGGGCTGGGAGCAGGTTCATCAGCACGGGTTCTCCTGGGGACATTAAGTAGCTTCCTCGTTAAGTGTTGTTCCCTTAGAGGGAAGCTTTTCACTACATTCTGTGCTTAATACTTCTGACCACTTGCACTACTTGTTCATTGCCTTTTTTGGAGGGATAGAGGTTTGGAGTTCTCTGTTCTGTCACTTTGGGTAACCTCTTCCCCTGCTGTGATGTTTTGAGATCATGCGTGTCTTCGTGGTTTTGTCTTGAAGTGCGTCCTGTCACAGTGCCTCTCGTGGAACTGATTCGAAGGTGTCTGTGACATTGGTTACTGCTGAAGAATTTAGAGCTTGCGGACTTCATCTGTGGAGGCTGGATTTAAAAAGCTCAGATTTAGGGGCGTCTGGGTGTCTCAGTCAGTTAAGCGTCCAACTTCGGCTCAGATCATAATCTCTTGGTTCATGGGTTCGAGCCCCGCATCAGGTTCTGTGCTGACACCTTGGAGCCTGGAGCTGCTTCGGATTCTGTGTCTCCCTCTCTCTCTGCCCCTTCCCCGCTCATGTTCGGCCTGTCTCAAAAATAAACATCAAAAAAAATAAAAATACAAAGCTCAGATTTGTAGTTTATGAAGAAGAAAATGGGCACATAATAATGTAAGAGGAGAGCTTATTAAAGAGTTAGCTCGTTAACTGGGTGCAGCGTGGTTGCTCTAAGAACTCGCCTTTCCTTACGGTTCCCTTACCTGTCAGGTCACTGTGGAGGATTTGCAGACTGTGAGCCCGGCTCTTGCACTTCCAGGTGAGAGCCGTGATGCTGGACTAAATGTTGGCCTCTGGCTCTTCTCTGTCTGATCTTGGCCTTATCTGCAGGCCCGCAGAAGTCATGACCTCTGGCTCCCGGAGGGCAGGACTTTTCACGTTCAGTTACTTGAAAGCAGCTCTTCCCATCTCTGATGGTCCTGGCGGCCTCCCTTGGCTGCGGCCTCCCTTCCTCCGCTCGGGCCTCGTGTAAAGCCCTTCCCTGTGAGTTTCAGTGTGGCAGACACAGCGATCAAATGGACTTCTTGCCAGGCACTGTTCTGTGTGCTTTGCCAGGCTGACTCACTTGATCTTGGTACCCCTGAGGCCCTGGTGCCCCTCTTCTCCCATTTGCAGAGGTGAGTACATTGAGGCACATAGAGGCTGGGCCACCTGCCCGGGGTCACACAGGTCGTGAGTGACAACACTGGCATTGCCTGAGCAATTGTGCTGGCAGTTCCCCGGGGCAAGCTGGCTTCCGAGCCCCTCTGGTCACTGACCTGTGCTGTCTCCCCGCCTGTGGATGGTTCCAGAACCACACAGTTGGGGAGTGGGTACGCTTGTAGCATGAAGGGGGAAACATTATGCTCAGTGCGTTAACTTACCTATAAATTCCTGTTAGAATTAAAAAAAAATTTTTTTTAATGTTTTTATTTTTGAGAGAGAGAGAGAGACAGAGTATGAGCAGGGGAGGGGCAGAGAGAGAGGGAGACCAGAATCTGAAGCACGATCCAGGCTCTGAACTGTCAGCACAGAGCCCGACGCGGGGCTCGAACCCACGAACCATGAGATCATGACCTGAGCCGAAGTCAGACGCTTAACCAACCGAGCCACACAGGTGCCCCCCCCCCATTAGAATTTTTGAGGAAACTAGTAGGGAAATAGGTGCTCTCTGAGGGAGTCCTGCTTCAGTCCTTTTTTTTTTTTTTTTAAAGATTTTATCATTTCCTTATTTTTATTATTTTTTAAAGGGAATGAGCAAAGAAAAGGCAGAGAGAGAGGGAGCGAGAGAATCCCAAGCAGACACTCCTGTGAAGTTATGGCCTGAGCTGAAATCAACCTACTGAGCCACCCAGATGCCCCTCCCCCTTTTTATTATGGAGAGAGAGAGAGCACAAGAGGGCAAGACAGGAAGACAGAGAGAGAGAGAGAGAGAGAGAGAATGAATGAATGTCAATGAAAGAGTCCTAAGCTGGCTCCATGCTTAGCATTGAACCACGACCCTGGGATAGTGACCTGAGCTGAGATCAAGAGTTGAATGCTCAACCGGCTGAGCCACCCAGGCGCCCGTAGGTAATTAACTCTTAAAATAAAAATCCTTAAAAATCTTTAAAAGCAGCAGTATCTTACCTGCTCATCCACCATGTGAGCGCTTTATCTTTGGTTGAGTAAAACCCTGGGCTCTGAACACAGGCCAGGGGTTGGCAGACTTTGTAAAGGGCCAGGTGGTCAGTACTTTGGACTTTCTGGGCTGTACAGAGGTCTCTATCACAGGTACCCAGCCTTGCCATTGAACCATGAACATAGCCGCAGATAATTGGTGAAGTGGTTAAGTGTGGGCCTGTTGCACTTTGTATCGAAACCAGGATCAGAGGTCATGGTAGTTTAATTTTCATCAGTGATTTTGATGGCTGATATGAAGCGTACTTACTTAGTTTATGAGTGAAATTTAATTAAGTAAAATGTAACGGTACCTTCCCTGGGAAGATACTCAAGAATTTAGAATATTCTGACAATTAAGAGCAATTAGGAATTTACGAGTATGTATATAAGTGGTAGATTTTATATAGACAGTCTGGAACTGTAACCATGAGAAAGGATTTGAGTTTTGTAGGTTCATAAGTGAGCACTCATAGGCAGTAAATACGAAAATGAGGGGGTTTGGCACTTAAAATAAAACTTCAGAATTTTGAACATGGATCAGTTAGGTTTAATTGGAAGAACTAAGCACTTCTAGATCATTAGATGTGGGTATGGTCCTGGCGGACTGGGCAGTTACCCTTCTAGTCAACTGTACTCAGTCTGGTTCTTCATTCTGTCTCAAGTCTTAAGTTCTTGTTTACTTTTTAACAAAATGGAAAAGTTCTCTTTCCCAGTTATGAAAGTGCCGTATTCTGAGCAACTCTGAGGCAGTCACGGCAGGAACTGGCAGTCACACGTTTACCGGCTCGGGAGAGCGGCGCTGCGGTGCGGTTATACCTCTTTATAGAACCTGCAGCGCCTTTAGGGGTGTGTAAAAATAAGTGTGTTTGTTAAAATGTAATTTTTTTAAAAAGTTTATTTGAAAGAGAGTCTGTGTGCATGTGCATGAACTGGGGAGGGACACAGAGAGAGAGTCCCAAGTCGGCTCTGCGCTGTCCGCACAGGGCTCGAACACACAAATTGTAACATCATGACCTGAGCAGAAATCAAGAGTCAGATGCTTAACCGACCGAGCCACCCAGGCGCCCCCACTATTTTAAACGTGAGAGAAAACAGTGTATGCTGTTTGGGTGCTCGCTCTCAGTCAGCACGCTGCGGACCTTGCCTTTGTGCCCCTCCTGTTACTCTCTCGTTCCCTCCCCGCTCTTGAATTGCCAGGCATTCTGCTGGGATCTGAGAGAACACAGACGTTTCCCAGGATATCACTGAGAACAAGGTCATACTCCCTCCCACCCCCCAGGTTTGCTTATTTTGAGAGAGACAGTGAGAGAGAGAGGACAGGGGAGGGACAGAGAGCGAGGGAGAGAGAATCCCAAGCAGGCTCCATGCTGCCAGTGCAGAGCTCGACACAGGGCTCGAACTCAGAAACTGTGAGATCCTGACTTGAGCTGAAATGGAGAGTCGGCTGCTTAATTGAGTGAGCCAGGCAGCCGCCCCAAGATACGTGTTTTTAAAGTCAGGGATTCCAGCGTGGACCCGCCTACCCCATAACTGCACCCCTCCTCTGCGTAGGGGCCTCTCCTCCTCACCTGTAGTTGTGCTCCCTCTGCTGCCACTCTTGCCCAGAGCCCCAGTGTGGGGGCCTCTGGACCGGGTCTCCAGGAAATGGGGGGACTGAGTGTTGATTACTAGTGGCGTGACTGGGCAGGGCTTACAGACCAGGACGCAGGTACTGGAGGCAGCCTCCCCTCGCCCTCTCTCCTCCCACCTGCACTGGACGCCTCCTGAGGCGCACATACCATGGAAGATGCCAGCACTGTTGTTGGGTTTGCTGCCTGCGGGAGTGCATTGCTGACACATGTTTACAAGGAAGCTTCAGATGAAAAGCTAAGGAGGAGTGAGACTTAGCCTGGACTCAGCCTGAACCCCTGAGGGTCATCAGTCCACCTCCCGTGACTTCAGGACATTGTGCTTCTGGCCCATGGGCTTTATTTTTCCTTCCTCTGGTGTTTGGATCTCAAGTGGACGTTTGGAGTATTCCTAACAGTAAGGACCTTGCGTAAGTCACCTTCCACTTTTGTGACTAGCATCAGGCATAACTTTCTTATTTATTTTTAAAAGATCTTATTATTAAGTAATCTCTACACCCAACGGAGGGTTGAGCTAACAGCCTTGGGATCAAGAGTCGTACGCTCCACTAGCAGCCAGCTGGGCACCCCACATTCTGATCTATTTTGGTTTATTCCAGCTGCGTGATACAGTTTGGCCCTTTCGCATCAATGCACTGTTGGCTTGGCCTCAGGGCAGTTGGTTGTACACTATATAATTGAGACCTGGTTTGGATTTTTCTTAGGCCTCTTTGAGGGCAGAATTTTATCCTGGGGTAGTTCAGATGTAGCAATTATTCCCTTCTGATAACTTTTGTCTCTGAGATACAGTGGAGCTTCCAGAGAAAGATTAAGTGATGAATGAACTTGGTCACCTTCTGTCTCTGCTGAATTTCTATAAAAACGCATAAGTTGCCATTCTGGGTAACTTGACTGACTCTGCCTGCCCCCAGATTAGAGCTTTCTGAGGTGTGTGCCCTGCCTGTAGAGGCGTCCCTTCTTACAGCCCATGCTGCTTGTCCTTGGAAGACAGCACAGGTTAGAATGGCTTGTGATTCTTCTAGTACAAGAAGATCGTGCGGTCTTACTGTTAATCAGTGAATTAGAGGTAAATTATGGAGAACCAATAATGCAAGAGAAACAAAGTGCTTCCTGGAACTAGAAAGTGGGTTTGACCAACACTGTGAGGTGCTCCTGGTCCTGCTGTGTTTATAATTACCTTTGAAAAGGAATATGTAACAACGTGGTTTGGGGAGAATTTTTTAGATACTTGAATTTTGATGACTAAAAGTAATATTATGGCACATCCTTTAAGTAGAAGCTGGCTTCTAGAATGTTTGGGACCGCTGGGTAACTTAGATGGGTTGTGCTGGTTTAGTGCTCAGTGAGGGATTTGAGGTGATCACATGATAGATGGTTTGGGTGTGGGGTAAAGAAGAAACCGACCACACAGTCAGAATTGCTCCATTGTGTTTCTAGCTGCTTACTTTCCCTGTAGCATGTAGGGAAATAGGGCACATTTGACAAATGCATAAGTGTTTGCAAATCTTTTTTTATTTTAAAGGGTGATCCGTGGGTTTTTTTTAAAATGTTTTTATTATTTTTATTTTTGAGACAGAGACAGAGTGTGAGCGGGGGAGGAACAGAGAGAGAGAGGGAGACACAGAATCCGAGGCAGTCTCTGGTCTCAGAGCTGTCAGCACAGAGCCCGACGCGGGGCTGGAACCCATGAACTGCAAGATCATGACCTGAGCGGACATTGGATGCTTAAGCAGTCGAGCCACCCAGGCGCCCCAGTGTTTACAAATCTTGAAGTCAGATGCTCCACACAGAAATAATTAGGCCTCTGAGAGAAAGTCAGGGAAAAGCGTGCCCTTTACTAGTCACGAAGTAAAGACCTACTCCTTTGTCAGATACAGGAGTCACGTGGGGAGCACACCTGGGGTGGAGGGAGGCCTGGCCAGGAGCTGGGAGGAGTGTGCCCCCAGTGTGGCTCTGCCCTGTGTGTGTCACTTGGAACACATCATCTGCTCCCTCTGTTTCCAGTGTGTGACTGACCCTGCTCAGGAGGCATGCGGTGCTTTGAAAGGTATACACGCCCTTCACAAGGATGTAAGAATGCCAGATGTGTGTGTGTGTGTGATTGTTTTTAAACCACCAACCTTGTTTACTCTGGCCCTATTATAGCTGCCTTCTCTCCATTACTGTGTTTCTATTCTGGGGTTTTCTCTTTCATTTGCTGATTTGAAATAGCAAAGAATGTAACAGGCTGGCTTATAAGACCGTTGATAGCTGCTAACAAGGACTACAGGGAAGGGTGGTGTGGGCAGGTGAGGTGGGAGCCAGGGCTTCAGGCTGGGGAGTGAGTTCTGGACGCCACAAGCCAGAGATGGGGGGTAGGTACCAAGTCCACTCAGCTGGCTGCTGGTGTCTGTGCTGGCGCTGGGGCCGAGTTTTTCTAGGACTGCAAGGCCTGCCCTGCCTTGGCCTTTATCTTTGCTTGTAAATGTTAAATGCCTGTGGGTTAATGCCTGCTTTTAATAAGGCAGACATGAGTGTTACTTGAAAAGTATTTTTGTACTTACAGAGTAGGCTTCTATTTTGTTTGTTTATATTTTTTATTTATTTTGAGAGAGAGAGTCAGTGCGAGTGGGGGAGTGGCAGAGAGAGAGGGAGGCACGGAATCCAAAACAGGCTCCAGGCTCTGAGCTGTCAGCACAGAGCCCGATGTGGGGCTCGAACCCACCAACTGTGAGATTGTGAGCTGAGCTGAAGTCGGATGCTTAACCGAAGTCGGATGCTTAATGGACTGAGCCACCTAGGTGCCCCAGGCTTTTATTTTAAATTTCAGTTCGTGGCTGTGGCTTGAGCGCTTTAGTGATAGGACAGTAAGATTTTTTGTTTTTGTAAGATAATGGAAATTTGTGTTCAGATGCTGCAGTAGGTTTGTTTAGGCCAAGACTTCGAAAGCCTTGGCGGGATTCAGAACCCATAGTGTGAATTCTGACAGCTCATGGAGAGTGTTTTCTTGAACACTACATTCATATTAATTTTACTTGTCCTTTTTATTTATATTTTATTTATTAAAAGTTTATTATTTTGCGAGAGACAGTGGGGAAGTGACAGAGGGAGGAGGACCGAGGATCCGAACGGGCTCTGTGCTGGCAGGGCTGACAGCGCACAGCCCAGCCTGGACTCAGGCTCGCGAGCCCTGAGTCAGTGTCAGATGCTCACCTGGCGGAGCCACCCAGGTGCCCTTGTGGTTTCTCTCTCTCTCTGTCTCTCTCTCTCTCTGTCTTCCTTCCTTCCTTCCTTCCTTCCTTCCTTCCTTCCTTCCTTCCTTCCTCCCTCCCTCCCTTCCTTTTTTTTCTTCCTTTCATTTTTTTATTTAACAAATTTTTAATGTATATTTTGAGAGAGAGAGAGAAAGCATGAGCTGGGACAGGCAGAGAGAGAGGGAGACACAGAATCTGAAACAGGCTCCAGGCTCAGAGCTTGCTGTCAGCACGGAGCCCGATGCGGGGCTCGAACTCATGAGCCCATGAGATCATGACCTGAGCAGAAGTTGGATGCTCAACCGACTGAGCCATCCAGGTGCCTCTGAATTTCTTAAGGAAACTTTCTTTTTCGTATATTCTGTGGGAATAGGCACACCTTTGCTACCTACATGTAACTGTTACAGGTTGGTGCCTACGCCTACTAGTTGCCAGGGTGAATTAGACAAGGTCATTCCCTCTGTCACACAGTGTCCAGTCCTTGTCAGGGGGCGGGCTGCACCATGAGCTCATCCTGGCCCTCCTCGGCAGGCTGTCTTGCCCACCGTGTGTCTGACTCCACCACAGGGACAGGCGCGGGTCCTGACCTGGAGGAGCTGGGGGCCTGCCTGTGGAAACGGACTCTACTGCAGGCAGCCAGAAGTGTGCCAGGAGGCTTAGAAAGAGAGGTGCAGGGCTGTACCCAAACTCCCAGACTGTGGCTGAGCTGAGTGTTGCCCATCCCTGTGCGCATGTGCGGTGATGGTGATCTGAATGGGTGCAGAGGCAGCTGCTGAGGGATTGTCTGACCCCCTTTCCTCTCGGCAGCTCTGGAACCTGCCCGGAGCTCTAGCAGGGTTGGGAGGTGGGCAGGGCCCAGGGTTTGCGTCCTGGGAGGAGCTCCTGCAAGGGCTTTGACGGTGGGGCAGACTGTGCGTGTCAGGGTTCTGTATGTTCAGCATAGTGCTCTTAGGAAGGGGAACTTTTGTTTTCATTTAAACTGGTAAAAATGAGGGCGCCTGGGTGGCTCAGTCGGTTAAGCATCCGACTTCGGCTCAGGTCATGAACTCATGGTTCGTGGGTTCGAGCCCCATGTTGGGCTCTGTGCTGACAGCCAGCTCAGAGCCTGGAGCCTGTTTTGGATTCTGCAACTCCCTTTCTTTCTGACCCTCCCCTGCTCACGTTGTCTCTCTTTCTCAGAAATAAATAAAACAATAAAAAAAAAAATTTAAACAGGTAAAAATGTTATCTATGTAATGAAAATACTAGCTAAATGATGGTATGGGCAGTGAGCGCATGATTATGGCAAAAACTTAGGAATGTGGTACCTTAGATGGGTGAACTGGCCATTGTTGGCTAGGTGGGGTAGTGGATAGCACAGAGGAGTGGGTCTTGGCAGTTCCTTTAAGGACATAGAGTAGAAGACACTGCTGTGTCACATATACTGTATGGAAATACTGTCTCTGAATATTTTTGTTTTGCTTGGGTATGCTATATCTTGGTCAAGGTGTGAATTGTGTTTCTCACCATGGCTTGTGTTTAGAAAAGTGTGAGAACTCCTGGCCCAAATGACCTTGAAGGGACTTTCCATCCCTTGAGATTCTGTTTTGCTTTATTTTTTTTTCAGTGACTTTATCGAATGCCTCGCTCGTGCTGGGGCCTGGGCTAGGGAGCATAATGGAGAAGTCAGACGCTCAAGCCCTGTCCTTAGGGAGACTTTGCTGTGGATGAGAAAACAGGTTTTGTAAACCAGTTATTGTGTCCGCCCATTGGTTCCAAGAGGCACGGTATTTGACAGCTTGGCACGGGGCGTCTGGTGGACAGGCAGCCGTCCTAACGAGTTAGAGTCCCCATCCCTGGGGCCCCTGGCCATCGCTGTCCCCACTGTGTCAGGTTAGGTGAGTTATATGTATTGTTGGAACTAAAAATCATACGTGCAGTTGGTGTGGGAATGTCTTTGGAAAGTTTACGCCGAGATCCCACCTGGACACAGAGAGCTCTTGTGTGTGCGGCGCCCACGGTCCCGGCGATGAGAGGCAGGGCTGGCACTGGTCCAGCAAGGGCAGTTCTCTGTTTCTTGCACAGCAACGACTGGGTGCTTGACAGAGCCTCGGGAGGGATGAAGCCCAGTAATAGATGAAGCTTTGCTGTGCTTTGTCACAGCCAAGACTGCCACCAAAGACCAGAGGAAGCAGCCACATCCTCTGGAATAGACGAGGGACGCAAGAGGCTCACGTGACCAGCTTTCACATGACTCGGGACTGTCACAGGGGTATGATGGCCTCTCGCTGGTAGCCATGACCTTGATGGCATTGTAAGATAGATGAAGTGTATTAGGTGATGTTAGAAGTGTCACAGGAATGAGCAGAAGGCAGAGTGGTGGCCTGAGGAAGGAGCGATCTCCTCAGCCCCGGGCAGTCCTCTTGCATTCTGGGTTCTGCGGAATGTCAGGAGCTGACCACGTGGACAGGAGGGTGGAGGTGCCTGAGCATGCAGAGGAGCCAAGGGTTGGGCCGGGTGGAGGAAGAGGACAGTGTGGGTGAAAGTTCAGGAGATGGCAGGTGCTGGGGAGGGGGCGGGGCACCGAGGATGGAGAGGAGCGACGGCAATTGCAGAGTCATTCTCGTGGTACGCATTGGTTGGCGTGTGACAGGACATTTTATGAGTGAAAACACACAGCTTGTTCCGTAGTACAGGATAGAGAAAGGCAAGCCTGGCAGAGATGGCTGGCGAGGCTGTCGCGGTGGGCAGGAGGGACGGGCCCTGCCGGGGTGCTGGCCTCAGGCGGGAAGAATCCAGTGCACACAGCCCCGGCCAGCGTGTGGGGTGACCAGTCGAGGGGTCTGAGGGCCTGCCTGCTCCTTACTTAGGAGGGAGAAGAGGCGTGAAGGGGGTTCCTGAGGCTGCACGAAGACCCTCGGATTTGGGTGCCCAGCTTTGTTCATGCCATGCTCTGCAGCAGTTTCCCAGGCACCACCGTTGGCCTTCAGAAATGCTGGCGGGGCGCCCGGGGGGCTCAGTCGGTCGAGCGTCCGGCTTTCGCTCAGGTCATGATCTCGCGGTTCGTGGGTTCGAGCCCCGCGTCGGGCTCTGTGCTGACTGCCAGCTCGGAGCCTGGAGCCTGTTTCAGTCTGTGACTCCCTCTCTCTCTGACCCTCCCCTGCTCACGCTCTCTCTCTCTCTGTCTCCTAGAAATAAATAAAGATTAAGAAAAAAAAAAAAAAGAAATGCTGGCTCAGCCAGCGACAGGGGATCTCATGGGGGCAAAGACCAGGGAGTCGGTGGGGTTGCGGGTGAGGGGCCACCCAGGGATGCTGTGTTAGTGAAGTGCAGTGAAGGGGGGGCGTCAGGAGGAGGGGAGATGTTTGGTGGCAGTGTATGCAGACGTGGGTTGGAGGTGGGGAGGTTGCTAGAGATGAGCAGGGAGGTTTGTGTCTGGACAGCTGGATGTGCCCTTCATGCGGGGGCAGCATAGGCTGGGCTGGGGGAGAAGGAGGGTGATTCTTGTAGTGTCCTTGCTGGTGGGGCCTGGACTGTTGGTTGGGCCATGTGTCCGTCCTCCCGGGCTCTGCTGAAGCCTTAACTAGGATCCAGTCCAGAAGGAGAGGCCGCCATCCATCCACAGGTGCAGAAAGGGCAGTTCAGTGAGAGGATGGTGGCTGGGACTGGCCGCTTGGCTGGGACTGCTGGGCGGGAGGGGCGTCTGGCCGGCGCGTGCGGGGTGGAACTGCTCTCTGGACTCTGGAGTGGAGCAGGAGTGTGTGTGTGGGCAGGTCACTGATGCTGGGAGTGGCTTACGTGGGCCGTGGTTTGGAACATTCTTCTGGTGCACATACTTGGGCTCTGTCGGCAGGATTTCACCTGAAAGCCATTCCTGGCCTGCCTGGCAGCAAGAACCTCCCCCCCCTTTTTTTTTTTTCCTTTAAAGTTTAACTTTGCGGGGAGGGGGCGCAGAGAGAGAGGGAGAGAGAGAATCGTAAACAGACTCCATGCTGTCAGCACAGAGCCCGACTTGGACATAGAGCTGACTGAGCCCCCAGGTGCCCCAGAACCTCACCTCTTTTCAGGAATGGAGCCTTCTTGGGATTCTCTGTCCCTCCCCTGCTTGTGCACACACACGTGCTCTTTTTCTCTCTCAAAATAAACAAACATTTAAAATAAAATAAAATTGTAGGACATGGTTCCTTCAGGCAGTGGTTTTATGTGGATCCTGTTAAGAATCAAACAAAACTTCATATTCTCTTTGCTCTTCGTTTGTTAAAGAACATACATGCTAGGCTAGTTTTTTTCAAATCTTTTATTTTTAGTCTTTTAAAAAATAATAAAAAAACCCACAAAAGACTTCTTCCCTGGTTTCACTCCAGAAGCTGTTGGGATTCCAAAGGGAGGCGTGCTTGAAGACTGCTCTGTTCTCCGGAGGCTGGAGCAGCCTGGTGGTGTTGAGGCGCTGGGTTTATCAGCTGGGGCGCCGGTTCAGGCCGGATTTGGGCTTTAGGGTGTGGGGCTCACATTGGTGCTCATGAAGGTGGCACCTGGGGCTCCATGGAGATGGTTTCCTAGCTTCCCCAGAGACCGGGGGGCTGCCTGGATTTACTGTCACTGGTAGCTCCAGCCTCGCCGTCTTTTGGAGCCTCCTCTGCTCTGCTGGCTGCGTGCCCCAGTGACACCACGCGTTGTGTGTGGCCACATGTGTGTGCTGCCTTTTCCCACTTCCCGTCCTGTTGGGTTCTTGCGCGGCCCTGTGTTCTGCTAAAGAGGCTCTTGTGGCCCTGGGTCAGAGGAGGTGTGTCCTGGGAGATGGTCGTCTCAGTTTCTACTTTCCTGGATCTGGGTATGGGTGCTGCTGACACGTCTGTGGGTTCCACTGTCCTTTTGGGACCAGGAGCAGCGAACCTGGGACTCTTCATGGCCTGGGTCTCCTGGAGGGAGGTGGGCGTTGAGCAGTGGAATCTGTCACATGGAGGTGCTGTGACAATCCCCTGAGGCCGGAGTGTTCAGGCTCTCCAGGCTCTCCGCTAGTGCCCAGCGCAGGGCGGGGCTGTTCTTGTTCCTTAAACAGAACAGCCTTGCTTTCCCCTCCCCCTGCAGTGCTTGATTAATGCCACGTCCATATAGCTGTCTTCCTTTTAGAAACAAGCCACACAGAGAGGGGCTGGGAAGGCATCAGCCAGGAACAGTTTCCTCCGTGAGCTGGGCCCGCCACAGGAAGGTACGGGCTTCAGTGAGCTTGTACCCCTGCCCCGGTGCCTGGCCCTGGCCTTGGAGGTGCCGTGTGCACTGGGTGGCTCAGGGTCCAGCAGGGTCATGGTACTTTCATGTGCCTGCCACCCTGGGGCATCGTCCCCTGTGGGCTCCTTCCCTTCTTCAGACTCCTCTAGACTCGCTGAGGCCAGTCGCTGATGCACCTCATGGAAACACTAGCAAAAGAATAGGGTCTCTCGCTTGGTACTTCATAATTGATTTCTGTTTATAAGGATTATTTTTCAAAAAAAATTTTTTTTTAAATGTTTTATTTATTTCTAGGAGAGAGAGAGAGAGAGAGACAGCGTGAGCAGGGGAGGGTCAGAGAGAGAGGGAGTCACAGACTGAAACAGGCTCCAGGCTCCGAGCTGGCAGTCAGCACAGAGCCCGACGCGGGGCCCGAACCCACGAACCGCGAGATCATGACCTAAGCGAAAGTCGGACGCGTAACCGACTAAGCCACCCAGGCGCCCCTGTTTATAAGAATTTTAAAAGTAACCTTGCTTACTAAGAAATCCCGAAGTGGTCCATAATAATTTCAGACTCACTGGCCTCATTTTATTTTTCCTGCTTCTGGGAGAAGAGGCAGTGGGTAAAAGCATGGTCCTCACCAGCTGGCTCTCTTGGTGCTCTCAGGAATCCGGTCTTACATGCAGGGTGGGGACAGATGGGTCCTCGGGAAGCAGTCTGTGAAGCTTTACTGATTCTGACAGCACGCGCCACCCTGCACTCCTCCCCAGAGTAGGTCCACCAGAGAAAGAACCTTTGCAAAAAGGTTCAGCTGTTTTGCTCAGCAAACGGCTTTCACACACAAGCCCATGAAATCTGGGAGAGCAGTTTTCCACGTATTCTGGGTTACATTTCAGGGGGACTATAACTAGAGCTTCCTCTGGACATGAAAACTTACTTGCTTACTGATGAATTCTGCTCACTGTCCTTCTGATGTGGAGGCTTTCCGTACTGTGTGTTGTTTATTCCGCTTGTGATTTTACAGGTTGCACAGCAGTATCTGTCTGCTCTGAGTCTTGTTACTGTTGTAGGCAGGAGTATGAAAATCCTCTAACTACTTTTCCTTGGTAAAACACCTGTGTGTTATTGCTATTATTTTACTGTTTCTTTATTTCTGAGGGGGTGGGGAGAAAGAATCCCAAGCAGGCTCCATGCTGACAACAGCGAGACCCATGTGGGCCTTGAACTCACAACTGTGGGATCATGACCTGAGCCCAAACCAAGAGTCAGATGCTTAACTGACCGAGCCAGCCAGGCGTTCCCGTGTTATTACTGATTAAAGATTTAAAGTTTCCATCAACTTAAAAAATTTTTTTTTTCAACGTTTATTTACTTTTGAGAGAGAGAGATTGCAAGCAGGGGTGGGGCAGAGAGAGACAGAGACAGAATCTGAAGCAGCTCCAGGTTCTGAGCTGTCAGCACAGGGCCATGGGGCTTGAACCCACAAACCATGAGATCATGACCCGAGCCCCCCAGGTGCCCCTAAAGTTTCCATCAACTTTTGTTCCACCCTCAGTAGGTTTGAATGTTTTAGTAAAACCAGGTACCTGACCGGCAGGTTTACTGCTGGAGGTTTATCCCGTCCAGCTTTGTCCTCACACAGTGGTTACACATCTGCACGGTTCTGCCCCTGTCCTCTTTCAGGGACTGACCTCTGTTCTCAAAGTGGGTTCACCCTGCACCCGTTTGGGTTCTTGGCCCATCCCTCAGCAGACGTGTTTCTTAGCCAGTGCTTTTTGCCCTCACTTGATCCATCTCATTTGTGTATCTTTACATGTAAGAAGGGCTGTTCCTTATAAGTATTGTCCCTAATAAATTGATTTCCCTTGCTTGCAAAACCTGGTTGAAAGGCCTCAACAGGGTTGGTGGCCTCTGGGTGGGGAGCGTGTTGCTTAAAGAATTTCCCATGTGTGGCTGGCGTCCTTCTGCTATTGAGGCTCATAGTACAGGGTGGTGCGGGGGGCGGGATGTTAGTGTTAGGACTTGGAGCACTCCGTGCCTCTCACCTCCTCCCTGCCTGCAGGGCCCCTGACACCCTGGACTACAGGTACCTGTTTGTCTTTGCTGACTAAGACCAAGTCTAATTTGGAATACTGAATGTTGGACATATTTCCTGGCTAGAGGAAACATTCAGAGAGCCTGGGTGTTGTGGTGACGTGCTTCATGACAGAGGTGGTGACAGTGACAGCCCCCTGGAAGGTGTGCTGGGGGCCTGCTGGAGCCCAGCCAGGAGTGCAGTGGCTGTGCAGGGGGCTGGACACAGGGCCTGGGGAAGCTGCCAGAAGTACGGGGGTGTTGGGGACCAACCTGGACGTGCCCTTTGTGCACATCTCCGTGAGCCGTATATGCACTCCTCTCTAGCTCAGACAGAAGTGCGTGTGATGCCTGATCTTAGAGTTGTGAGTTCAAGTCCCACGTTGGTTGTAAGGGTGACGTAAAAGTTAAAAGAAAAAAAGAAAGAAGTGAGTCTTCGATTTGTAAAGCCACTCCTGAATGACACAGGCCAGCGAGGTAAAAAGCTAATTTGGCCTAAAAACCTGGAGGAATTGGGAGAGAGACCGAGATGGAGACAAACAAAACCAATGTGTCTGGATAAGCTGCTTTTATTTTTTATTTTTTCAATGTTTTTTTTTTTTTTTTTTTTTTTCTGAGAGAGAGACAGACAGTGTGAGCAGGGGAGGGTCAGAGAGAGAGGGAGACACAGAATCCGAAGCAGCTCCAGGCTCCGAGCTGTCAGCACAGACCCCGATGGAGGGCTCGAACCCACGAACTGTGAGATCATGACCAGAGCCGAAGTCGGACGCTCAACCAACTGAGCCACCCAGGCGCCCCTGGATAAGCTGTTTTTAGGGAGAAGGTTACAGAGTTTTCTTTACTCAGGATCACTTTAGAGCAAAAATCTTTGCAAAGGAAGAATTTTAATCTCTTGTTAATAAGCAGCTTTCTGAGATAGAGCTTCTTAGGTGTGATTTAGATAGGTACTGCATCATATCCTAAAACATAGGTTTTAATTATGATTTATTTATTTTTTAAAAATGTTTATTTTGAGAGGGAAAGAGAGAATCCCAACCAGGCTCTGCAGAGCCTGACACAAGGCTTGAACCCATGAACTGTGAGATCATGACCTGAGTTGAAACCAAGAGTGGGACACTTAACTGACTGAGCCGCCAGCTGCCCCTTTAACTATGCTGTAAGTAGTCTAGAAGACAGTGCAGAGTACAGAGTGTTAGTCCTCAGGGCGGAGAGTATAGATGTTCCCTGGGGTGTGCTCCCAGGTGCCACTGCCTGTGGGTGTCACCCCTGCCTCTGTGGGACTTTCTCACTCCCTGTGTCTGTTAATGCTGGTGGGGCCCCTTTGCTTGGTGGTTCGTGTACCCTGTGCCCTGGGCACTCACTGTCACACCATGGACACTACACCTGTCTGACTCTTCCCATGTTAGTGAGTTCATGCTTCTTTTAAAAAGTATGTATTTTTTGGGGCTCCTGGGTGGCTTAGTCGGTTAAGCATCCGACTTTCGCTTAGGTCATGATCTCGCGGTTCATGGGTTCGAGCCCCGCGTCGGGCTCTGTGCTGACTGCCAGCTCAGAGCCTGGAGCCTGTTTCAGTCTGTGACTCCCTCTCTCTCTGACCCTCCCCTGCTCACGCTGTCTCTCTCTCTCTCTCTCTCTCTCTCCTAGAAATAAATAAAACATTAAAAAAAAGTATGTATTTTTTGGGGGGCCGCCTGGGTGGCTCAGTCAGTTAAGCGTCCGACTTCGTCTCGGATCATGATCTTACGGTTCTTGGGTTTGAGCCCGGAGTCGCTCTGTGCTGACAGCTTAGAGCCTGGAGCCTGCTTCGGACTCTCTGTCTCCCTGTCTCTCTGCCCTTCCTCCACTCACGTTCTATCTCTGTCTCTCAAAAATAAATAAATGTTAAAAAATAAATTTTTTTCTAGGATCTTGGTCATAGCTGATCTCGATTTTTTAAAAACAATTTTTAAATTTTTAAAAAATGTTTTATTTCTGAGAGAGAGAGAGAGAGAGAGAGAGAGACAGTGTGAGCAGGGGAGGGTCAGAGAGAGAGGGAGACACAGAATCTGAAACAGGCTCCAGGCTCTGAGCTAGCTTTCAGCACAGAGCCTGACATGGGGCTGGAACCCAGGAACTATGAGATCATAACCTGAGCCAAAGTCAGACGGTTAATTGACTGAGCCACCCAGGCGCCCCAGATCTCGATTAAAAAAAAATTTTTTTTTAAACATTTATTCATTTTTGAGAGACAGAGTGTGAGTGGGAGAGGGGCAGAGAGAGAGAGAGGGGGACACAGAATCTGAAGCAGCTCCAGGCTCTGAGCTGTCAGCACAGAGCCCGACGTGGGTCTTGAACCGAGTGGTGAAATCATGACCTGAGCGGAAGTCAGATGCTTAACCGACTGAGCCACTCAGGTGCCCCACAGCTGATCTTGATTTTACTTCTAGTGCAAGGATTTTTAACTTTTAGACTTTCAAAAAATGTTTATTTTAAATTAAAAAAATTTTTAATGTTCATTTATTTTTGAGAGAGAGAGACAGAGTGCAAGTGGGGGAGGGGCAGAGAGAGAAGGAGACACAGAATCTGAAGCAGCTCCAGGCTCCAGGCTCTGAGCTGTCAGCACAGAGCCTGACATGGGGCCCGAACCCAGATACCATGAGATCATGACCTGAGCTGAAGTGGGACGCTTAACTGGCCGAGCCACTCAGGCGCCCCTGTTCATTTATATTTGAGGGACAGAGAGCCAGCACGCGCGCACACGGGAGGGGCAGAATCCAGAGCAGGCTTCAGGCTCTGAGTCTGACATGGGGCTCGTAAACTGAGCTGAGCTGAAGTCGAATGCTTAACTCACTGAAGCACCCAGGTGCCCCTAACTTTTAGCCTTGTAGTTTGTAATTGTTTAGAATAGATTGTTTTGAAATCTGCGGCAGATACACCATCAGGCTCAGATCTTGGATGGTTTGAAGAGAGCTTTTTACAAGGAGAACCTGGGAAGGCAGCTTTCTGTGAGGGGCTCTAATTGGCTGGTGCCTTGGGGTCACCGTGGCAGCACTAGGTCCCCAAGATTGCTGCAGAGGCCTCCTCTGCTTAGTGGTACAGGACAGGGTTAATTTTTTCAATTCAGGTTTGCATATCTTTGGAACAGTGTTTTTTTTAATTAGGTTTTTTTTTTTATGACTGCATTTGTAATTGGATGGCAGAATGTATTCTGATCTTGGATTTTTAGGTTTTTTTGAAAGATAAGTCTGTGTAATATAGCCTGTTTTGAGAGTTTCTTTAGTTACTTTAGAATGGAAATACATTTAGATATTTTAGGATGTCCCCCTAGGGAATTTTAGCACATGCACAGTGTAGGAAACTTTTATTTGAAAAAAATTTTTAATGTTTATTTATTTAAGAAATTTAAATGTTTATTTATAATTGAGGGAGGGAGAGAGAGAGAGAGAGAGAGAGACAGAGACAGAGACAGTGCGTGAACGGGGGAGGGGCATAGAGAGATGGAGACACAGAATCCGAAGCAGCCTCTAGGCTCTGAGCTGTCAGCACAGAGCCCAGTGCAGGGCTGGAACTCATGAATGGTGAGATCATGACCTGAAATGGAAGTCAGACGCTTAACCAACTGAGCCACCCAGGTGCCCCAGTGTTTATTTATTTCTGAGAGAGAGAAAAAGAGAGCAAGGAAGCACGAGCAAGGGAGGAGCAGAGAGAGGGAGGCAGAGGATCTGAAGCAGGCTCTGCACTGTTAATTAGCAGAGAGCCTGATGCAGGTCTTGAAGTCAGGAACCATGAGATCATGACCAGAGCCGAAGTTGGACGCTTAACCAGTTGAGTCACCTAGGTGCCCCTTAANAGCGAAAGTCGGACACTTAACCGACTAAGCCACCCAGGCACCCCTAAAAAGTTTTTTTTTAAAGTCTTTGTTTTTTAGAGAGAGAGCGAGAGTGGGTGTGCGCACAAGTAGGAGAGGAGCAGAGAGGGAGACACAGAACTGAAGCAAATCCAGGCTCTGAGTGTCAGCACAGCACGTGATATGGGGCTCGAACCCACAAACCTCGAGATCATGACCTGAGCCGAAATCGGACGCTCAACCGACTGAGCCACCCAGGTGCCCCCCCCTTTATTTTTTTAAATTGTTCTGTGATCTAAAATAAACTCTTTTCCTTTTGCTTCAACACACACACAGGCACGCCGAGATCCCACACTACACACATTGTGACAGTCACAGATGTGCCTGTTACTGGCTTACATGAATTCCTTTTCCACGCTGGCAAGACTGGCCCAGGTGCTGGGGGGCAGCTCTCAGCTCCTGGAAGTGGGTGTCCGCTTGTCCTCGCCCCTGCTGGATGAGGGCACAGTTTCTGCAGCTTCTCCGGTGTGCCCGCGTGGCTGGGCAGACTTTTTTGGCCCTTAATTTGTGCTCAACATTGTCTGGTGGTTCTTTTTTCCTGGGTAAGATGTTGATTGTTCAGTAACCGCACACTGAATTCTTTGGAGGAAGTCTCTTGGTGTGAATCATTCCATTGTCCTCTTGAGGAACAGAGAGTAAAAAGAGGTGGGGACAGTGGTGTGGGACACGGCACCAGAAGTGAGGGGGGCTCTGGTTTTAGACCTGGGTCACGGCGTGCCCTTATTCCCTGTGTGCCTCCTGCTGTCTGTCAGACGCCCCGTGGGGCATGGCGGTTCAGCTCGCAGGCCCAGGAGAAGCGGAATGCCATCTGATGGGTAGCATGTCCAGAAAGCTGCGCGTGGAGTGGAGTGAGACCTTGCCTTCTGGAGGCTGGCCATCCAGTCTAGACCCTGACTGAGTTCTGTTTGTGGGTATTTAGCTTCCAGACAGGTCCATATGTGATCACTTAGAATGGAGACGGTTCACAGGGGCCTGAGATTTACCGAGACGTGTGTGGTGCACCTCTGGTGTTGGTGTGAGCTGTGCACGGAGTAGAACCAGCTTTTCTTTGTTGCTTGTGTGGTCATAGTCCCAGCCCTCGGTGCTGAGGCTCTTTCCTGTAGTTTCCACTTTATCTTCAGCATCACATTGCTTCTTAACCTCACGCCTAAGTCCCTGTTCTAGCAGAGAACTTTGTTACCTGATTTTCCTTTGTTGCAGGTTTTAGGGTATATTTGATTGTATCTTTCTAGAGGTAAAAGCAGTAACTTAGTGTTGCTGGCTTCAGAAGTCTTTGTATACGTGCATACTTTGTTTTATTGCACTTTGCAAATACCGTACTTTTTACAAACGGAAGATTTTGGCAGTCCTGCGTGGAGCAAGTCTGCCGGTGCCATTTTTCTAAAAGCATTTTCTCGCTTTGTATCTGTGTCGCATTTTGGTAATTCTTACAATATTTCAAACTTTTTCATGATTTTTGTTGCTGTTGCAGTGACCTGTGATCAGGGATCTTCGATGTTACTGTTGTGACTGTTTTGGGGTGCCAGGGACCGTGCCTGTAGGAGACCGCGGACTTAAGTGATAAATGTGTGTTCTGACTGCTGCACTGCCCGGCCAGTCCCCCATCTCTCTCCCTCTCCTCAGGCCTCCCCTCTTTCCCGAGACACAATGATACTGAAGTTAGCCCGGTTAATACCTGTGATGGTCTCTCCATGTGTACGTGAAAGGAAGAGCCTCCCGTCTCTCGCTCTGAATAAAAAGAAGTTAGAAATGGGCAAGCTTAGTGAGTGAGGAAGATACTCAAAAGCTGCACTGGGCCGGGAAGTCGGCCTCTCTCACCAAACATTAGCTGAGTTATGAACACAAAGGAGAAGTTCCTAAAGGAATGAAAAGTGCCACTGCAGGGGCGCCTGGGTGGCTTAGTCGGTTAAGCGTCCGACTTGCGCTTAGGTCATGATCTTGCGGTTCGTGGGTTCGAGCCCCGCGTCGGGCTCTGTGCTGACTGCCAGCTCAGAGCCTGGAGCCTGTTTCAGAGTCTGTCACTCCCTCTCTCTCTGACCCTTCCCTGCTCACACTGTCTCTCTCTCTCTCTCCTAGAAATAAATAAAAAATTAAAAAAAAAAAAGTGCCACTGCCGTGAGCACATGAGTGATAAGAAAGCACAAGAGCCTTGCTGCTGATACGGAGGCAGTTTTAGTGGCCAGGAGAGAAGCCTGAAGCAGCCACATACTCATGTCAGCCAGAGCCTAATCCAGAGCAGGGACCTGACTCTTCAGTTCCATGAAGGCGGGGAGAGAGGGGAGGAAGCTGCAGAACGAAAGTTTCAAGGCAGCAGAGAGTGGTTCGTGAGGCCTAAGGAGAGAAGCCTTCTCCACAGCGTGGAACTTCACAGTGATACAGAGGTGTGTGTGCTGGTACAGCAGTCGGAGCACATGATCTGGAAGATCTGGCTGAAACCATTAATGAAGGTGGCTGGCTGCAGTAAACAATAGGCTTTCAGTGTAGACAAAGCAGCCCTCTGCCATCCAGGACTCTCGTAGCTGGAAAGGCGAGGTCAGGCCTCAGACTATAGGCTGACCCTCATGTTAGGGGCTCAGGCACCTGGTGACTTGAAGTTGAAGCCGGTGCTCATTGACCATTCCCTAAGTCCTGGGGACACTCCCTCATGAGCTGTACTCCCTAAATGGAACAACGGAGCCTCGACAGCACGGCTGTTTACAACATGGTTTACTGAATAGTTAAGCCCCTGTTGAGACCTACTGCTCAGAAAATAAAAAAGACTCTTTTCAAAATATGAAAGCTTATTGACCTGGTCATCCCAAGAGCTCTGATGATGTACAACGAGATCAGTGTTTTCATGGAGGATTCTGAAGGGTTCAAGGCGTTAGCGGAGGAAGTCCCTGCAGATGACGGGAAACAAGAGAACTGGGGTTAGAAGTGGGGCCCAAAGATGGAACCAGGTTGTGCGAGCTCGTGATAGAACTTGAACAGAAGAGGAGTTGCGTCTAGTGGAGGAGCAAAGAAAGTGGCCTCTTGGGACCGAGCCCAGTCCTGACGGGGCTGCTCGGAGGTGGTGGAAATGACGACAGAGAGTTTGGAGCGCTGAGTACACTTAGCTGATAGAGCAGCGGGCCTCGAGAGGGCCTTCCGGGGGTTTATCAGGCGGCGTTGCCTGCTGCAGAGAAGAGTCGGTTGATGCATGAAGCCAAGGTTCTGTTGTGATGTTTCCCTCTCGGGTGACTGGGACACGAGTCCTTTTCAAGGGGCTGTGCCAGCTTTTGCAGGACGCGTCTTCCAGGTGGGGCATCGTGACCCACTGTGTCGTGCTGAAGCAAGTCTTCCCTGTCCCATGGAGACATAAAGATAGCTTCCTTTGCCTTCTGAATCTTTTCCAGATTAGGGTCTGTGTACGGTGTGAGGTAAGGAGCCGGCTGTTCACACTTTACCTGCGGACAGGAGCCACGCCTCCTCCCCTGAGTAGAGCTGCCTGTCGTGAGCGAGGGCTTCCCGTGTGCCTGCGCTGTTGGGGCTCTGCTGTGTGACACCCCCCTGTCCTCACGTGTTGTGACTGGTGGTTGCTGGTGCCTAGAAATGCAACTGACTTGTGCACGTTCGTTTCATATTTTGTATCCAGGAACTTCTCTTTCTGCAGGTGAGAAGGTGAAGGATGACACAGGCTGTTAGAATGTATGCAGGTCACCGCCAGTGAGTGGTGGCACAGTTATAATCTTGACCTGGGCTGTCAGACTCTGTAGTCTCTGGTCTTAGCTTGCAGCAGGTTGGTCTTGAGGAAAGTACCCCGGCCACAGCTGTGCACTGTGGTGGCCAATTGCAGGCGGGCACAGGGCACAGAAGGGCCATGAGCACATGGCTGTGTAGAGGTGTGGCCAGGACAGGGGGTCTCAAGGCCTGGGTCGGAGCGTGCGAGTGTGACCTGCCAGTTAGATGCACCCCCCAAGAAGCTGTGTCACAGTAGTGAGATCTCATGAGACGCCAGACTTGAGATCTAAGATTTGGGGACTGTTGGTTCAGAGGTGACAGCGGCCGTGGGAGGTCAGTGGGCACCAGGCAGGGGAGGAGGAGGTGTAGGCGGGGTGGACAGTGTAGAGCAGGGGCGCTGCGGGAGGGGGTGACAGCCTCTGTGGTCCTGCTCGTTGTTGCAAACGTCAGGGAAGGAATCCGGTGTTAAGGCAAACGTGTTGGATTTTTTGGTGTATAATTGAAAGATTTTTTTGCAGCTTTTCACTTTTATTCTGTGCTGTAGGGTACATAAGCACCTTCCTTAACTCATTGTAGGAGAGCTGGGTCCCGTCCCCCACACAGTTTATTAATGGAGAGTTCTTTCTTAGTTTAGAAACAAGATTTGTCCTAAGGTTTTTGTTTTGTTTTGTCCTGTCCTGTGTCTTTAATTATGAGCTTCTCCTCAAGGAATTGAACATAGTTTATGTCACTGTTTTAAAAATGGTAGCCTACAAGTTGAGTTAGATTTGTGTGGATATGTGTTTTGTTTATACTGTTCTTTTCTTGCATGTTACCTTTTAGGAAATTGGGACGAGTGCTCAGTTTATTGACTGTTACCATCTTTGGTTTAAAAAAATTTTTTTAAATGTTTATTTTTGAGAGACAGAGAGAGCACGAGCAGAGGACAGAGCAGAGAGAGGGAGACACAGAATCGGAAGCAGGCTCCAGGCTCTGAGCTGTCAGCACAGAGCCTGATGCAGGGCTCAAACCCACAAACCTTTAGATCATGACCTGAGCTGAAGTTGGACACGCAACCAACTGCGTCACCAAGGCACCTCACCGTCTTTGGTTTAAGTGAAACTACTTTGAGCTTCCCCACTTTCCAGTCCCTTCCCCAGTCTCTTTTAGGGTATGGTTGATAAATGTACAATAAATTCAGAATTTTGTTCAATTAGTATTAGCAAGTTAGTCTAAGAGCAAAACAAAACTTCTTTTTAAAGGAGTACCATTTTGGGGCAACTGGGTGACTCAGTTGAGCATCAGACTTTGGGTCAGGTCATGATCTTATGGTTCATGAGATTGAGGCCTGTGTCAGGCTCTGTGCTATTAGTGTGGAGCCCACTTTGGATCCTCTGTCTCCTCTCTCTGCCCCTTCCACGCTTGGGCTTACTCTCTCAAAGATAGATTAACCTTAAAAAGGGAAAAAAACAGGTACCATTTTTAACCCTTATTTCAGGATGTCTCAATTGACAATTTGCTAATTATGTAAGATAATTATAGTAATTTAATTGAAACAGATATGTGGCCAAAGCTTCTGGTTTGCAAGTATCTTGCACTTAATTGGCAGTGTTGAAAGTATTTTTTTAATTTTAATTCTGAAGGAGATCTGCTGGAAGGAATATTCTGGTGGTCAATCCAGAAAGGAGGCTCTGGGTGCCCTGCCCTCATGCATTTGGATCCAAATTTTGGTTCCTCCTTTTCATCTGCTTTTGTCTGACTCGCCCAGTGGCCGTCCTGCCTTGTTCTCTCCTGACACCCAAGGCACCTGTTGTTTGAGATTCCTGTCGATCATCTACCAGGAAGGAAACTTGAATTTTCATGTTTTAATAGAGGACAGTTTTACTCCACTTCTCACAATGGTTGGGGTGTCTCCTGTCAGTTTGGGGGAGGGTATGTGTGGATGTGCCAGTGTCGCTGCTTGGCAGTAAAATAGTTCATGGTAACAGTTCAGCTGTGTTACTAGAATACACTGTCCTTCTGTAAATTTCAGCAGCTCTACCCATGAAGGGCTTCTCTAGCGTACTGAATTAAATGCAGAAATGGAAGTGAGACAGACATGTTATTCCTTGAACTGATGAAATTGAAAGCCTGTTGGTTTGTGAAGGGATGGTGACTGCGGCCTGGAAGGTGGACACTGGGCCCCGAGCAGATGTCCTGTTGGAGGGGGAGCGGCACGCTGGTGTGCACACCCGCCAGTTCACTTGCTTGTGCCCTGCACCCCCTTAGTTCTTGAATTCTCTCCCCCCCCTCCCCCCAAAACCCCGGGCCCTAGCAGTAGGAAAGTCTTCACACATTCAATCACTGGCATCCAGAAGATCACTGAGCCTCTTCCTCAAATGCCGTGTGTGGTGTGCTTGCGTGAGTCTGGATTTGCCTGTCCGCATCCCACCCTTTCATCAATGAGGGTTTGATCCTGTCCATCAGAGCGGACTTGGAGCCAGGAGACTTCAGCCGCGGGCGGTGGAGGGCAGCAGCGGCCACGGACCAGCAGACCCGGCCCGCCACGTGGGGCCGCGGGCAACCTGCTCCTGTGATGGCACTTCGGTGGCTCCGGGGGCCTCTTCTCTTCCTTCCGCAGAGGAGGCCTCTTCAGTTTCTTCTGGAGGGCAGGCTGACGGGAACTCTCAGGTTTGGGGAACACTGCTTTCTGGCGATTGTTTCCGCAGTTGCATAGCTGGGGGGGTTGGTTGGGATAGCGGGACCAGGTCAGAGTTTATTTATTAGATTTGCTAGGGAAGCATTTCAGAAAAGAAGTTTGCCTTCCTCATCCCCAGAGACACAGACCCTGAAGCACCTTTGGGGGTGGAAATATGGAGGAGATAAATCACAGGTGATTTAAGTTTTTGAGACTCCGCAGGCATCTCCTGTGGTTTCAATGCCTGTTTCCATCTAGTGGGTGGGACAGGGCAGTGAGTGGGGGGGGGTCTTACATTCCTGGAAGCTTCTGCCCTTGGAGGTCAGTGGCCTGTGTGGGTGTCTCCCCTCAGGCACTGTGGTGAAAGAGAAGAACCAGTGAACATTCCTGCCCTGTACCAATCCCAAACGTCTCTCTGGCCCCTTTCCAAGTTTGACTGCTTTCTGTGCCTTCCTTGTGGCACATCCCTCCCCATTCATCCCTGTCTCTCCCTCGCTGCCCCTTGAGGCAGATCTTTGAACTTGAGAGTTTAATCTTGCTTGAATTGGGACAAGTGAGTGATACAGATATAGATAGAGATATTTTTTAATGTTTATTTTATTTTTGAGAGAGAGGGAGCACAAGCAGGGGAGGGGCAGAGAGAGGGGGAGACACAGAATCCGAAGCAGCTCCAGGCTCTGAGCTGTCAGCACAGAGCCCGACGCGGGGCTCGAACTCATGAACTGTGAGATCGTGACCTGAGCTGAAACCAAGAGTCAGACACTTAACAGACTGAGCCACCCAGGTGCCCTTGATATTTATTTTCAATTTGGTAATAATATATATATATATATATATATATATATATTTTTTTTTTTTACNAGCACAGAGCCCGACACGGGGCTCGAACCCACGAACCGCGAGATCATGACCCAAGCGAAAGTCGGACGCTTAACCGACTAAGCCACCCAGGCGCCCCGGTAATAATATATTTTGAAAGCTTTGTAGGTGGTGGTGAGGTAGAGAAAAGTCTTTTGTAACGTGGCACACAGAGGGGCGTCTACACTGTCAAGAAGCTTTAACTCTAAAGGAGAAATTGGACACTTTACTTAAAGAAATGTACTAATTTGAGGCTGGTCAGGAGCTCTAGACCCGATGAGGGAGTGGCTTTCTGTGGAGTCCTGATGTGTCCCTGCTGTGCTCAGTGGAGTGGGCGGGCGGGCGTGGTTCGTGACACCCCTGGCGCAGGTGGGTGTCCAGCTCCGGCACCAGCTGCCCCTCTGCCCACCTGCCACTGTCTGTCCCCGTGCGACTGGCCCGGAGCCATCGCGCTTGGCATGTTTCCAGGACACGCGGGTTGAGTTGGCCAGGGGTCTCACGGCATGTGGTGACCAGGTGCTAAGTGACCAAATATGTGTCACCTGCCTTTCCACACAGACCTCCTCAGCCGTCTGGTGATGCCCACTCCTGAATTTTGTGTCCACATGACAGTTTGAGTGGATATTTTCACGTAAACTTGTGGCATGTGAAAAGTTTCAAATAAAGTGGACTTGATTTAGAAAAAAAGAAAGAAGGAAAGAAATGTACTAATTTGGGGTGTCTGGGGTGGCTTAGCTGGTTAAGCGTCAGGTGTGACCCTGTGACGCCGGGTATAGTGCTGGGTGTCCTTGAAGGACTTGGGAGGTGGTGCAATGGTTGCCCTGTAGCCTGAGTGGGAGGGGCACTTGGGGACGGTCTCCGGAGGCCGGCAGCGTGATCTGAAAATAGGGAACAGTACCCGTCCACTGTAGGAAAGTGGTGGGCTGTGAGGTCAGCTTGGTGGCCACCAGCTCAGGATCTAGTAGGAGGCACAGGGGCGCTTAGCACGTGGCAGCTCCCTGCAGTTGTGTCTTTGTGTATGTGCATCTTTTAAAAAAAAATGTTTATTTATTTTAAGAGAGACAGAGTGGGGGGGGAGGTTGGGGGTTGGTGGGAGGGATGGGGAAGAGGGAGACAGGGAATCCCAAGCAGGCTCCATAGCTGTGAGTGCAGAGCTGAATGTGGGGCCTGAACCCACGAACCGTGGGATTATGAGCTGAGCCGAAATCGAGAGTTGGACGCTTAACCGACTGAGCCCCCAGGTGCTCCTGTATGTATGTGTGTCTTGCATCGTGATGTAAAATGTTTCTCACTCAGCATTTGAAATTTGAGCACTGACGTACTATACTTCTTGTTAGCGCAGGGACTGCCATAGGTATGAGAGAGGTGATTCGGACGTGCCAAGTTCACTTCTCAGCATGGGGAGTGAGTTGGAGTAGAGATAAAGAGGTTTCATAACTGTAAGTGAAGAACTACGGACAGTCTGCTGAGTTAGGGCCGTGGGGAGGAGTGTGCTGAGAAGCTGGAATTGACAGAACCTGTCAGGTGACCTTCGAGAGAGAAGGGGACAGCAGGTTTCTGGCTTGGAGGACTGTCTAGACCATGGGGCCCGGGCCGTGGGTGCACTGCCCCTGCAGGGATAGGCACACTTGCCTGTGGGAGTGTCTGTGATACGGCTGGACTTTGAGAGTTCAGTGGGGAACTCTGAGTTGGAGAAACGGAAGGGATTTAACAGCATGGTTATTAAAGCCACAGAGGGCAGATAAGATCGTCCAGAGAGAGAGGGGAACCACATTTAAAGGAGCAAGTGGAAGAGGAAATCTAGCTCGTGAAACAAAGTGCTCATAGATTTGGGGAGACAGAAGGGGGTGGTTGGTCGGGGTGAGCGTCAGGCCCCACTCCTGGTGTAGATGGAGGGTGGAGCTGCCTGCCCTGGTGTTTGAGGTCTGAGTCCCCTCCTGGAAGTGCCAGCTTTGTGTCNGACCCTGATTTTGAGGTAAATGATTCAGCCTGTTAGAACCTGGCTTCTCATCAGAAAAATGGTCAGGTCCCGTTATGGGAGGGTTGTCAGGAGGTAAGTGAGGTGCTGGGAGGACACAGCACGGGTTAGTGGTAGAACCTGCTGGGGCCACCGTCCTGCCTGTCAGCGCTCATACAGGAGGGACGTAAGTGCACGTGAGTGGCAGGTGGCAGGCACTCGGGCCAGCTTGCTTTTACTTGTCTTCTGCATTTCACCTTGGCTACTCCAGAGTGATTCCTAACCAAGAAGCAGACCTGAGTGGGAGTTCCTGGCGTTAGACATCGTGTTAAAGGGAGGACAGAGTTGGGTGTGAACTCTCCTGGCTGGGGAGGGTTTGCCGAGAGCCTCGGATGGAGCTTTGGAGGACTTGGTGGCTCGCCACCTCTCATTCTCCCATCGCGTGTGGGGGCTCCGTTCGTGATCTGAGAAAAGGTGGGAGAGGAGTCCCACCTTAAGATTTCTGGATGGGGCGCCTGAGTGGCTCAGTCAGTTATGCGTCCCGACTCTTGATCTTGGCTCAGGTCATGGTCTCATGGTGTGTGAGAGGACGAGCCCGAAGTCGGGCTCTCTGCTCACAGCGTGGAGCGTGGAGCCTCCTCGGAGTTCTCTCTCCCTCTCTGTCCCTCCCTCCCTTGCACTCCCCCCCCATAAATAAATAAACAAATTTTTTTTTAATTAAAAAAGATTTCCATATAGAAATCGGAAAAGAGGGGTGCCTGGGTGGCTCAGTCAGTTGAGCGTCTGACTCTTGGTTTCAGCTCAGGTCCTGATCTCACGATTCTGGAGCTGAAGCCTCTGCTTGGTATTTATTCTCTCTTTACCCCTCCCCCTCTCGTGCTCTCTTGTGTCTCTATCATAATAAATAAGCTTAAAAAGAAATTGGAGAAGATACCATGTAAAGAATAAACTCCTCTGGTTTTTCTTAAGAAAACAGTTTTACTGGTTCTGCTGATGTCCCTCTCATTCCACAGGCTGGACCTCAGGGAAGCCCTACTTCAGGACACACCCCGCAGGGCTGCCGTAGGGGCCGCCGTGCAGAGCACCTGTTAATCGGTCACTCATTCCATAGGTGCTTCCTGAGCTTTGCCCTCCTTACACCAAACATCCGGCGGGACAGGGAGCCTGGCTGCTGCGAATTGCCTGCTTTTGCTTGGTCTTAGCTCCGTCGGTGGGAGGGGCTGGGGGTCGTTCCTCACAGGCCTGCGCCGCCCCCACCCCTTTACGTTGTGTTTGGTCTTTGTGTCCTGTGTCCTTGTGTCCTTGTGTTCAGCTGTGCAGAGTACTGGCAGTGGGTCCGTGTGTATTCTTGATGAAAAGAGTACATTTGAGGAAAATAGTGTATTTTTCTTCTTTAAAATTTTGTTTTTAAGTAATCTCTGCACCCAGCTTGGGGCTCAAACTCATAACCCAGAGATTAAGAGTCTCATGCTCCACTGACCCCCTTTGGGGGTATATTTTTAAAGGAAACCATGTTATGTTGCATATTGAAGAATCTTAAACTTTTGGAACTAAAGAGGCTTAGGGATTCTCAAATCGTAGTCCCATTGTTTTATAGGTTGATAGTTTGAGGAGTATTTCTCTCTAGTACTTAAAAAATCACCCTTTCAGGAAAAGAGAAACCTGGAAAACTTTTATAGTTCTGTAAGTTACACTAGATCGGATGTTTAAAGGAAAGTATTTTTTTTTTTTTTTTACAAATAGTTTATTGTCAAATTAGTTTCCACATAACACTCAGTGCTCATCCCCACAAGTGCCCTCCTCCATGCCCATCCCCCTCCCCCCCACATCCATCAGTCCTCAGTTTTTGTCAGCATTCAAGAGTCTCTCACGGTTTGCCTCTCTCCCTTTCCCCCACCATTTCCCCCCTTCTTCTCCCCCTTGTTCCTCCGTCAGGTTCCTCCTAATCCTCCTATACGTGCAAACATATGATATTTGTCCTTCTCTGCCTGACTTATTTCGCTCAGCATAACACCCTCAAGGTCCATCCACGTTGCTACACAGGCCAGATTTCATTGTTTCTCATTGCCATGTAGTATTCCATGGTATAGATAAACCACATCTTCTTGATCCATTCATCTGTTGATGGACACTTAGGCTCTTTCCATGTTTTAGCTATTGTTGAGAGTGCTGCTATGAACATTGGGGTACATGTGCTCCTGTGCATCAGCATTTCTGTATCCCTTGGGTAAATTCCTAGCAGTGCTATTGCTGGGTCATAGGCGAGTTCTATTGTTAGTCTTCTTAGGAACCTCCACACTGTTTTCCAGAGGGGCTGTACCAGTTTACATTCCCACCAACAGTGTAGGAGGGTGCCCGTTTCTCCACATCCTCGCCAGCATCTAGAGTTCTCTGATTTGCTCATTTTAGCCACTCTGACTGGCGTGAGGTGGTATCTCAGTGTGGTTTTGATTTGTATTTCCCTGATGAGGAGGGATGCTGAGCATCGTTTCATGTGTCTGTTGGCCATCTGGATGTCCTCTTTGGAGAAGTGTCTGTTCATATCTTCTGCCCATTTCTTCACTGGGTTGTTTGTTTTTCGGGCGTGTAGTTTGGTGAGTTCCTTATAGATTCTGGATATTAACCCTTTATCTGATATGTCATTTGCAACTATCTTTTCCCATTCCGTTGGTTGCCTATTAGTTTTCTGGGTTGTTTCCTTGGCTGTGCAGAAGCTTTTAATCTTGATGAGGTCCCAATCATTTATTTTTGCTCTTGATTCCTAAAGGAAAGTATTTTTAAAAGATGTTTATTTATTTACTTTTGACAGAGCAGGGAAGGGGCAGAGTGAGAGGGAGAGAAAAATCCCCAACAGGCTCCTTGCTGTCAGTGCAGAGCCCGGTACAGGGGCCCGAACCCATGCACCATGAGATTATGACCTGAGCCGAAACCAAGAGTTGGACCCCTGGCTGGCTGAGCCCCCGCCCCGCCCCCCCGGCGCCCCTGGAGGAGAGCATGTAGCTCCACGTCCGTCTGTCCACCTCTTCATGGAGTGCTGCTGCCTTTGGTCCTGCTGTCCACGAACGCAGGACCCCCACTTACGTAGGTCGTCCTTCCGACGGCAGAGAGGTGTAGTTTTCAGCGTGCACGTCTTCCACCTCTTTGGGTCAGTTTGTCCCTAAATACTTGATTCTTTTTGATGCTGTTGTAAATGGCGTTTTCCTCATTTCTTTTTCAGATTTTTCATTGCTAGTGCATGGAAACACGACTGGTTTTCGTATATTGATCTTGTGTCCTGCAGCTTGCTGTGTGTGCTAATCTTTTTTTTTTTTACTTTAATAGTGTTTTATATATTCTTTGGGTTTTATGTTCCTTTCTCAAGGTGAATTTTCTAGCTGGATAGACCCTTTTAGTTCAAGCTTTTGCTGCGTCTGGTGGAGGTGGGTTTGCATTTCCTGTCTTTGTCCCTGATGTGGTTGGTATGTGGCTTCTGGTAAGGTCTCTCACTGCAAGTCTTGTCTGTCTTACGTGGGCTCTGGGCGTGGGGGGAGAGAGCACTGGTACAGGACGAGAGGAGCCCAGCTGATGCTGTGTTCCTGTTGAATGGAAGACACTGCCCTCAGGTTGCTCATTCTGTAGGATGGGAGCAGGGAAGTGTTGTGAGAGATTGCAGATACGTGAGTAAGTGGTCGTTTCGTTGGGGCTTCACACCAGTGAAGTGGTCTAGTCACTGCCCAGATTTCTGTTGTCTTCGTATTTCCATTGCCCGGGACCCTGTCATCAAAGGGTGAGGTCAGCAGTGCACTCCAGAGATGGGCAGATACGAGCATATTCATGTTTCATTTGAGTTTTACCCATAGAGTATGATGCTGATTAGGAATTCTAGGAGTTTGCTAAGAGCTGGAGATACTGGTACTATTTCCTGACTTAGGACCTCAGAAAAGTTGTTTTACGTTCTTGTCAATCAGGATTTCAGCGTGTGTGTGCGCGATGTGTAAAAGACTGTCCCTCGTGGTGGCGCACCATATTGAGGGTGAGCAGGCAGTTGGGGTGCTGGGGAACGCCTTGAAAGGCAGCGCAGGGTGGTGATCGGTGGGGTCTGGGTTAGTCCTGCCTGTAAAGAGCCAGCTGGTTTTGCATAGCGCTGTCCTGTCCACGTCCTGTGGTTGTGGGGGCCCGTTCTCACGGCGCGCTACCAGTCCCTTTCTCTGCTTTGATTTCATGCTTTGATTCTCCTGATTTTGCAGAATTACCCAGTTTTTGGTCTACAGGGTTTCGCTTTTTTTATTTTCCTTATGGCTATCCATCTGTTTATTTTAAAAACTCATTTTCAGGGCACCTGAGTGCCTCTGTCAATTTAGCGTCTGACTCTTGATATAAGCTCACGTCACCACCTCATGGTTTGTAGTATTGAGCGCTGAGTCAGGGTGCACTGAGCGTGGAGCCTGCTTGAGATTCTGTCTCTCTGTCTCTCTCTCTCTCACACTGCCCCTCACCCAGTTGCACACTCTCATAACGAAGGAAAGAAGGAAGAAAAAGGAAGAAAGAAAGAAAAAGGATCCGTGTCATTTTTCTTACAGATTGTACACATCAGACTTCAGCACTTGTGACTCTTGCCTTGTCCACACTGCCAGTCCTGGTGGTGGGAACATCTCCCTGTTGCTTTAGATGGATTTTCTGCGAGGCCACGTGTCATGGTGGCCTTGCCCTCAGACGGGGGTGGGCCCCCGCCCCATCTGTTGAATGCTTCCTCTGCCTCTCCTAGCTGTCCACCATTTGTGTTAACACTGCCATTTCATGTCTCCATGGCCTCGTCTGTACTCTGTCCTCACCAATGTCTTTGTTTCTGGGCAGGGAACACACTCTGTGAACCCCAAGGCTGTAGGCCTACAGAAAAAGGTGTGGTCCCAGCACACCTCTGTTTGAGAACAGAACCCGACTGTCGTGAAGGTAGAGGCTTCGATGTGAACGTGTGTGCACGCATGTGCTGCAGGGAGTTTTTCCCATGTCAGAATGTCTCTTTCGTGTGTACTCCTCAGAGATGGGGTCACTCTGTCAGAAGGCGTAACTGTTCTGGAGGCTTTTAATTTGTATTGTCTTCCAGAAGGAATTGGGTTAATTACCAAAGTATTTTCCTTTAGAACGACAAGACTTTTAGACTAGGATTTAGGAGACCTGGGTGCTCTTTCCAACTTGCTTTGAATTCCCTGCGTAGCTACCGACACCTAATCCTGATTTGGTTTCCTTGTTTGTCAAATTGCAGTTTGTCAAATTCCACAGCCCTTGTTCTCTGACCTTCAGGGGGCTTGTGACGGTACCCCGAGTGGTTCTGGCTGTCACAGCCTGGGGGGTGCTGCTGGCACCTGGGGACCCGGGGTCAGGACTGCTAGTCAGCACCCTCCCTCAGTGCCCAGGACACAGAGGCAGACCTCGCCTTGAATGCCAGTGCTGCTGAGTTTGAGAAACCTTGGGTTAAGAAAACCTCAATTTTCTTCAAAACTGTAATGGTAGATATGATTATTTGCTGTATTCTTGGTGTAGGCATTCATCATGCATCCTGTGTTGTTCTGTAACTTTTTTTTTAATGTTTATTTTATTTTTGAGAGAGAGAGCACGAACACAGGATGGTTATAGAGACACACAGAGAGAGAGAGAGAGAGAGAGAGAGAGAGAGAGAGAGACAGAATCTGAAACAGACTCTAGGCTCTATTCTGTCGGCACAGAGCCCGACACAGGGCCAAAGCCATGAACCGTGAAATTACTGACTGAGCCACCCATGCGCCCCCATAACTGTCTTTATAAGAAAATTGAAGGGGCTCCTGGGTAGCTCAGTCAGTTAAGCGTCCGACTTTGGCTTAGGTCATGATGTCATGATTTGTGGGTTCGAGCCCCATGTCGGGCTCTGTGCTGACAGCTCAGAACCTGGAGCCTGCTTCGGATTCTGTATCTCCCTCTCTCTCTGCCCCTCCCTTGCTCACGCTGTCTCTCTCTCTCTCTCTCTCTCTCTCTCTCTCTCTCAGAAATGGATGAAACATTAAAAAAAAAATTGAGAAGCTTAATCACATACTTGTTGCTTTTCAATAAAACCAAGCCATGTGGTGCGCTGGAATCGGCTTTTCCTTGTTTGTGTTTCCTAGTGCTTGAGGTACGTGCTAGCTTTGAGAAAACTCGTGCAGGAGCACAGGACAGAAACCCTCACCCAGCTGCAAGCCCTGGCCAGGACACCACCCAGGTCTCCAGCCCCTGAGGGCGGGGCTCGGGCTCCTGTGAGAGAGCCTTCTCCTTGCCTCCGTCCACCAGCGCCAGTCCCTTTCTGACTCCATACTTCTGAGATGTTTGGAGACAGAAGAGAGTGTGATGTTCTGATGCGGTTGTGGAAGAAAGGTTGTGATGAGTCGTGTTTTTTATTGTTGTACCTGTCTTGTTTTATTGTGGAAGGTCTCAGAGCCCTCCTAGGAGATGATACAGTTTATTCCATCAGGTTTCCTCATGATACTGTGCTGTGATCTCTCCTTTTCTTACTGGCAAGGACACAGTGGCCGCTTGATTTATTTGCTAAGGTTGGGGCCTCCATGAGGAGGCTGAACATGGGGTGGGGGCATCAGGTGCTGTGGGAGCCAGGGGTGCCCGTCACTGGGGCTTTGTAAGCCAGAGGGAGGATTTATGTTTTCTTCTGACTGCGACAGGGTGTCCACAGAAGATGCAGAATGCAGGACTTTGAAAAAGGGTCAGTAATTGTGAGATTTCTGTCACATTCTATACAAAGAGAAAAGTCAGTGAGTGGGTCCCTTTAAGGTCCCAGTCCTGAAGCCCCATCTGCAAGGAGACCCGTCGGCCACTGAGGGTTTTTGCCTTCACCTGCCTCCCTGGGCACTGCTTTCCAGGAAAGACCACTGAGAACAGAGATTCTTGCTTGGATAGTGTCCTGAAGCAAGTCATCAAGTGTGAGCCCCTTTCCTAGGCCCGTTCTCCCACTGTGACCCACACCAGCCAGACACACATTTCGAGTCCTTTTTCATTGTCTGTAGTCCAGTGACAGGAAGGATGGTGGTCGGGTAGGAAGTGCTTGCTCCGCCTGGAGAGACTGGGACTGGACAGAGAACTGAGGTAGAGCCATACGAGCTGATGTGCCCCTCTCGTTTCAGAGCACACCCAGCGCTGCCCGGGAACGCACCCAGTCGGATTGCACACACGGTCTTCGTCAGCATCAGCTCTCAACTATGGACTCGGTAAATACTGTATTGCACTGCTGTTCATCAGTTTGTTATTTTCCTTTGTTTGTAAGAAGGGGCATGAATCATGCTGGACTTCCACAGTGGCTTTCGTGGGGTTGATGGCGCTGGCCGAGTGTCTGGGTCTTGTCCTGGACATCATGTGGATGATGGATCTCAGAGCCGAGATGCCATCGTGGTGAACTGTGGGTGCTCTGGTGTCCCAGTGAGGTAGTTCTGTGGAGCCCAGGCTGGTAGACTGGCATGCGAAGGGGGTTTATTTCTGTTCAACCTCTTTATTTTTGATTGATTGAGTGATTGATTGAGAGCCTGAGCAGGGGAAAGGGGAAGTGGGTGGGAGAGAAAGAGGGAGAGAATCTCAAGCAGGCTCCTCGCTGAGCATGGAGCCTGACATGGGGCTCGATCCCATGCCCCTGGGACCATGACCAAAGCTGAAATCAAGAGTGACGCTCACCAAAGTGGGCCACCCAGGGGTCCCTGCTCAACCTCTTTATCTAAAGTGGTCTATGCTCAAGGGGCCTGGAGACCCTTGGGACCCCATACTGACTACTTTGTTTTGTGCTCTGCGCACACTGCATGAACACTTGGCGTGAAGAAGAGCTTTTTGAGTCTGAGAACCGTCCCCTCCTCTGGCGGAAGCTGTGGGGGCTTGGCTGTGCTCGGGTCTGGTGTCCCGTGTGTCTGGGCAGCTCCTGGTGGCATTCCTGGAAGTTAGAGGCCAGCCTATGTGGCTCGTGGGTGAGGGAGCGACCTTTTGCAGGTTGCCCTGCTTGCTTGGTTCCTTCCGGGAATTACCGGCAAGGTTTTGAGAGGAGGGCCAGCTGCGCCCCTAAAGACCCGGGGTCCGGTCTGGCGGAGCATCTGTTGCCCCAGGACAGCGTCCCTCCCCACCAGGGAGACGTGTTGTGCCAGCAGGCAGTTTATTTCCTCTAATATGTAGGTAAATAACGGTTGAAAAGAAAACTCTTAGTTGATTTTAGCGGTTCATACCTGTACCAGGCATTAGTGTCTTAAAGCAAAGTGTCCAAAGACACACTAACCATTTTGTATCGTGTTCCTAGCAGACATGGAAGAGACCTTTCCCTTAATCTGAAAGAACCCCTCCTTTATCTCAGCCATCACTGAATCAGGCCGTGGGGAAGCTTCCTGGCCTGTCCCTTTGACTTCTCCAAAGTATTTCCTTGGAAATGGAGATAAGGTTTGACGGCACGGGAATCTTGGATGTCCCCGAAAGTAGGCCTAGATATTTGTCTTCTCTTAATCTGCAGGATGATCAGCGGTTAGAAGGAAGCCAGTGTGGCTGTGGATTGGTGATCGGGTGGGGTGGTGGGGAGCTCTGTAACACCGGCGAGTGGCGCCCAGGGGTAGTTCCCAGGATGTGCGTGTGCCCATCACTGCAGTAGGGCAGCTGTGGAGAGAGAGGTGCAGGGGAGAAGGAAAAGCTGGGCTCAGAGGGAGAACCAAACCCACTCACACCAGGGGGCAGAGCTCTGTGCTTGTTTGAAAACTATAATATTGTTCTTCATGTATAATGAGGAAAAAGGAAACGCCGCTTAAATTAGATTTTTGGTAACTATTTGGTGATTCAAAATAATGTATTTCCTGATTAAAAGAAAAAAGTTACTAGCCACTCTTTGCCAGTGAATTTGTGGGCTGGTCCGGTGTGTGGTGTGAACAGATGGGTTAGTATTTAGAAGGTTTTCAACATGGGAAGGATGGACTCTTTTGACCACAACACAAAAATAACCCAAAGTGTCTCGTGCCATGTATAACTTTTGTGAACCATAAATGGGTAATATTGATTGTAGTGGTCTTTTAACAAAAGGCTACTTAAAACAAAACGAGTGTTGAATTGAATAAAGATAAAGGTTCCTGTTAACTGAGGCGTGCTGTGGCTGCGGGGAGGCCAGGCTCCCTCCTGTGTCAGAAGGGGTCAGGCCCACGGCAGTGTGCACAGCTTGCTGGATGCCCTCCGTGACCGTTCCTGGACTCAAAAGGCAGAATTTGAAAAATAGAATGATTTCATAGGCTCTGTCATAATTTTTCATTGTTATTCACATCATTAATTAATTTTCGTTATGATCCCTCAGGTGGAATATGAGCCATTTAGGTCAGGTAGGAGAAGAGGCAGGCTTGTTAAATCCCTTGAGCATTCAGTCCTGTGCTCTTGTCTCCAGCTTGGCTGGATCCTGGGCTGGTCCTGCCCAGAGCTGTTTCAGGCATGGCTCCGTTAGGGGCCCAGGGGCCCGCACAGCCTGCGTGTGCCGGGCTGGCTGACCTGGCTCTGCCACTTTCTGTTTGCGTCTTCAGACCATGGGTTCCTCCCCTGTGAAATGGTAATGGTGACACCCATCTTAAAGATTTCTTCTGAAATTAAGTAGCACTGTTAATGGAAATAAAACTCCATGAAAATGTAAGCTTTAAAATAATTAGATAATTTTTTAAACCTTTCTTTAGTGTAAAACTAGTTTCAGCCGACAGCTGGTACGATTCTTGCTTTGTTAACATCTTTCTTGGTAGAGGGTTCTGGCCTCTCCAGAGCAGGGCTGACAATTGAAGTGGCTCTTAGTGGCTCACGCTTCAACAGGGGTAGGTGAGTGTGCACGAGAGTCAGACTTGGCATCCCGGCCCAGACCCCTGGCAGTGTGTGTTAAGTGTCATGCTCGTGCTTGCTGTGAGACAGGAGTCTGGAATTATGTTTCCAAAAACAAAATAATTTCTGAAAGTAGCATGTTATAATAATAAAGGTAGTTGCTTTTAAAAATATTTATTTATGGGAAAGCACAAGTAGGGGAGGGGCAGAGAGAGAGGGACAGAGGATCCGAAGCAGGCTCTGGGCTGACAGGCTGACAGCAGCAAGCCCAGTGTGGGGCCTGAACTCACGAACCGTGAGATCACGACCTGAGCCGAAGTCTGATGCTCAACCCGCTGAGTCACTCAGGGTCTCAGAGGTAGTGTTTATATGAACAGAGGTGTAGATTTTAATGGTTTATACTTTTAGTCGATCACCTCTAAATAGAAAAAATGATTGCTTTTTGAATTGGTGATACCTTGAACTTGCAAGGCGTGATTTCAGGTTCCCTGGGTGCGGTGCTGAGCTGGGCGCCCTGCATAGGCGGGGCTCACCGTGGAGAGGTGTGCACGGCTGACACTTGGCCCTGTGACCCCAGAATCGCAGGGACTAGAGGTCTTGCTGACAATAGAACCAGGTGCCCTCCTGCCAGCTGTGCATGTGCTGCTGACATCGGGGGCAGCAAGCTTGGAGGGTGCCCCTTTGGACCCAGAATGCTTTGCCACCTGGTATTGAAACAGAGAGAAGCTCTCTCGAGTTTGTGTGGTAGGAGTGGAAGTTTTTCCTTACCCGGCTGCCTGCCCCGTGCTCCTTGGCTGTTAGGTGTAGTTCATGGTCAGAGCACATGTGCCTGCCCCTGAGCTCTGTCCCCCCCTCCCCACTGGCGCCATGGACTGTGAGCGGTGCTGGGTTGGATTTGCAGGTTGTAAGGAACTTGTAGGTCCTCCTGCTAATTCATTTGCCTTTTAAACAAAGAGGGTTTGCTAGGGTTTAAAAATAGAGAACAAAGCACACTTTGCTTTGTTATCAAAGAAATATGTTTAGCTAATTGTGCCAGTATAATTTACTGAATTTTTTAGTATGATAAATTCTTACTGTATTTTTAATCGTAGGGAATATCCTTTGGCTAGGCTCCCTTAAACTAAATAAAAAGTATATTAGATGTCATTAGAATTATATTTCATTAAATGCATGTTTTTTGGTTAATATTAAAATTAACAGTGTGTTCGTACACTTTACCCGAAGGTCCTGCCCTCCCCCCACCACAGTGCTTGCTGATGGGTAGAACTTGGGTCTTCTTATTCCAAGATACTTGGAAAGCTGGGAGAATTCATGTGCTCAGGGCAGAGAGAGGGCGTGGAAAGTAGGCCCGTCTAAGCTGAAGGGAAGGCCTGAGCCCGTGCCTGAGCCCACACCCCAGCTGGGAGGAGTTCTGCCTTCTGGGGCCTTTTAAACTCTGGGTTTCTAGCAGGAATGGGCCTCTGGGCTCTGGGAAGGATTTCTGGACAGTTTGTGATAACTCACTTTTTGGTTACAAATTGCTGTTATTTTCCTTGCATTTTTAACTGTGAGGATGCTTGTGGAGCCTGTGCTTATTTTTTAATACCATTAAATATTAAATATCTTTAGATTTCCTCTGTGTGTTGTATTTGAGGATGAAGAGAGATGCTTATGTCTGCCTTGGAGTAGGTGCTCCCTGAGTTCTGTTAAAAGTGAGCTGGATTTTTCCTCTGGAAGAGCGCATCTTCCCTTCCCTCTGTGCCAGGCATCCTGTAACACAGGGGTGCGGGCTCGGTGCAGCATAGGGAGATCTGCTACAGGAAGTCCACGTGCGGCCCACGTGGGTCTTGGTGAGGAGAAGAAGGCAGGAGGAAGGAGTTGGAGGGCTGTGTCTGAGGAGGTGGCTGCCTGCTGGGCCTGAGGAGAACAGGTCTCCCGATTGCCATTTGCGCTGCCTGTTGGGAATAGAAGTTTGGGATAGCCTTCTGTCCAATGAAGGGCGGTGGTGGGCTTTGAAATGTGCCCCATTCTGAGTTTGAGATTGTGGTGTCCGGTTCATCTGAGCCCGTCTGTGTCCTCTTTTCGAAGCCACTCAGGTCTCCCCCCAAATACCAAAAGAGGGTACCAAAGACAGAGCAAAGTGCTGGCCATGGTAGCAAGTTTGAAAAGAAGGCTGAACAGACTAGCGGTCCTGCCCCAGGGCCTGTGACTGTACCAGCGATTGCCAGAGGCGGGGAGGGCAAGGTCTGGGCCGCATGGCCCTGGGCCTTTGTGCAGCTGAGGCTGCGGTGCGTTGCCAGCACGGAGTCCTGAGCCTTGGCCCAGGCAGGCCCCCCCCTCCTGTGCACCTCGCTTGAAGGCAGCCGGTTGTGGAGGCTGGGCGGGCAGAACATGTTGACTTTGGCAGTGGGCGGCTGCCAGGACTTTGCTCGCCGTGTGACCCGGCGTGGAAGGCTCTGCTTCCAAACACAGGTGCACCGTGCATACGCATGCGTTTTCTTTCTTGACACTGACCGCTCCGTGTTCTCTTTTGTAGCTCTGTGTAACGTCTCCTTCCATTTAAGCTTGGATTTCCCTGCCTTGGGCCTGGTTGAAGCTCCTATGGGGCTCAGAGGGAGGACATTCTGCTTGGGCAAGAATAGGGAAAGAGGTAAAGAAGTAAGGGAAATGAGAAAAGGGTTCATTTGGAAATGAAATGACACTTTTCTTTTGAAGCTTTTGGCTTTGTTGACCTTCTGCTAACGGATGGTTTGTTCTTTGGAAACAGTAACGCCTGGGTTCCTTGTCCACCTCGGAGCATCAGAAGGGAGCAGCAGCTGTGAATCCTGGGGATGTTTGGAGGGCAGAAAGGCAGAGCCAGCGCGGTGGGTGAAGGCAGCGTTTCCCGCAGCGCCAGTCCGCTCGCCTGGGGGTGGCCCCAGCCGGGCAGGCAGCCTGCAGCCGCTTTGCAAGCCTGGCTGAGTCACTGCCGCGGCTGCTCCCTGGGGTCTCCTCTTTGTCCGTTTTCTTCATCTCCTGGATGCAGTCAGCCTTTTTACAGGTCGTTCTTGTTCATTTTCTGCCAGTAGGAACCAGAGTTTTAATCATTGTGTCCTAGTGACCAGCAAGATGCTGCCTTGGAGACAGATGACCCCATGAGAACGTCACATAGTGCTCAGGTGGCTGGTCCAGTCCGGTGCCTCTGTGTGCCTATTTTATGTTAACTTCAGCCCCGCAGCAGAACAGCGTAAACTGTAAAGAAGTGAGATTGAAATTAGGTGTGACCACATTTGATTAAAGAAACCCTGCAGGACTCTAGGGTGCGCTAGCCTGGAAGTACCGTATTTTAAACTTCAGTGTTGTAATTAAAATTTCCATTCACATAAAAAGCAGTTTTCGTTCTTTTAAAAAGTTTGCGGTCTAGCTCACCTCCCCCCACACTGTGTGCTCCCGTTTTCTTTGTGCTTTTGCACTTTCGTGGGCAGAGTGGCTTACAGGGAGCCCACGGGAATACTGGCCACAGCTTGGGGAGAAGGGATAAAGACAGAGTGGGGTCACCCGCGAGCGTTTGTGAATTGGGTGCTGCGGCCCACTGGCTGGTCAAACTGGGATTCCCATGGACACAGATGTGTCGGGGGGCAGACAAAGGTTTGTAGTTGGGCCTGGGGTGGTGTAGCCAGAGAAACTCAATTTTGCGTGGTTTTTATAGGAAAAGCTATGATCAGGTGTGTAGGCTCACATTACAAAAAATTCCCTTTGTGTTTGAAGCCCTTTTCTTGGAGTCCCCTGGTGCCTGGGCCTGTTCCTAGGCCGCCGTGTGGCGCTCTTCCCCCGGACTGCTGCTCTCCGGGGCTTCAGTTCCCAGTCTTCCCTTGGAGCCACCTCACCAGAGGCCAGGTTGGGGCTTCAGTGTCCCCCACCTGTAGGAGAAATCACACTCAGAACACCTGTGTCTTCCAGTTATACCCTCACCTCACATTCTCTTCCCCCCACCCCTACTTTTTCTTGGGTTTTCCAAAATAGGAAGCATTTTCCACAGTAAAACAATTTTTTATATAAATTTTTAATGCTTATTTTTGAAGGGGAGAGAGAGACAGAGCATGAGTAGGGAGGGGCGCGTGCGCGCACACACACACACACAGAGAGAGAGAGAGAGAGAAAGAGAGAGAGAGAGAGAGAGAGAGAGAGAGAGAGAGAGAATCTGAATAGGCTCCAGGCTCTGAGCCATCAGCACAGAGCATGACACAGGGCTCAAACCTATGAGCTGTGAGATCATGACCTGAGCCGAAGTCGGACGCTTAACTGACTGAGCCCCGCAGGCGCCCCTCCACTTTTCCCCCTAAGAGTCCAGGTCTCAGAGATGTTGAACAGTAGGATTTTGAAGGTTCCGTAGCTGATTTGTGGCAGAGTGAGTGTTGGAGTCTCGGGTCCTTAAAGGAACACGGGAGATAGTTGTGTTAGTGTTGGACCTGAGGGAAGATAGGAGGAAGCTGGTGGGAAAGGATGAGGTGTGGGGAAGTCCAGGAAGGGAGTAGGCAGTACGGGTTTGCTGTGGCAGCTGGCTTTCCCGGGGACCCTCATTTAGATATGTCCCATGGTCGTGCCACAGGCACATTTGCTCATGTTTAAGGTCTGTGCGTACGGGGAGAGGAGGAGGTCTCATCCTCAGCACCTGATGCTCCCAAGCTTTTGCTCCTGGGTCGAAGTGATGCCCTTAAAATGGGCCAGGTCCGGAACAAGTCCCGGGGGCAGGGTCAGTGAAACTTGGGTCCAGGGTGAGGCCCATTTCTAGAGGCTGTCCTTGCTTCGGCCTGTCGTCCCTTTCCTTCTCTGTTGTCCAGGGACCTGGCTGCTGGGTCTGGCCTTCTCTGCCTGGTGGGGACACTGATCAACGTGTTTGGCACTTTCCACACCTTTGCCCCTTGTCTCTGTTCAGCTGACAGCCTGAGACAAGTGGACTTGGAAAGCTTGCCCCTGGCATTTACAGAATGCTGCCGCATCCTGAGGGCCGAGGCCTCATCAGCGAAGAACCCCGGCAAAGGCCTGCGGTGGGCGATGCCAGTGTGAGGTCTCCTGGCCGGCAGTTCACCCAGAGCTGGTTCACTGACTGTGTGAGCCTGGTACTTTTGAACCGCAGCTGCGGGGGGACAACCATGATTTCCCCCCACACTGTTCATGGCATCCTTGTCCTGACCCGATGACCCATCCGTCTGGCCCTCCTCCCCTCCCCTTTCCTCCCCTCCCAGTTAAATGAAGTTGGAGTGTTACTATACGAACAAATGAGTGAGTGTCTCTGCCCTGTCTTTGCTGTGGGTGGCCCAGGGGCAGGGAGCGGGCCGGGCCAGTGGGAGAGGCACAGGGCAGTGGTCAGGCCTGCTGGGCTCTCTGAGGTTCTCCCTGCCCGTTCTCCCCCGGCCACTCTCTCCACGCCCCTCACCTCTCCTCTCTGCTCTCTGCTGCTGCCTCTGGAGCATGTTCGTTGAGGAACTGACACGCTCCAGCAGGGCGCAGCCTGGTGTCCTCAGTGGTGCTGGCCGAGCTCTTAGGAGACACGTGTTGCATCTCACCACCTCCACGTCTGCTGTCCCACCCCGAGCTCTCCTTGTCCTTTCTGTCCCCTGAGGTCCTGAGCAGCAGGGGTGCATCTGTCTCCCTCACCACAGCCGTCCTTTATCCATGGCTCACGTTCTCCTGGGGGCTGCGAACTTCTATTTCTCCTCCAGGACTGCCTGTAAGGTCAAGAGCACTTCAAGTGCTTTGTAACTGGGTTTTTTTCTCCCCACAGTGGGGAGTGCCAGGGAGGTGGTCCTGTGCCTTGGCAATAAGCGTGTGCTCCTGACTTGGTGTGAGGCCTGGGGACAGTGCTGTGGTCGTAGTGTGGGTCGAAGAAGGGTCGTGTGGAGGCCATCCCGCCTGTGCTCTGGTCCAGAGTAAGTGGGTCCTCAAGGGCTTCCGACTCCGAGCGCTAACCTCTTGCTGTGTGCTTATAATTAAGAAACAGAAACAAAGTGCGTAACTGCATTCAGGACCTTGGTGATTTTCTGCTGGAGACCAGTTGAGGCTCACTGCGATGCATCTAGTGTGTGGGGGAGGGCTGGGGGAGCGCAGAGGGTGCAGCGCCCCAGGGGCCCAGGGTGTGTGGGCGGGCCCTGAGGACACTTTGGAATTCCAGTAGCACATTTCCTGATAAGGAACCGAAGGCACACACCCTGCCTGGAACATAATCATCTGTGTCCCCTGGAAGTGTGTTAGGCAAGTCACTGCTTGAGGTGATGCTCTGTCACTAGCTGTTTTTGCAAATGGCACTACAATGTATTTCTCATTATTACCTAAGTGGGGCATCTCTTATAAGCGACTGAAAATTATTTGAGAACACAGATTCTGGGAGGAAAGCTGCTCTGGGATTCATTTAGAAATACCTGTGGGTGGGGCGCCTGGGTGGCTTAGTCAGTTAAGCGACCGACTTCGGCTCAGGTCATGATCTCACCGTTCGTGGGTTTGAGCCCCGCGTCGGGCTCTGTGCTGACAGCTCAGAGCCTGGAGCCTCTTTCAGATTCTGTGCCTTCCTCCCTCTCTGCCCCTCCCCTGCTCACGTTGTCTCTCTCTCTCTCTCAAATAAATTAAAAAAAAAAGGGGGGGGGACTGTGGGAAGTGCTAAAGGAGAGAAGTTTGTTACGTTTTCCCTCCTACTTTGCCCAGGTGCCACCAGGCTGTCTGACGGGTGGTGTGCAGGGAAGCTCCTGTTCTTGACCGTGACCTAGTCACCGCCTGGAGGGGAGAGACCATTAGATGCTGCTTTCTGCAAGTCTGATTTTCAGTTTCATTTAAAATGACACACCGCCTTTCTGGTGGCCCTGCCAAAGAGCTCACGTTGCCTGCCCAGGAGAAGGGGTGCCAGCCAGCGCCTGGCAGTGCTTTGATGTGGCACCCTGTCCACACGGGCTCTGGAATGGGCCCTCGGGGTTGGCCTCTGTGCTCCTGGAACATTGTGCGGGGCGGGGGCGTGGGCCCGGGGATGCTCGGAGTGGCTCCCGCTCATCTCCCCCTCGGGGTTCAGGACAGGGACCACGGCTGCGTCCTCTCAGGGACAGGGCTGCATCTGCCTCAGGACTGAGCGTGGCCTCTTGTTTGCCTCCCACCCTGTAACCCTTCGTTCCTGAAGGGCCCTGGAGAGACCACGTGTGACGCTGTGCCTCTTTGTCCCGTAACAGCCGAGGAGCCTTACATGGGAGCACGAGGTGTCTTCACGGCAACGTCTTCTCGCCCTTGGCTCCCTGCCTGTGGCCTGTAGTCACACAGGCGTCTTAGGTGTCCGTGTTCTCAGGGCCGGAGCACCGCCTGCCCACAGATCTGTGCCGATGGCTGACTTCCTAGAGGACTCCTTTTCTCAGGTGCCTGTTCCCAGTGGGTCACGCTGTCCCCCAGTGAGGCCAGGCCAGCTGCCTCTCGCTTCTGATCCTGTAATGGGTCTGGCTCCTGAGTGCTGTGTCCCTGAACAGATCTGCCCCTCTGTGTGCCCTGCAGCACACGCTCTGGACCCCCTGGAGACTTTGGGCCTCTGTGCGTGTGCACTTGATACTGTTGTTTGGGGAAGTACCTTTTCTCTTTTTAAAAAAAATATGCAAAATTTTATTAAGCAATAGCTGGAGAACTTTTACAACCCTAAATCATCGAGGAAGAAAAGGAGATTAATGCATCTCAGTAATAAGGACAGAGAATAATTTGGGGGCGTCTGGGTTGCTCAGTTGGTTGAGCATCCGACTTCAGCTCTGGTCATGATCTCGCAGTCCACGAGTTCGAGCCCCGCGTCGGGCTCTGTGCTGACAGCTCAGAGCCTGGAGCCTCCTTAAGGTTCTGTGTCTCCCTCTCTCTGTCCCTCACCCACTCATACTCTGACTTTCTCCCTCAAAAATAAACATTAAAAAAAAAATTTTTTTTTTTTTAAAAAAGGACAGAATAATTTGAACAGCCTATGTCATTTTGATGGAGAAGTACTTTTTAAGCCACCGTCAGCTACCTAATCCTGGCTGGACGTTTGTTAAGGTCAACAAACCTTGAACTGAAATGTTGTTCAGTTTCCCCATTAAAAAAACTGGAATTTTGGCTTCTCCTGAGGTATCTCCCCCGTACAGCACAGACCTCCCAGGAAGCAAGACCGGGTGGTTGGGACATAGTTCCTGTAGGGTCACCCTGACACCCGCGAGTGACAGGGCCACACGCTGCTTGGGGTGGGTTGGCCTGTGTCGGGTATTGACGGCCTTCCTAGAGCAGGGAGAGGGAGCATGTCAGGCATGAGCAGTGTGCAGTCTTCCCGCCAGTGCGGGCTTTGCGGGAAGTGTCTTACCTTTCACGTTACGTAGTTCAAAGCATTGCTGTGTATATTACTGCAAAAGTGTCACTGCGGTTACCCACTGTCCAGGTCATCTGGGTGACCCGGTTGGCGTGGTTTGCACTGCCAGTCAGGAGCGTGGGAGGACTGGAGGATGCAGTGTCTCTGGTTTGTGCCTCCAGCCTGCCTCGAACCCCCCACCGGAGGGTCCCCGTCTCCAGAGCTCCCTTCACAGTTCACCAGACCTATGTGCTCCAGATGGTCGTAAATTTAAAATGGGCCAAAAGTAACTTGAGGTTGTTGCTGGGGGAGTTGGGGGTGATCAGGGACTGGGGCAGGAGTGGGATTTGGGGTGAGCGGGGGACTGAGTTTCTCCCGCCTCTACATTTCTCAGCTTGTTCTGCTCAGGTGTCTGCCCAGCAGTTTGAAGAGGTGTCCACCTCAGGACACCATGCCAGGGAGGGCAGCCCACGCTGTGGTTTTCCTAGGGCCCCCGCAGGGCACCTCCTGGTCCACAGATGTGCAAGGCCCTTGCTGGGACCCCTTGGGATGCACACTTGAGTGTGTCCTGCCCATGTGCCCGCGCCCACATCATTATCTTTTCTTTCAGAGACCACACTTGCGATTCTCCAGCCCGGGTTTAGAACACTTAGGATTCACTGGGGACTTTATCTGTTTCAGGATGTCATCAGATTCTCCATGAACAACTTAATTGTATTCATTTGCTTGGCACATAGTGACTTGCCATCCTTTGTGGTAATTTCTGGGCTCTGTGTCCTGACTGGTACCCAGGACTGCGGCACAGGCCGCCTTGCGTCCCTGCCTGGCAGACTGTGCGTCTCTGGGAGGAGGGCTGTGCCCTGGTGCTGGTAGGCGGCTTGGGGCGGCGTGGGGCCAGTCAGCTCGCCCCTGTGCTGCAGGCACCTCGCCCTCCCTTCCTAGACCTTCCCTTCGTCGTCTGTAAATTAGGAGACCACCTGCATTACAGGATTCCGGATCATTTGCATCTCGACATTCAGAGGATGGTACCGGGCTTGGGCTTACAAAAGGGCACTGAAAAAATTTAAAATCGTGTCTAATCTTGCTGAGCAAACCTGGCTGACCTGTAGCCGCAGGGCACGCTCTGCTGGTCTCCGTGCATCTCAGCCAGAGGGACCCCCTGTGTCTGCAGAGGGAGTGCGGGCTGCAGGGAGGCCCAGCAGCTGGGCCAGACACCCCTCTGTGCTGCTGGTGGGGAGTGGTGCCATCGGGAGCCGCCCCAAGGAATCTGGAAGCCAGCGCTTCTTTGAAACACTCAGATTTTGTGTGCTCTCATCCAGGGGACCGCGTTCCTGGCCCTGGCAGGGTGTGTGACGGAGGCGGGGCCCGAGCGGTGGCCTCACCAGGCTCCCTTTGTCCCAGGGCTCTGTCCTCATGCCGTGACGTTGTAAATACGGAGGAGTTAAAACACTTTTGTCTGTATAATAGGTATGTCTGTTCATAAAACATTTACTTACTAATTCTACTTAAAAGCAGGAATAATAAACCCGTTATATATACAGTTTTACTAAAAACAACATTTTTTGAAACAAAAAGTTGGTTAAGGTAAGCAAAGAAACTGTGTAGTTGGAATAGGGAAGAATACTGGGATAGTTTTTGACTTAACTTTGGAGATTGTCTTTGGAACGATACCCACGACTCCACAGCCAGCAGGCCGAGCGCTGAGGGTCAGGAGCCGCGTGCAGCTCTGCGTGGCCCCTGCGCTTCTTGCACGGTGACCGCATCTTCCCTGTGTTTGGTTTTCCAGCAGTGAGCGTTGGTGAGGGGGGCGTTTGGGCTTGTGCTGAGTTCCTTAGACCTTCCAGCTGCTGATGTCCTGCGTCTCCTGTGTCACTACGTCTGAGAGTCTGTCTTGTCTCTGCAGCCGGCCCTCCGTCAGGCGAGCCTGAAAGCCGGCGGGAGCTGAGTGCTCATGGTGGGGAGTTTGCCAAAATCCTGATGTTTGACTGATGCATAAAGTCCTTTATACATTGGCAATAAAGTAGTTTAGGTGTTTTCCTTGTGATGGCAGTCTTGTCTTGTTATTTTCCAGAAGTGACCTGCCAGGCCCTACACCAGAGTGACTGGAGCTTGTACGTTGGTCCTTCTTCCACACAAAACCGCTGGTCCCTGAAACAGTGTTTGTGCTGGAGACAGCTGTTTGGTACACAGAAGAAACGCTTCCTGCGTACTCCTCTGTCCCTGAGGACCTAAAGCCCGGAAGTATAGAGACCTGGGATTTACTGAAAGTAACAATGATTGCTTTATCCTGGAAGGTCTTCGGCAAATTTAGACCATCAACTTTGGGTCGTCAGTGCAAATATTATCCCAGCTAAAAATGCAGTGTTCTTACCAGAAACATTTCGAGAGGGCTGCAGGGGGTCCGTTGGGGTCTTCGGCCACACCTCGGAAGCAGCTGTCTGACGCTGTTTGGTCTGTGTCAGAAAATATAGCCGAGCAAACTGCACCCGCCGTTTTTATCCAGAACTGAACGTTTGACAGCCTCAGAGGGGTCTGAGTGTGTGTTTTCTCCCCACAGTACACACGTCCGTGTACGTTTTCAGAGACGACTCCGTGGACCCCGGGTGCTGAGCCCCTCCTGGAGCTCTCCTGGAAACCTGAAACTGCGCCTTTGAAACAAGGCCATGCGTCTGTCCTTGGGTGCGTGCTCGTGGGCCTGGCTCGCATCCGGGACTGGCGTGGCTCCTGCCGAGCTCTTCTCCCTGCCTCGGACTTCGCCTTTGGACGGTTGGGCGCTGGGGGCGCAGGCACGACCCTTCCCCGTGGCCCGCTGTGGCTCTGCCCCCAAGCCCACCGCACCTGCTGTCCTAGACAGGTTCTCTCGGATTCTCGTGGATTTTTTGGACCATGTGCTTACTCTCTGCTCACTTTATTCTATTCTATTCCATTTTATTTATTTATTTGTTTGTTTGTTTGTTTATTTAAACGTTTATTTATTTGTTGAGACAGAGGGAGACCGAGCAAGAGCTGGGGAGGGCAGAATCTGAAACAGGCTCCAGGCTCTGAGCTGTCAGCACAGAGCCCGATGCAGGGCTCGAACCCACGGACCGCAAGATCATGACCTGAGCCAAAGTCGGCCATTTAACCGACTGAGCCACCCAGGCGCCCCTCTGTTCACTTAATCTTGTCTTTTAAGTCAACCTGGTCACTGGGTTAAAAAATTTGTCCTTATTTTTCTGAATCTTGTGGATATTGAAAGATGATGAGGATTGCAGTAACTTAAAATATATCATTACGTGTTGCCAGTTAGAAAATTTTTATTTATTCATTGATTTATTTGTTTATGTATTTATGTATGTATTTATTTATTTAATGTTTTATTTATTGTTTTTTTTGAGAGAGAGACAGCATGAGCAGGGGAGTGTTGGAGAGAGGGGGAGACAGAGAATCTGAAGCAGGCTCCAGGTGCTGAGCTAGCTGTCAGCCCAGAGCCTGACATGGGGCTCGAACCCACGAACCGTGAGATCGTGACCTGAGCTGAAGTCACACGCTCAACCGACTGAGCCACCCAGCCGCCCCAGGAGAAAATTTTTAAAGTGTACACTAGTCTCCCTAAAATTTTCTTTCTCTGAATTGACTGCGATGAGGCCGTGAAACATACTTTCTTCCCTTGATGGTGGGGCTGATCTGTTTTAATTGGGAAGGATGACTCTGGACCTTTATTTCAGTAACTCAGTAACTTTCTAATTTTAACTTCTTAGGCCAGTAATGATGAACTATGATGTAAAATCCTGTACATATCTTTAAAATATGATTCCCATGTCGGAAATGATCTTTTTTTAGGTTTTATTGAGATGAGGAGGAGAGAACTCTTTTCTGTCAGGCTTTTTTGTGTTAGGAGGAGTTTGTTGCTTCTTGAGGGTGGCTTGGCAGGGTTGAGGCCCTTTGTTTTCCTGAAAGCCTTGTTGGGGTTGTGGTCTTAAAACGTGGCCGCCTTGTGGGGCAGGTCCTGCAGGGCCGGCCCCACGAGCCCCACCTCTCCGCATAGGCTAGGCGCCAGGCCGCCGAGCGTGGGGCATAGTGACTGGGCCACGGTGGAGCACCTGCTGAGTCACCAGCACTGTTGGACATGCATAAGCAGAGCTGTGGGTCAGGACCCACTTCCGTTTTTGACAAATGATAGTTTGAGCTTTGCTTATTGTAGCCCTCAGAATTAAATCCATCTATTAAAGAACTTTCTTTGTGATTCCTTTTAGGCATCAGTTTTTTAATACAAATAAAAATGGTACTTCTTGCTGACGTATTTCCTTTTATTGAGTAAATATGTAGCATCTGTTAGTGCAAGATGCCACGGTTTCCAGGTGGAGAATGTGTCACTGGGAGTGCTCGTTGAGTGCCAGGCCATGGGGCGTCCTGAGAGGGGTGGACAGGTGCATGTGTTAAAAGAGGGTTGTGGGTCAGGAAGCGCAGGAAGGCAGGCATGGGGCTCTGATTCCATGGCTACTCAGGGGCCGAGGGCCTGAGGGAGGGCCTTCCAGAGTGCGGGCTTGGGAAGCAGGGCAAGTAGATCCTGGGGCATGGTCCCTAGGGGGACAGCGGCGTCCCTGTGGAGACAGGAGACACAGAAAGAAGGGGATGCTTGGAGAAGCTGTGCTTTGGGCATGATGGATTTGAGGTGCCTGTGGGAAAAGGGCCCGTTGCAAGGGGTGTCCAGGGTTTGTGAGACCATTCAGGACTGGATGTTGAGACCTGGGGTCCCCCACGTGTGCAGGTGTGTGTGCGTGCGCGTGCACACAGGGAGAAGGGGCAGGAAAGAAGAAGCAAGATTTGTTTACCAGCAGAACAAACGCGCAAACACACCCTAGTATAACACAGTTAACAGCAGCAGGTGGACTTGGTTTTTTTCTTTGAAGAAATTACTAGACCTGTATAGAAATGATTTCCCCTACCATTGTAGATTCTTTGAATGGATAACGTGTAGGTGTTCTAGGTCATTTTCCTATTTTGGGAACTAAGATGCCTGTGTTCTAATCTGTACATTATTACACGTGTAAACTTCATAATTAGTGTAGCTCATACAGTCTTCACGTTATTTTCCCTGTACAATTTTAGGGTTTCCAGTAGTCTCAAGGAGCAAGAGCAATGTTGTATTTTAGACTGAAGCCTACACAGAAGAATCCAAGGAGTCAAGTTTAATTTCCAAATATTTGTGGTGAGGCCTTAGTCTGAAACCCTATTTAGTGGTGGTGTTTGTTTGTTTCAACTTGAAGCATTCCTTCCTTTGTCAGCCGCGCTGCCGCCCCGCCCCTGCCACTACGGGGCAGGTGGGCCCGAAGAATGGAAGGTTCCCCAGGCCTCTCCTGGGTTGTAGCAAAGCCGAGTGAAATTCTGAACAGCTCTGGACAAGGCTCCATCACACCCTTTGGGGACATACCTTGGCTCGTTCAGTTGACACGTTTATGTGTCACCCTGAACAGTTTTTAGTTGTTCCCAGACCTGTAGGGATCAAGTTACATTCTTGCTCCTCTTTCCCCTGATCTGTGCCCCGATTCTTGGTGGAGAATGCAGGCAGAGTGGACAAGGACGGGGGCCAAGCTGGAGCGGGTCTAGGGTCACGGGGGAAGTGTTTTGGGAATGGATATGGGCTCATGCCAGTAGGTGCTTTGAAATAATGGTCTAGCAGTTCTTCAGAGTTGATACTGAAGCCTCTTATTTACTTGGTTTTATCAAACTCAAGCTTTATCAGTTCTCAGGCCTGGGAGGAAGGAGTAAATTGATAGCAAAATGCCTTTGCTAATGGCATAACAGAGGGTCTCCCGTGTATATTTCAGATGATAGGAGAGCTTGCCAGTGGAGATGAGACGCAAGTCCACTCTCAAGAGTGTCTTCTTGCTTAGATAATGGAATTGGCTAAAATTTATTTCCAGTGCCTCCCTCCCCCCTCCCCCCAACTGCATGTTCAGAAAAAAGCAGGCTTAGGGGAGTTTTCTTTTCCAGGAGTTGGGCATTAAGTGGTGCAGGGAGGCCCTGGGCACAGGGCTGTGGTCATGAGGACGATGACAAGCTTGGCTGTGGAGTGGGGTCACTGCTGATAGCCTGAGGCTGATAGCCTCTAGGACTGTGGACGCCAGGTGAGAGACACGCCTGTGCAGCCAGCTCCTGCAGCCCAGGCAGGGCAGACTGCAGGCAGGTCCTCAGTGAGTGCTCCCCAGTCAGGGATCCGAGGACCTCAGCCTGTGCCTCATACTCCCTGTCCTGTAGAAAACGGACCAAGAGGGCTATTGTGAAGTTCTCAAACATTGCTTTTCTGATTTCCCTTTTCCACCTATTGTAAAAAACTACAATAAAACATGAAAAGGGGGGAAATCTACCCTAAATCCACTGTCCAGGTCACGAGTCTGATTAGTGTCCTTGAGGAGCGGGCAGTCCCCTCCTTACAGACCCTCTGTGTGCTCGTCCCATCAGTCACTTAGCAAAGGGTGTTGAAGTCTTTGGTGAGGTTGGTAGTTCTGTGTATTTCTCTATGCATCTCTATTGGTTTTTACTTGGTTTATCTTGAAGTTCAGTTATTAGTGGCATGAGTGTTTGAGGCTGTCACAGCCTCGATGACTCTGCGTGTTTATAATTACGAAGTGACCTTACCTCTGGTGATACACTCTTTTCTCTGCAGCCCACCTTGTTTGATATTAAACTGACTGTTCTTTTGACTAGTACTCGCATGCATCCTTTCCCATTTTTTAACGTTTAAACAACTTTATTTATTTGTAAAGTTTATTTACTGGGGCACCTGGGTGGCTCAGTTGGTTAAGCATCTGACTTCGGCTCAGGTCATGATCACATGGTTCTTGGGGGTTGAGCCCGACAACAGGCTCTGTGCTGCTAGCTGGGAGCCTGGAGCCTGCTTCTGATTCTGTGTCTTCTCTCTCTGCCCCTCTCCTGCTCAGCTCTGTCTCTGTCTTTCTCTCTCAAAAACCATTAAAAATTTATTTACTTTGAGAGAGGGAGAGTAGCAGAAAGAGAGGGAGTGAGAGAGAATCCCACGCAGGCTCCAGGCTCTCAGTGCAGAGCCCAGCACAGGACTCGAACCCACAGATGAGATATGACCTGAGTTGAGATGAAGGGTGTGATGTTTATCCGACTGAGCCACTCAGGCACCCCTATTTGTCTATATTTAAAGAGAGTTTCTTGTAGGCCACCTTGTGGGAGTTGGCTTTGCCTTTTAAAGAAATCCAATTGACAGTCTTTCCCTTTTAGTGGGTATTTAGACCACTTACACTTAGTATGATTATTGTTGTGATGAGACTTACATGTACTGTCTGGTACCACTTTTATAGCAGAAGAACCTTAAAATGGTAGCCTTCCATGTCTCCTCAGCAGTCTTTTTACAACTGTTCTCTTACACTTTACTTTTATATAGTAATAAACTCCATACTTGATTGTTGTTGTTTTTATTTAAATAAGAGGCGGTCTACAAAAGGAAAGTCTGATGTGTTTGCTGTGTCATTGCCACTTCTGGTGCTCCTCACTTTTAGTGACGTCTGTTTCCATCCAGTGCCCTCTCCCTCCAGCTGAAGGACCCCCACCAACATTTCTTGTAGCATGGTTCTGCTTCCGATAGGTTCTTTAACCTTCTGTATGTCCGGAAAAGTCTTTTTTTTTTTTTTTAATTTAATGTTTGTTTATTTTTGAGACACAGGGCATGAACAAGGGATGGGCAGAGAGGTGGAGACACAGAATCCAAAGCAGGCTCCAGGCTCTGAGCTGTCAGCACAGAGCCCGACGTGGGGCTCGAGCTCATAAACCTTGAGATCATGACCTGAGCCCAAGTCGGACGCTTAACTGCCTGAGCCACAGAGGCGCCCCCCCCCCCAGTTAAAAGGTTTTGAAGTCCAGGGAGCTCAGATGTATACTAACTGACTTAATGCCTGCATCTGCTAATTTTGCCATCTGTGTCAGTTCTGGGTTGGTTTCACTTGATTGGTTTTTCTTATTATGTGTTGTATTTTCTTAATTACATGACTGGGGGTATTTTTGTTTTGATACACTTTTTATTTTGGAAGAGTTTCGGATTTTTGGAAAAGTTATAAAGATAATAGAGATTTCCTGTGTATGACTCTCAGCTTCCTTGATGGCTAGTGTGTTACATCCCCATGGCACGCTCCTTACAGCAGCCAGCATCAGTGCATTGCGGCTAACCCAAATGCAGACTTTGCTTCAGACTTCCTCCGTTCCTCCCTGACGCCCCTTCTCTGTCCCGGGGCCCCACCCAGCACATGCGATCGTCCTGTGTCCTCGCTGTCCTTGGTTTCCTCTGGGCTGGGATCATTTCTCAGTCTCTTCTGGTTGTTGTGACCTTGACAGTTTGGAGGAGTTCCAGCCAGTGTTTTGTAGGGTGTCCTCTCCTTAGGTTTGTCTGACATTTTCTTCGTAGACTCAGGTTTTGGGGAGAGAGGACCACAGAGGGGTGCGCCTTCTCCTCTGGTCTGGGAGGGCGTGCTGTCACCATGGCCTGTGGGAGCTAGCCTCAGCTGCTTGGTCCCAGGGGCAACAGCCAGGTTCCTGCCTGGTGCAGTCACGGCCTGCTTCGTCCCCTTCCTTCAGAGCAAGCCTGGAGCCCTGTGCACGTTGGCGGGACG
>NW_027528369.1:11064599-11065042 GCF_008692635.1 Crocuta crocuta | reverse complement strand
CCTGGACCCCTGTGCACGCTGGCGGGGGGGTGGGGGGGGGCGTGTCCTTGTGGGGAAGGTTTGTGTCTTCTCCCCACGTCTGTTTCCTTAGTTGTTTATGTCCGTATGCACTCACCAGATTTATTTTGTCCCGTCCTCTTTATTTTTGCTCAGACGTCCCTGCTTCCATTTCTGGGAGGGCCTGGTGCCAGTCATCGAGCTTTGCTTCGTTGGGTGCTGCACGGTCTCGTGTTCCTGAAAATCTTCCTAAGCGGTGTCCTGGGGTCCAGTTAGCTCTTGGAAGCGATTTGCTCCTTACAGGTCTTGCCTTTGGGATCTTTGAGGCAGGCTCGGGTCCTGCTTAGTGTGGGGGCAGACAACCCCCCAGCCCCCGAGCCTCTGCTGCTCTCTGGCTGTTGGAGGCCAGCAGGCACTCCTTGTGCTCCGGCAGTGGTTTCCGCCTG
>NW_027528369.1:11053738-11064578 GCF_008692635.1 Crocuta crocuta | reverse complement strand
CACTGCCAGTGGCAGGCTGTTTCCCGCTCGCTGAAGACCCAAGGGGACTTATGCAGGCCTCTGGGTGGTTTCCTTCTAACCGTGTCTTCTCTGAGCTGAACATTTCCCGGTGACACACACACGAGGCATTCTGGCTTTTTAATCCTCTTGAGGATTTCTCGTAAACTCGTTTGGCAAGCTGGCAGACAAAGCAGAGACCGCTCCCACTCTGTTTCATGTAATTTTACAAAGTATTGTTTCATTGTATAGCATTACAAAGTAACTGGAATGGGGGAACCAGGAAGCCTGGCTTGGAGTGGCCTGGCACAATGGAGTCCGGTCTGTGTTTGTTTAGTAGCGTGGTGTCTGTGGGTCTGTGGAGGTGGATCATTTCACTGTGATGAAGTGTGATGGTAACATTAGGGGAAGCCTACTGAAGGATATACAGCAACTCTGCGCTTTTTAATAAGTTTAAATTATTTAAAAAAAAATCTATTTTTAAAGAACCCGGTAGGTGAGTGCTGTCTTGTTTCCCCAACTGGATGTTTACGACTGTTCCACAAGCTGAGTACAGTCTTTATAGAAGTGCCTCAAACTCGCAGCTGTATAGGGTGAACCCTGAAAGCCCATCCCCCTCCCTGGTCGCAGGAGGCAATTCATGGCAGCCAGCAGCCGCGGGTCCTTCCCCATGTTTACATTCCACCTGCATTACTCAGCAGAGCTGCTGTGGGTTTTTTTTTTTTTAACTTGGTGTCATGTCGCAGAAATCTTGTGCGCCTTTCCTGCTGGGCATTGTTCCCCGATTGCACCGTCTCCGGCTGGCCTGGTGCGTCTCTCCCTACCCTTCCGTCCCAGTCTGTGGGGCTGCGCTTCCTGGGCGCCCCCACCCATCGGGAATGCTGTAGCTCTTCACAGGGCCCTCGGGGAAGATGGGGTCCCTGGGCATAGACAGCACGGTGCTGCTGTGTGGACGCTTACTCAGCCCTTCCTGCCTGTGACCTGGGGTGGCCTAGGGGCAATTTGGATGTCTGCCCTCCGCTGGTGCCTGAGGCACGTGTCTGGGGCACAGGGCCGACCGTGATGTCCGCTTGCCTGCAGCCTGGCCGGCGATGGATTGGGTCCTCACCTCAGGCTTCCATTTAATGAACTCACTCTTTGAAAGAAGTCATTGTGTCATCTGCAATGACTCTGTGGTTCCTGTGCTGGCTTGCTGTGATCTGTGCTGTCAGGGCCTGTTTTCTTAAGTAAAAATGTTGGTGACTTGTCAAAGTGTCTGCTCTTTCCACCTACCACAAGGTGAGAGGTGATTTCACTAGGTCAGGACTTGCACATCTGTCATCACTTGTGTCCTGCAGGCTTCTTTTGGAAACACTGTTCCCTAGCAGGGGTGATGGGTGTGAGCTGTAGCTCCGACCCCCGTCCCTGAGGCAATCCTTCTAGGGAAGGGAAGGGAAGGCAAGGCCACCCCCGCGCTCCAGCTGTGCTGTGTTCCCCAGTGTCAGCTTACAGCCGAGGACAGGTGCCCCGGATGCAGGGTGGCAGGGACGCGCCCAGGCAGCTTCTCTGGGATTGTCGGGGGTGCTGCCTGCGAGGAAGCCAGCGGTGTGTGCCTTGTGGCCCTTCATCACCTCGCTGTTGAAAATATGATTTTCTACAGGAATCCATCGTTACCTTCATTTATTATCTTAATAGAAAACCTTGCAGTGGGGATTGTTATTTTGGGGCCCCCTTAAGAAGTAGATAAATTACTCACCTGAAGTCCAACATTGTTTTTAATCAGGAAGGGGTTTGCTTAAGGAATTAAAATCAGGGGCGCCTGGGTGGCTCAGCTGGTTAAGCATCCAACTTCAGCTCAGGTCATGATCTCACAGTTCGTGGGTTTGAGCCCCGCGTCGGGCTCTGTGCTGACAGCTCAGAGCCTGGAGCCTGTCTTCGGATTCTGTGTCTCCCTCTCTCTCTGACCCTTCCCTGCTCATGCTGTCTCTCTCTCTCTCTCAAAAATAAATAAGACATAGAAAAAAAATTAAAGTCTGAGGAGTAAGGAAACCCTGGCACCCTCTTGTTTCTTTCACAGGCAAATATGGCCAAGCCAGCTATTTTCCACGATTTTGTTGAGATTATGTTCCTTAGCTTTTTTTTTTTTTTTTTTTAAGTTTATTTTGAGAGACGGAGCGAGAGAGAGCACAATCAAGGGAGGGACAGAGAGGAAGAGAGAGTCCCAAGCTGGCTCTGCACCGTCAGAGTTCTTTAACTTTTTAAAGGCAACTGGGAGGGCTTAGAGCTCCTTCTCTCCTTTATGAGATTTACTAAAACATTCAGTTGTCGACCCTCCCAGGTTTGTTGTAGGGGTTTGGGGACCCTGGGGTAGTTCATGGCCTGGACGGTAATGAGAATAGATGAAAAGTACCTGTGCTGGAGGCAGCTCCCTGTCCCCAGTTTCCCTGAGGTCCTTCCTATACAAGCCCCTGTGCGCCTGGCTGAGGGAAGGTCCCCTGGAAGGCAGCCTAGTTAGTGTCTGGCAGAGGCCACAGCCTCCCGCTCCCCTGGGGGCAGGTTCTTCACACGGCCACCTCCCTGCTGGCATGGGGGCTTTCTGTTCCCAAAAATGAAGAAGAGTGCCGAATAGGATTGTTTGCTTTCAAAGGCCATGGCTGGTGGGCTGTTCTAAAGTGAGTTTATACTTCTGAAAGCTTTGGAAGTGTTCAAGTAAAGAAGGAAAACGCAGTCCTTTGAGCATATTTATCGTTGGGAACGGTGCCTCTGCCTTCTCCCTTCTCACTCAGTGGGGCTGAGGAGGCTGTAGAGAGCGACTCATGGCCCAGGCATGGGGACACGTGGCTTCTCTGGGCTCTTGTGCCTCCCTTCTGTATGGCGAGGGAGGAGCAGAGATGGTGGCTGTGACTTGCAGTTTTCTGGGTTGGGGGGAAGTTGGTTGGGTAGATGGTCACTTTATGGCCAGAGGCTAAGAGCCTCCTGAGTGAGGCGGCCTCTCTTTGTTGCGGCCCGTGTGGCAGATCAGAAAGTTCTCTGTCCTTGTGTGTGAGCAAGCTCTCCACTCGCGTGTTGCGGTTGTAAGCCACTGGAGATCGGTTCTTCGCTGTGGAAAAGGGGAAGTTTGGGGACTTCTCTCGAAATTTGTTTACAAAAAAGTTACAGCAGAACAGCATCAGAAGAGTGTTGTTTGTAAGGTGGCCTACAAAGTAGTGTTTCCTCAAATAACCCGGTGGTCTGGTTAGAAAGTAATGAAGAGGGGGGCGCCTGGGGGGGCTCAGTCAGTTAAGCATCCAGCTCTTGCTTTCGGCTCAGGTCATGATCTCACAGTTTATGGGATTCAGCCCCACATCAGGCTCTGTGTGGNCCCCCCCCCCCCCCTCCTCCCCTGCTTTTGCACACACACATACTCTCTCAAAATAAATAAATATGAAAACAAAAGAATGAAGAGAATAAAAAGTTACAAATGCTATAAAATATCTATTTTGTTTGTTTAATAGTTGGGAATAAATTGCATTTCTGAAGGCAGAATTGGAAGAACTTTGATGCTTTGACCTTGCCTTCTCTGTTTTACTCCTGTCGTGCTGGTGGCCAGCACCTCTCCAGCCTGACCTCCGGAGCGCAGGGGGCTCTATCACAGCCAGGGCTCTCGAGGGCACACTCTTCCCGCAGGTTGCACGCCCTTGCTGCTGCTCGAGGAGGTGAACAGGTGGGTGTTTTGTTGTTTTGTAAAGACCACATTTAAAGACAGTCTCGAGCTCCTGTTTTGACTGTTCCTATGATCTGGAAGCTGTCCCCTCTCTCCTACAGACTGCCATGGAAAGCCGGCTGTGAGTGTCCCTCACACCCGGGCCCACACCTGCCGGTGCCCAGCTCACCCCCCCCGCCCCCCGTGGCTCTGGCTGCTGGACGTGAGCCATTCTTTCTATGGTTAGGACATGTAGGCTGCTGTAAAGTGTTTGGCCGGACACCACCTGATTGAGGTGACAGGAAGCAAAACATCATTTTCTTTCCCTTTCTAACGTGAAGGTTTTTATTATGTTTCCCCCCAGTTTTGTTGAGATATAGTTGACAGATAACGTTGCAGATGTTGAAGGTGTGCGGGGTGGCGATTTGGTGTGTGCGGTCAGGTGACCCACGGTAAGTTGACCCAGTGTCCATCACCTCACAGCCACAGGGGTCTTCTTGTGATGAGACCTTATAAGACCTGCGCTGTCCCTTTCTACGGTGAATATTTTTGTTCTCCCCTGACACCCCTACCCCCACCCCAGTCACCCCTATCTACCAGTCCCCAGTACTGGAGCTGGTCAGGGGCACCGCTCTCACTGTTCTGCCCCTGATCTCTGGAGTTCAGTTTTTGTCACTGTTGTGTGGAGATAGGTGTGGTGGTGTAGATCTCAGCTGTATTTTGATACCTAGGAGACTGACTCATACCTTAATCTCAGCGACTCAAAACAACTTCAGAGCAAGTGGCTGCCTGCACGTGAGGTGGGGGGAGCATGTCACCAGACACATTAGCCCCCTTCCTGAGGCGCGCCTGGTATCCATCCGTCCAGGCCGAGCTCCGGAAGGCTGTGTGTGGGGAGTTCCACGCACCTCACACAGGCTGCCTCTGGTCTTGGGGGGAGCAGTACCGCTGGTTCCTTCCCTAGGTGCTCAGGACTCGGGGATTGAGGGTGGGATCTGAGACATGCTGGGCTCTTCAGGGAGGCCTCAGAGGTCATTCTTCCCTGACGTCAGGATTTGGGACAGAGAGGGGACCATTTAGATTCTTTTTGTTTTGTTTTTATTNTTTGTATCTTAAATTCCTCACATGAGTGAAGTCATATATTTGTCTTTCTCTGACTAATTTCGCCTAGCTTAATACCCTCCAGTTCCACCTACGTAGTCGCAAATGGCAAGATTTCATTCTTTTTGATTGCTGAGTAATACTCCAGTGTGTGTGTGTGTGTGTGTGTGTGTGTGTGTGTGTGTGTGTGTGTGTGTACACACCACATCTTCTTTATCCATTCATCCATTGATGGACATTTGGGCTCTTTCCATACTTGAGCTGTTGTCGATAGAGCTGCTATAACCATTGGGGTGTGTGTGCCCCTTCGACACAGCACACTTGTATCCCTTGGATAAATACCTAGTAGTGCAATTGCTGGGTCGTAGGGTAGTTCTAGTTTTAACTTTGTGAGGAACCTCCATATTGTTTTCCAGAGTGGCTGCACCAGTTTGCATTCCTACCAACAGTGCAAGAGAGTTCCTGCTTCTCCACAGCCTCACCCACATCTCTTGTTCCCTGAATTGTTAATGTGAGCCATTCTGACAGGTGTGAAGTGGTATCTCTTTATGGTTTTGATTTGATCTTCTCTGATGATGAGAGATGTTCAGGATTTTTTCATGTGTCTGTCGGCCATCTGGAATGTCTTCTTTGGAGAAGTGTTATTCATATCTTTTGCCCATATCTTCACTGGGTTATTTGGCTTTTGGGTGTTGAATTTGGTAAGTTCTTTATAGATTTTGGATACTAGCCCTTTATCTGATATGTCGTTTGCAAATATCTTCTCCCATTCCGTCAGTTGCCTTTTAGTTGTGCTGATTGTTTCCTTCACCGTGCAGAAGCTTTTTATTTTGAGGAGGTCCCAATAGTTCATTTTTGCTTTGGTTTCCCTTGCCTCTGGAGACGTGTTGAGTAAGTTGCTGCAGCCAAGGTCAAAGAGGTTTTTTGCCTGCTTTCTCCTCGAGGATTTTGATGGCTTCCTGTCTTATGTTTAGGTCTTTCATCCATTTTGAGTTTATTTTTGTGTATGGTGTAAGAAAGTGGCCCGGGTTCATTTTTCTGCATGTCACTGTCCAGTTTTCCCAGCACCACTTGCTGAAGAGATTGTATTCCCCTGGATATTCTTCCCTGCTTTATCAAAGATGAGTTGGCCATATGTTTGTGGGTCCATTTCTGGGTTCTCTGTTATGTTCCATTGATCTGAGTGTCTGTTTTCGTGCCACCATTTAGATTCTTTATTTTGCTATTTGCTTTCAGTGGAGTGCCTCCTTCATTGGGAGCTGAGGTTGACAGACACAGAACATGGGAAATTCCTGCATGGTGCTAGTAGGTGTGAAGTATGGTCACTTCCTGCCTGGATGCATGGACAGTGTAATGGGAAAGGAAGGCGGGGGTGGGGCTGGGCATGGATGCAGCTCTCCAGGTCTCTGGGATCTGCACGTATGCCCATTTGGTGCCATTATAACCTGATTCAGGTTCTTTGCTTTCACCTGTGTGACCATCCACTGGCTGCATCTTGAATCCACAGAGCCACCATGACCACCCATGGGGCCTCAACTTAACTTTGGCCACCAGGCTCTGGCTGTTCCTGGCACAGCCCTGTTCCAGGGCAGCCTCATTGGCCTCTCATTGTGGGTACACATTAAAGAGCAGACGTCCACAACCTGTGTGCAGGGGCTGCTGGTAGGGACCCTAGAGGGCAAGGGAGCCACAGCCAGAAAGAAGTTTTTGGTTTTCCTTGGGAATCTTAAGTCTCATCACTCTTGCAACTTTTATCTATGAAGTAATCACTTCCTCTTGTGGCTCCTCCCTGTTGGTATTCTAGATGACCTTGGTCCCCATCTGTGTCTCACCTTAACCAGCACCACAGCATCTTTTCCTGCCATATGTCGTAGGTATGTACTTCCAGGTGGCGGAGGCCGCCTGTCCTGCTCTGTGAGCAGCTGCCTGCAGATCCGAGAGACGGGGGGGCAGGTCTGAGCTGGAAGGGAGCTTGTGGTTTCCCTGCTCCTCCAGCCCGGAGCTGCCCAGTGGAGAGTCCACAAAGGAGTGCTGGTGTCCGAGCCTTTTCCAAGGTCATCATTGTGTGTGAAACCTGTGGGTCCTGACCACGCTCTGCTCTGTAAGACAGGAGGTGCACATTCCGTGTGCTTTGGGACAGACGAATCCTCTAATTCTTGCTCTTCTCTAAACTGAGAGTGGGGAACCAGGCCATGGGTACAGATCCTTGCAGTTTTATCAATCAGTGTGCAGGCAGGCACAGCAGATCTGGGTCAGGAGTCATGTTTCAGTGTTGACTTAGACAAAGTGTGCTCCTGCCTAAGGCTTGTGATCCCAAGTGGAGAGGTGGGGAGCCTCGGCTCAGAAACCAGAGTCCTCCGAGCAGCACATTCAGTGTGATCTCAGTTTTGGCCAAAAGTTGCACTCCAGTGTTTCGCTAGGGACTGGGTACTACGGATTCGTCCTCAGTTTTCCTTCCGTGTGTCAGCATTATCTAAATTTCTTTACAATAAAAATGTACTGCTGTTTTCACATTAGTAGTTGGTTAAAAAGAGAGATCGCATTTCATTTCCTCTTCTCTCTCCAAACCCCTTGAGCCAGGTGTCTAGACTGTGGGGCTTAGGGGCTGCTCGGGAGTACGAGTCAGGCCTGAGTTATTAGCATTTCACATCAGGTGACTTCTAATAACTGGTTTTTATTTTTTATTTTTTTTAATAATTTTTTTAATGTTTTATTTATTTCTAGGAGAGAGAGAAAGAGAGAGACAGTGTGAGCAGGGGAGGGTCAGAGAGAGAGGGAGTCACAGACTGAAACACGCTCCAGGCTCTGAGCTGGCAGTCAGCACAGAGCCTGACGCGGGGCTCGAACCCACGAACCGCGAGATCATGACCTAAGCGAAAGTTGGACGCTTAACCGACTAAGCCACCCAGGCGCCCCTTAACTGGTTTTTAATAACTGACCGTGGTGTGGAAGTTGAAAATCCGGACTAGAGTGAGCGATTGTCACGGCGCAGGCGGCTACATAAATGGCTTTATTTATTGATTATAGTTGTTTAGTGTAAGGTGAAGACTTCAGGTAGAACAGAAGCTGAAGTGATTGATTTCTTCCAGCTCTGCTTGGAGCATCCGTGCAGTGGCCCCCTGGCCTCTAATGTTTCTGATGCCGTGGAGGGACCTGGTGGGTCCGCACCGACCTGTCCGGGGCCCACCCCCTTCCCTGCTTCCCTTTGCCTTCCCCAGGCCTCAGGTAATTCCAGCAAAGCACACATCCTTGAAGTTATCTCAGGCGTGGTGGGAGGGAATTGAACAGCTGTGGTCTGAGTGCCACAGCCACGCCACGGCCCAGAGAGCTTGAATGGCTGCACTGTGGTCACCAAGGGCCTCAGAGGTCCATCTGGCTTTTTCCTGCCTCTGTCGCATCTGCTCATGGGGCTGAGAGTGTTCCCTAAACACTTGATGACAAGGTGAGTAGGTTTGGTGAACACACACACACATACACACCAAATATGCTCCAGCCTGAATTTGACTAACAGAAGGGCATCAGTTTCTTGAGAATAGAATTCTGAAGGTCTGGTTCCATGGATGGCATTTCCTGGCAAGCCTGGTGGTGGGGCTTCTGCCTGGGTTTGGACAGATGAGTGCAGCTGTGTGGGGGCCCACAGTTGGGCTGTTTTTGGGGGTTCCTCCTTGTGTGCTTTACAACCTGAGTTCAACCGGCTACATTCAGGAGCGAGATCTTAGTTCACAGGAACTTGGCAATCCAGGATAGCGAGTCTGGGTTCAGGTGAAGCTTCCTCCTTTGCCTGTAAAGGTTTCTTCTGGAAGAGGCCTGAGGCTCTGCTTCTTGGGCCCACTGAGGACTCGTATTCACCCAGAACCAGCTGTCAAGGTGTAGGCATGTGGAGAGGGATCTAACATGGGGTTGTGCACTGCCACCAGCTGTCCCCTCCTGCTCCCGGTGATGGTCCTCTTGCAGGGACGTGGGATGCAGAACCTGGGGGCTCGGCATGACTCTTGTCACTGTGACCGTCTCCTGCCTTTTGGCCTCTGTGCAGGACTTACTGAATCTTCCTTTTAGTATTGGAAGGCGTGTCATCCTGGGCAGGCTACTTGTTCTCATAACTAGACAGCCACGTAGCCTGTTTTGTAAACTAGAATTCTGTCATAATATGGCTTTCTGTTACGATGTAAGGCTGGGGTTTTTACGGCGAGCAAGAGAGCTGTCGCTTCTTGAGACGGCATGCCCGGACTGGTGGGTGTGGGTGTGTGGGACTTTCTGTGGCCTTCTTCTTGCCCACCCTTCTCTTTGCCCAGCCCTGCACTCACTCTAGGGATCGATTATTTGCCATCTGCTTAGGGCCGGGCACTGGGCCTGTGCGAACCAGAGCCAGTGCGCATGTGCAGCGAGCTGTTGTCTGAGCGCGTGCCGGGGAGCACTTCTGCCTGTCCTCTTTACTGTCTCCAGTTGTCACTGTGTCCCTAACCTCAGGAATGACGCTGCGTGTGGATCTCATCATCATTGAGGCCAGAAACCGTAGTGCCTAATACCAGTCACATCAGTGAAGCCTCGCCACCAGCTCTCTCCAGCACACTCCTCCTCACCACCCCCCCTGCCTCCCCCAGCCAAAAGCAGACTTATAGAAGAGCCTGTGGCTGCCAGTTCAGCAGCACAGTCAAATTCCTGCACTTTTCTCTAGATTTCCTGCGAATGAACCTGTCTTGTTGATTTTTGTCTTTAAGCAAACACTTACATTGGCCTTACAGCAAAAATGTTGACCCTTCACTGCCCAGGGCACCTCCCTTGCTGGGTGGTGTCCTCAGTGTGGGTCTGGTCTGCAAGGCATGCAGTGCCCCAAGGGTGCGGGGTGCAGCCGTGCCAGCGTGTGCTCTGGACTAGCTCGCCGGCTATATCCCTGCAGGCCTGCGGCACCCCACAACTTAGGAGAAAAGGAGTTAAAAATGCATCATCACTTTGCAGCTGGGATGCCAGAAATAACATCTTTCACAGTGGCTTTCTTGGTAGAAAGGAGGCGTTTGATACATACTCATTTATATTTGGACCTGAATTGAAGCTTGAGCAGTTTGGAGATGGAGAAAATAGAATGTTTGGTGAATAAAGATGAAGGTGTATGTTTTTGAGAAATGAGGATTGGAAACTGTGAAATGGTAAAGTTCCTGAAGCAGGTTAGTTTCTAAAAAAAAATTTTTTTTTGTATTTTCAAAATTTTTTATGACAGTTACATTTCTTAGGAAATTATTTGGAAAAAATTACGACATAAATGGACAATTGTTCGTTTTGTCCTCCACCCCCAGTCCCAGGTCCTTGATGGTGAGGATATATAGTCTTACGTTTATTGGTCTGTATAAATATATACTACCTCTTGAAGGGCCGGTGTTCATGAGAGGAGGGATGGAGCAGGCCGCTGAGAGTTCAAGGGTGACCTTTGGAGACAGCACATTGGATGCAGCATCCAGTGTGGGTGCAGAGCACATTGTAAGAGCTGCCACCGGAAGTCCTGACCTGATCTGGGGCACTTGCATGGTCCCCCACCTGCAGTCTCCTAAACCCACCTCCAGGTTTCAAGGCATATTGAGAACCTGTTCATGGTTTACACTTGATTTGAGCTTCCTTTTTTTTTTTTTTTTATATTACAAATTTTTCATTCCACTTAGAAGCTGGTAGACAGTCTGTCTCAGAAATTCTTAGGTTTGTGATAATGAGATAAAGAGCCCAAGTGTGCCTTGTTTGCAGAGCCCTGCGCCCGCCGCCTTCCATTCCCCTTGCTGACTGCAGACCGTTCCTGAACAGCTTCATGTCTGGTGTGGGGCAGGCGTGGGGCTGTCCCCACCCTCCAGGAACCAGTCAGAAGGGCTTTCTGGGCACATCCCAGCTTCATACATTTTAGGGCTAGCTTTTTAAAGAATATTAGTGGGCACGGATGAACGCATGTGCTGAGTCTCGTTTCTCTTGGCTGGTCCCTCCCAGGGGGCAGAAGCGTGCCTGGGCTTGGCCACAGCTGGAGGAGACACCTTGACACTGTACTCTCCATGTGCCATCCGTGCCCTGTATGGACTGCCCTGCTGGGTGAGGCAGGAGCAGCGG
>NW_027528369.1:11036880-11053730 GCF_008692635.1 Crocuta crocuta | reverse complement strand
CAGCAGGTGGGGGGGGGGGGTGCCTGGAGCCCCCTGCTCCCAAGTTGATCTTCGCATACCTGCAGATTGTCTTCCTCCTGTTGACAAGGAAATGGAGCCCTCCACTGCTCTCTGCACCTTTGCCCTGCGCCCCTTGGGTTGGGACCCGAGTCAGGCCCTGGGAGGCCTGTGGGGGGAGCACAGCACGGGGAAGAGAGAGAGCGGCTCTGGCTGTGGTTATGGTGCTCGATGTGGTACATGCAGGTGTGCTGCCATCATTAGGGACCCCATGTGCTACAGCAGGTTACTCTCCATTCCAGCCCGGCCTGCAGCACGGTGCCGTGAGGGTGCCCCAGGCCAGGGTCCGGCGTTGATACGTACTGCCTTTTACCCCATAGCTGTACCGTTTCTTTTGGTATGACTTTGGGAATATGGCTTTTTTGTTCAGGTTCAACCATTAGCTTAGTTTAGGATCTTGGGAAAGTGACTTAACTCTTTGGGTTAGACTGGATGCCTCTTGAAGGCTTTTTCTGTTAACTGGCCAGCAGCTGTTCCTCCTCTCCCATCCAGGGATCTAAAAGCAGTAGGAGAGCTCTTTATGGTAGTAATAATGGAGGAAGACAGAATGACGATGACTTGAATGTTCATTTCTTGTAATGAAAACATGGACTGTGGTTTCTCTGGCCTTCCTGTGCTGCTTGTGTGCGCACGTGCGTGCACAGCAGCCCTTCTGTGAAGGAGCTGTGAAGTTGGGTGGCTGGGGAACACACACGTGGGGACCTGGTGAACAGCTGTGGCTGGGAGGGGACTGTGTATTGCTAGGCAGTGAGCTTTGGTGAGCCACCAAGACATGGCAGCTTGCTGACTTCACATAAAAGTTAAAACTTTGATTTAAATTTCCATTAGGGATGTTTCTGAACATTCAGAGAATCTAAGAGAATAGTGCCCTGTATACCTAACCAGTTTCAGCAATCACCAGCGTTTTGCCAGTCTGGTTACATCTGTTTCTTTCCACTGCTTATTTGTGTTGTTTTCTTTTAAAATTTCAAATTTTAATATCATAGTGTAAGTCTCAGACATCACGTCATTGTATTTGCACAGTCTTCAGCAGTATCTCACATAAAGACCTTACAAAATCCTGGCCATTGTTCTTTTAGTGGTGTGTGTGGTTCAAGCAGCTGGCACTCTTGACTGACCCTTGAAGACCTGGCGACCACCTTGCTCCAGACTAGGGGCTCTGTTTGGATGGGCCTGTTGCTTGAGCTTCCTGCAGACCCTTCTTGTAGGCAGCTCCCCCACCCCCTGCCCTCTTGATGGAGGAAAGCATGGTGGTGGTACTGTGTGGTTGTGGGTGGCTCCCTTACCCTGGGCATAGAGAATGGCACTGTGTGGCTCTTCTCCTAGACTTCGAGGATTATTCGAGTATTACCATATATCTCGTAATGTGCTTGCTTTTTCTTTTCTTCGTAAAGTTGTAAACTCTCGTGGTAAGTTTTCGCAGAATTGAGTGTTTAAAATCCTTTATTTATTTGAGAGTCAGGTGCTGTCCTTGGTGGTCTTTGTGGTTCTTCAGTTTGAAGCCGCAATCAGTGGGGGGACCCCTGGGTTCAGTGCAGACCCTCACTCCTGCTCTTGTGTTCTGGAATCCATTGCTCCTCTGGTTCCAACTTTACAGCTTCAGTAGGACTTCTTAAGAAGTGGTGCTCCATGAGCCAGCCTTTGGTGGTGTGTAACGTGCGAGTGTAGGAGACTGGTGTCCTCATGGATTCCCTTCCTGGCTGCGAGCTGCGTTGCCTTCCCTGGTTGGTGCCCCTGCCCCGATGGCCTCCTCTGGTTTCTGTGCTGCTGGAGCGGCAGGACACACCCACCTTGGGCGGAGGCCTGGAGGGGACTGGGTGCCCCTGCCCTCCTCCTCGGTGTTGCCGTCTTCGGGTGCTGCTAGGGTAGCTCTGGCGGATCTGTGTCAGCTGGGTCCCCTAGGAGAGCCTTTTGGGGTTGGGGTGCAGATGTCTAGCCTGCGCTGCCCTCCTCTCCTGCCCCAGATGTGCTGGCATAGACGCTGCTGGACCTTTGTCCTGGCGTCGGGGGCGCTCCTGGGCTCATGCTGGTGTCAGGGGTGCACCTGGGCTCCCGCTGACGTCGGGGGCGCTCTTGGGTGCCCACTGGCTGGCTGGAGCCACCACATCTCACATCTGCTGTGGGGGCGGGGTTGGTGGGTGGACAGATTAAAACTACACCAGGTTCTGAAATTGACAGTGTTGGTTTGTTTCTTAGGAATTGTTACTCTGCTAGGTGTTGGTGTTCAGCTTGTCCTCTTTGTGACTTGTTGCCTTTCTTGAGTATTTGGGAGAGTTCTGGTGGAAATGAAGGTCAGTCTGTCTCCCTCCTGGTATATCAGAAAAGAGCACGGGCATGTGGCAGTTCTTAATTTTCTTTTTTTTTTTTTTTTCTTTAAATGTTTTATTTATTTCTAGGAGAGAGAGAGACAGCGTGAGCAGGGGAGGGTCAGAGAGAGAGGGAGACACAGACTCTGAAACAGGCTCCAGGCTCTGAGCCGGCAGTCAGCACAGAGCCCGACGCGGGGCTCGAACCCACGAACCGCGAGATCATGACCTAAGCGAAAGTCAGACGCCCAACCGACTAAGCCACCCAGGCGCCCCAGCAGTTTTTAATTTTCAATAGGTCTTATTTGTTATGAGATAGGGCAACCCATAGCGTCCTTGCCAAACATATTTAGGGAAACTTAAGCATGGAGCTGAACTGTGCAGCCACGGGGCCTCGGGGTCAGTCAGCAGCGGAGGGTTCATACCTGGCCCCTTGGTGTGCGTGCAGATCTGCCAGGTAAACAGGAGTGTCTGGGGCCGTGCGAGCCCGTTGTAGGTGCAGGGGCGTCACAGCCATGCTCAGCAGGCTCCATAACCAGAGTCATGGCGGTCTTACTCAGGAGGATGGTCTCCTTGATTAAACCTCACTTCTGCATTTGGGACTTGTAGGGGAAGGAAGTGAGGGCGGGGGAGCCTGGGCCAGTGGGCACCACTGCTGTACTCAGCTGGGTGAGCTGTGGGCTTTGGTTGGCTCGCTTGAATGAGCAGTAGGAGCTGTGCTCAAGGCAGGCACTGCCCCCTCTTAGCTGGAGGGATTGCTCCATGGCCCCTGGATCAGACTGTAGGAGCCTTTATACCATTTTGCCGACACGATGGGGCGGGAGGCTGCGGGGGGCTCTGTGGAACCTGTGCTGTGCTCCGGGTGTGGCTGGGCTCCAGGGTCGTGACGGGGTGGTCCCGGAGAGTTGCTGGCAGGCCGTGTGCAGACTCGGCACTGCTCCCCGGGTCGTGTCCCATAGCTCCTTCCAGAAACTTCTCCACACGGGCCCCACACCCAGAGGGCACTTATCAGAGCTGTATGGCTGCCTCTGAACTCCGAGTCCTCGGAGCCTGAGAGGAACCGCGCCTGTTCTGGAAGCTGCTTGTGCTGGCTGTGGCCCTCCCCACCCCACCTGCGGGGTGGCCTGTCTGTTCCCTGCTGTTCCTGCACCTGCCTCTCGGAAAGGTTTGCTTTGTGGTCACACGAGCACGGGCCCTGCTTCGGGGACAAGCCCTCAGCTGGGGTGGGGATGGACACAGTCCGGCTCCCCCTGGTTTGTCTGGTTGGCTTTCTTGAGGCCACTGTAGATTCATACGGTTTGCCTAGTTTTTCCAGTGGTGACATTTTGCAAACTGAGCAGTGTCACAACCAGGATAGGGTGTCCATTCTGGTGCCATCCTGTGACCTTACTCAGACTGTCCCGATCTGCATTTACTTGGGTGCAGTTTGGTCACAGGTGCGGCTGCCTGTGTTCAGCACGGCTCCTCATGGCACCCAGTGACCCGCAGCTGCCAGCCTGCTCTCGGTCTTGGTGACTTGCCTATCCTGGACGTTTCATAGAAGCACATCACACAACATGGGGCCTTTTGTGTCTGTCATATTTCACCGAACACCATGTTTTCAGGGCTTGTGCACCTCGCTGTGTGTCCTGGCACATCATTCCTCACGGCTGGATCCTGGGTCCTTGTGCGGAAGCACCTCATTTTATCATCACCTGATCCATGTTGGCATCATTTGCGCCCCTTGGTGATTGTGACTAGTGCTAGCTGAAAATTCATGTACAGGTTTCTATGTGATGTTTCATTTCTCTCGGCCATAACCCAGGAGAGGGATTGCAGCCCTCCTTTTTGGTTTGATTCAAGCCTTTGGAGAATTTTGTGTCTTCTGGAAGAACCCATTGAAGTTCGGGTGCTGTGGCTTTGGTTTGGCATACTGTGCTTGTGCCAGGACACGGGGCCAGGGTCGAGCTGTGCTGTGAGGAGGTCCGTGCTGGGCCTCGTGGCCTGTGGGAGGATGAAAGGGCTCCCTTTTCCTCTCTTGTGCCAGGAGCCGAGGCCTGCATCTCCGCGCCATCCTGCCACTGCAGAGCTGCCCGCTGTCCTCAGGACCCAGGAGGGCCTTCGGTTACTGCCCTGCCCCCAGCCCCTGTTCCGTGGTCCCCGTTGTCCTGTGCTGTCCTTCAGAGCAAGAAGTTAATTTGAGAATAAGAGAAAGTGCTGCCCAGAAAAGCCTTAAATAGATAGGTTTGGACAAAGTGGTTGGAAGCTGGTTGGATTTAGAACTTACTTTTTGTGAACAAAACCAGAAACCAGGTGAACGCAGCCTCTTCAGATGAAGAGAACAGTTTGCTGCAAGTACAGTTTTTACAGAGCAGATGTATACACGAGGCGCTTACTGTCGGAGCCTGAAGACATCAGCAGTGGCAGACGCAGTGTCATGAAGGTAACACATGGCAGATCTGCTTGCTGTGGTTTCTCATAAAACAAAAGAGAGGGAGTTTAGAAGGGATCTTTAGCTTTGAGTTACTCTTGTGATGTTTTCCTCAACCGTAACTGGTTTCAACCCAGAATACGGTTTGTGTATCCAGGAGGCATTTCTAAGCATGAACCCCTTTCCCAAGCACTTACCTTGGGGCTTGAGGAGGGGTTGCCTGCCCACATCAGGGAGAGGCAGCAGCACACACAGGAGTGATCACTGGACATGACGGGACGATGGCTGTGGGACCCGGCCCAGGGGCATGGGCACACTGTGGCCCTGCCTGCTATTGCCCCGAGAAGCAGGTAGGCTGACTGGGCTGGGGAGGGGCCAGGGTAGAGGAGCAGGTGGAGGGCACCCGGGGTACCGCAGGGTGCCGTGGGCAGCGGCTGATTTACAGGAAGTCCATAGGGTGGCTTTTGAAGTAGCTGCAGGTTTGGCCTTGAGGACGTGGAGGAGCAGCCCAGGCCTGCCCTGTGACAGAGACACAGGCGGGAGCCGTGGGGTGCTGCTCCACCGCGTGACAACGTCAAGCCCGCACGCTTGGGCACTCCCGGCTGTGTTAGGTGCTGACGCCAGGCATGTGAGGACACACACAGACCTGCGTGATCTCTCTGTCCCTGCTCCTCCTCGCCGAAGTAGCACAGAGAGGCAGCCTCTGGAGGGAGGAACAGAGAGAGGCCGAGGACGGCCACAGCAAGGGAGCAGGGCTGTGCCCTGTCTGGGCCGCGGGCCAGCTGCTGGCAAACCCCAGGCTGTGTTTGTATGACTGGATTGCCGAGGGTGGTTCTCACGTTCTCAAGGAGCCGCTCACAACAGCTGAGCCTACTAAGGGGTTGCTGCCTGGCCCTCTTCTGGGGCCGCCCCCTTGGAGCCTGGGCCAGTGGGCTCTGCACAGCCAGCCCTGGTGGGTGCTGTCAGTTAATGCCACTGACAGCCAGGCCTGGAGTGTGCTCTGGCCAAGTGACTGACGCCTGTGACCTACACGGGACGAGGGGGTGGGTCAGGGAGGCCGATGGATCACGAAAGCTAACTTCTACTGCGGATGTCCCTGAGCACCATCCTTTCCGTGTCTCTGTGGGCGCAGCCCCCCTCCTGCCAGCACACTACTTGCTGCTGTGCGGTTAGGTGTTGGGGGGGGGTGGGGCTGCTTAGAAAGCAAGCTTCAGAAAGCCTTGTAAGCCACTTAAAAAAAAAAAGTTTATTTATTTTGAGAGGAAGGGAGAGGAAGGAAGGAAGGGAGGGAGAGAGAATCCCAAGTAGGCCCCATGCTGACGCGGGGCTTGAGTCCCCTGCACAGTGTCCCTCAGCACAGTCAAGATAACCCCCCTTCCACCCCCTGCCAGCCTGTGAGGCTCAGCCCACTCTGGGGCCACACGGATGTTTTTGGCTCTTCTGAATCAAAGAGTAGTTACGTATTCTGTGTTTTGCATTTTTCACATATAAGTAATTTAGCTTTATGGCTCTAACATTCGGACTCAACACAGGTCTTTTATGAACCTGCTGAATAAGTTGGAAATGTTGTTAAGCAAGTAATACTGGAGAATGTATGTAACATTACCTATGTATTTGTATATTATAAAAACATCTTGCACTTATATTTAATTATTTGGCATGCTTTTACATAACGAGGTGTACTTCGTGAGAGTCACAAGGGTGTGTTATTATCAAGTGGAATCTGAGGTTTCTGGAGTTCCATTTACAGATCTTTTCTCCAAAAATCAGTTGTCTACTCTGGGGCTCCCCTTCGCATCAGATCTTTCAGCTCCTTTAAGAATTCAACTCTTCAGTCAGCTAACAAAATTGTCATTCCTGGTGGGGCTGCAGAAAAAGAATTAACAGTCTCTTAGAAAGGACTGCACACAGTGTACGTCGTGATGGAGGGGGTAGTAGAAGGGAGGTTCATGTCACTTTTATTAAGTCTTGATTATTTTGGCTTTCAGACTTGTTATTTATTGAAAGAGATGTCACGGCATCCTCCAAAAAGTTTAGGAAAAGCCTTGGAATGTCATTTCCTTGCTAAAATTTGAAAATTAATGTACTTTTCACTTTGGTCTGTGTTGAGGGATTTCACGAGTGCTCAGCATTTGGTTCTGTTTTTCTTGTGGCTGTGTACGTGCCGGCATTTTGAGTGTGACAGGTAGGCAGTGTGATACGGTGGCTCCTTCACTGCAAGGGGTCAGGGCGAGCCCATGTCCCATGGGGGCTCCACAACCTCACGGGGTCTTACTTGACTTTCGGTGCCTTGTTAGGGGAAAATGGAGGAGGGGAGATTAGGAATCAGCGTAGCTCTAAAGGCAGTGCTGTATTCAGGGCTAAATGTGTGTTTATTCAGCATCCCACATTATTCTTATTTCAGAACACACCCTATCCTGAAGGAGACGTGTATCAGTTATTTATCGCTGTGTAACAAAACCACCCAAAACCTTGTCTTAAAACAACAGTGATTGTATATTCCTCTTAATTGTTACATTCCTTGGGTGTTTTTCCTGCTGTGCATGTTGGGGTTGTTCACGAGATGACCAAAAGCTGGTGGGCTGGCCCAGGATTCCCTGTGCAGCCGCAAGAATGCCCAATGAAGTGCCAGGGAAGGAGGCTCCCCTACAGGATGGGGTGAGCTGGGGATCCAGTCCACATGGTACACGCAGGATGTGTCCAGCTCGTGCCATGTGTGAGTGTTCAGCCAGGCTTGGTACAGAGATGCATCTGAATTTGAGAGTGAGAAGATTTGGGTTGGTTTTCCTAAATTGTAGGATAGAGAATTGTGAACTATCCAAGTTGTTTCCTTTAGAGATTTTAAAACTTTGTGAGACTAAATTTCAGTCCTTGCCTGGCATTTAATAATAAATAGCAAATTTGCGTGTGCCATTCAGTCACAGGGTGAGTTCAGAGGACGCTTCGGATTAGAGAGAGAAAGAAAAAACCTGCAATGAAAATCTAAGTATTTCTGACCAGAATTTTTTAGCTTGGAATTACTGTGTGTTTCTCATAAATCTCAGTATCAGCTTTGATTTGTGCCAATGTTTACATGTCACTCAGGCTTCCATGTTGTGCCCTTCATTTTATAAGTGTCGTTTCTGCTTTGATTCTGAGGTGTGGGTGGAGGTTGCCCTTGGTGCTGCCGGGCTGAGCCTTGTTGTGGTGGCTGCTGACACCATGCGGACGGAGCCACATCACACTGTGACCGCAGGAGACCTTGAGTGTCCGTGTTTCCAGGGTGCACCCATGCGACACGAACACACCACGAAAAGCCCTGACTTCAGAGTTGAAGGAGGGCGTGTGGTCGGGGGGCCTGCATGGCAGGCTCCCTGCCCCAAGGGTGTGGTGACGCCCCGAGAAGCGCAGGTGCATGCTGCTCCCGTGGTCCCTGGCCCCTCCTCACTGCAGCAGCAGTGGCGAGGCCTGCATCCCCGAGCGCCCCTGCTCCCTGCCGCCGGGGTGGGCTTCCCGGAAGGGGAGGAATGGAGATTCTGCAGGGGTTCCCGTAGAGAGGTCTGGTTGTGGATGGCTGAGGGCACTCTCCGGCTGTGTCGGGAGCAGGTTCCAGACCCGGGGGAAGAGCGGTGAAGCCCAGGGGGGCAGCTGAGGATTGGGACAGAAGGTCTTCCCAGGGACATCACGGAGGCTACAGTAGGACGCGGTTGGCCTGCCACCTGCCGGAGACCCGCATGCGGCTCTGGGGGCCCACCTGGGGCCTGGGCCTCCCTTTACAGCCGAGCGCTCTCCAGCCAGGACCTGCCCCAGCGTTTTCCGCCTCGGTCTCTCTCACGGGCACCAGTAGGACTTCTCCTCTTCTCTCCGTGGCCGCCCCCTCACCCCGCCCCTGAGAACATGGAGCCCCTGCAGGGGCGAGGTCGCCAGGTGTCAGAGGTGGGTGTTCCAGGCAGTGTGTGGTCGACCTCATCTTGAGCGCTGCGGTCCCCAGCGCCCCTTTCCTGGCGTTCCTCCTGTGTTGCCAACACGCTCAAGGGGAGTGTTGATTCTTGAACATGATTGTGCGTTTTGTGAATTGGAGCCCTACCTCAGGCAGGCTGTGCGCTGGCTGCATGGAGCCTGCTTGGGATTCTCTCCCTCTCTCTGCCCCCCTCTGGCCCTACTTGCTCTGTTTCTCAAAATAAACTTAAAATAAGTGATGCTAATTTTGGTATCTGTGACACTTGTTGATTTTAGGTGGTTCTGTGGCTCTTACACAAGAGTCTGGTGAGCGCTGCCCTCTCTACCTTCTGCATCACTCGGGCATCTCATGCTGCTGCTAAGAGGAAGCAGGTGAAGGTGCCTCTCAGGACCTCAGATTCCAGCTGCAAGTTCAGTGTGGAGAGGCGGAGGGGCAGGTGTGAAAGGAGCCCAAGTGCCGTGAATAACCGCTGTGGCCGGCAGCCGAAGCTCAGAGCAGAGGCTTGGCCCGAACAGCTGGGACGAGGAGGCAGGAGTGAATGAGAAGCCCGTGGCTGTTACCAGGCCCCGGCCCGAGGGACGCTGCTGGGTCCCAGGGCATCACCCTCTTACTCGCTGGCTGTGGCAGTTGGCATGTATGGAAGGCGGCTTCCATGGGGACCTTATTTGGTCTTCACTAAAAATAAGAAAGGATTCTTGAGTCCTCTGCATCGGGCATTTGTTTTGTGGAGGCACTGATCATGCATGGAGGGCAAGGGGGTATGTCCGTGGTCTTGTTTTTGAGATTGTGTTTTCTGGAGCCATCCTTAGGCTTGAGGACATTGGTGGTGATGTGGCTGAGGTCTCTGGAATGCTCAGTTTGGAAGCAAAGGACAGCTTTGCTCAGTACGTACTTGGTAACATGGACGTACGGAGATGGGCTGCGCGCAAAGGATTGGCTTGCTGTTGTCAACGCCCCTTCTCCTTCATGGACTGACTGGCGACGGTCCAGATGATGATTGACACGGGGCAGAGTGACATCACGTCCACCTGTGGGCTCCACCTGCGCCTGGCCAGGCAAGGACGCTGCCCCCGGCCTCCTGTGTCATGTTTGAGCCTCTGTCACAAGATGCAGGGGGTGGCATCTGGGTCTTGCTGAGCCTGGTGTCCTGTGCTAACAAAACTAACACGGCCACGAGTGATGTTCAAGAGCCTTAAGCCAAAAACAACACACTAAAGCTGAAACTGGATCTTTTTTTAAATTTATGTATTTATTTTGAGAGAGAGAGCACAAGAAGGAGAGGGGCACAGAGAGAGGGGGAGAGAATCCTAAGCAGGCTCCATGCTGTCATCTCAGAGCCCAACTCGGGGTTTGAACCTAAGAACCGTGAGATCATGACCTGAGCTGAGATTAAGAGTCGGATGCTTGGGATGCCTGGGTGGCTCCATCGGTTAAACATCCAACTTCAGCTCAGGTCACGATCTCACGGTTTGTGGGTTCAAGCCCTGCGGTGGGCTCTGTGCTGACAGCTCACAGCCTGGAGACTGTTTCAGGTTCTGTGTCTCCCCCTCTCTCGGACCCTCCCCTGCTCACGCTACCTGCCTTCCTCTCTCTCTCTCTGTCTCTCTTTCTCTCAGAAATAAATAAAACATTTAAAAAACAACAAGAACAACAAGAGTCAGATGCTCAACCAACTGAGCCACCCAGACACCCTTGAAACTGAATCCTTAAGTGAGACGTGTGAGGTTTAAGTGAGACGCACGAGGAGAATGATGTCCTGTGACTGTCGCGTGGCCTTCTGGTATCTGTCACAAGGGCCATCTTGGCCCAGGGCAGTACGCTGGTGCTGTTGAACCCTCTCTGTGGTTGGCCACAGGAGGCACCCCGGGTCAGGGCGGTCGGAGCCATGGTGAGGGTGACGGAAGACACTGGGGTCCTCTGCCGGAGGCCCTCTCTCTGTGTCACCTTCTCTGGCTTGAGAGCATAACCTCTGAGACACGATTTTTCTTTCAGGACAACGGAGTGCGTGCTGGAGTGCGCGTTGTTCGCAGAGCCAGCTCGGTGCCACGGCGGCTGGCCTCCCCGTGAGGAGACCGGGGGCGTCGCCTGGCTCCTGCCTCCGGAGTATATGTGTTGGCTTCCTGTTGGTCAGGTGGCAAGATGTTTGAAAGCTCAAAAGTTTTGGTTTTGTGTGTGTTCTTTGTTTTTCTGAACCCGTTTTAAACAGAACCTGTGAGTAAGGCCCGTGTAGCCATGAAAGGGGGAGGTTGTACAGGGGTCGTTCACATGTGTGGTGACCAACCCGTTGCGCACGCTCAGTTCTGGTCACAGAGGTGTTGGCTGCGTCGCTGCTGGCGCTGGTGCTGAACTGTGCACATTTACACACATAAGTGTAAGTGGTCCTGCCAAGGGCGTGCACCTGTCGTGGGCTGGGCTGCTCGGCTCCCCATCTGCTGTGCCCATGGGGCGGCACTCAGGGCCCTAAGGGCACACGCTGCAGCCCTGGCCTTTGGAAGGGCCCCCACCTTTGACCCATTGTGTTAAAAGTTGCGTCTGCAGCCTCAGCTTCTCCATTGTTAAAACCGGCGAGGGAGCCAGTCTTCTTGGGACCTAAAGCTGTACATGTGGAAGCTCCCAGCGGTGCTGGGGGCGGGGACACAGCCTGCAGCGCGCCGCCTGGCGGAGACCCCGGAGGCCCTGTGATTGTGAGAAGTGGTTTCAGTAAAGGGAAAGGACCTACAGAACGGGGTTGAAGGAGGGGTTTCAGAAAGTGAGTGCAGTGATTGTACCTGGTTTGTGTTTTGAAGGGCTCAGCGCTTTTCATCGCTTTGATCCTGGTGCTGTTTACAAGCAGAAAAGGAGAAAGAAAGGAACAGTGTCCCTGAGCCGAGCAGCCTGCCCTCGGGCCCCTACTGTGGGCATCTGGGCCGCCTGGAGAGGCGCCCGGGCTGTGGAACTCCAGGGTTGCAGGCTGGCAGTGCCCCTCCCAGGCTCCACCCTCTGGCCTGCTGCCCCCAGCCCCGGACCCCCACACCCAGGCAGAAACAGCTCTGCCCCTTCGGGCCACCTTGGGCACTCCAGGGAGGGCACTTCGGGAGGGGCTGACCACAGCGGCCTGGCAGAGCTCCCTCTTGGCTTCCCGCGAGGGCCACCTCGGTGAGGGCCTGGGGCCCGAGTGCCCTGGTGCGGGCGCTTCTGCTCCTGCTCTGATCGGGCTGAGTGGAGGCCAGGCCAGGAGGTCAGCTGTGGGGGGAAGGAGTCCCGATCAGGGCGGGCTCTGATGGCCTCAGTCATCCCATCTCTGTCTTATCTCTGTGAACCTGATTCCTCCAGGGCCCTCTTTGAAGTGGAGTCACATAGGGGCACCTGGGTGGCTCGGTTGGTTGAGTGTCTGACTCTCGATTTTGGCTCAGGTCATGATCTCACAGTTTGGTGAGTTCGAGCCCCGTGTTGGGTTCCTCGCTCACAGTGGAAAGCCTGCTTGAGATTCTCCCTCCCTCCCTCCCTCCCTCCCCCGCTCGCAAGCACATGGCGCACACACACGCTCTCTCAAAAATAAATAAATATTTTTAAAAAGAAGTGGAATCACACAGTATTCGTCTTTATCTGGCCTCTGTCACTGAGCATGATGCATCCTTGTTATAGCAGGTGTCAGGATTTCCTTTCCTTTTAAGGCTGAATAATACTCCATTGTGTGTAAACACAGCCTCTTCTTTATCCACATTCATCTGTGGCTGGGTGGTTGGGTTGCTTCCATATCTTGGCTGTCGTGAGTAACGCTGATGTGGCTGTGGGGGTGCAGACATCTCTGAGACCCTGCTTTCATTTCTTTGGGGTGTATTCCCAGAAGGGGGACTGCTGAACCCGCTGGCATAGTTTCATATTCACTATTTTGAGGAGCCACCATGTTGTTTCAGTGGTGGCCACACCATTTCATGTTCCTGCCGGTGCCACCGGGGGCTTGCGTCTGTTCACACCCTGGCCTGTCCCCCCGAGATGTCAGCTTGTCAGGACACATGGTCAGCACTTCCTCTCTTCCTTCCTAGCACAGTGCTCCCTTCACCAGCAGGGCTCTCGGTCAGAGAGGAACCCTGTCCATCCGGTCCCCCACCGCTGCCCTTCGGAGGCACGGGCTCACGTAGGCTCATTGGAGTGCCACCTGTTACCTCCCGCCCACCGCCCGGCCACCGTCATTACTCCCACATCCTCACCCATCTCTGCCCTTTGGTTATTTTGCAATACGTTTCTAGAATAAAAGATGTCAGACTTGGTTGAACTGTCAGCAGTGGGATCTGTCGTCCGAATGGGGCAGCCTGCCAAACCCCCACGGCAGTCGGAGTTGGCCAGGAGCCGACCCCCACCAGCCCCAGGTCTCCTGGGGGAAGGAGCCCCATCCTTCCAGGGGCTCCACAGAATTGGACTAGAACCTTCTGAAAGAGCTACCGTTGGAGCCAGCAAAGTGTGCGTCCAGCCACACAGCAAGGCCAGCCGCTGTCCAGTGCCCCTCGTTCAGTGATGACAGAGAAGGACGCCTGTCACAAAGGGAACTTCCCCCTTAACTCCCTTGACAAAAGAGGTCTACTTTGGACTGTTGACAATCAGTAATAAATAACTTTGAAAAACCCAGAACAAACTGTTCGTTGTATGCAATCTACAAATGTTGCATTTTAAAAAAGATAAGGAGCATAAATTTGAGAATAGAAATACTGTGCTTGGTTGGAAAAAGTGGCGGTCGGAGGTGAAGTTTTCAGAGCACTGTCACGGTTGTCTGCTCTCTCCTGTGGGCGCGCTGTGAGGCGGCCCTCCCGATTGTGGCTCTTGGCCAAGGCCATCGGGTGTGTTTCTTGTCTTCTGTGCACCTGCCCTTCCCTGCTCAGGCCCTGCCCAGCAGCGGCTCCGGCTGTTAGGTTCCCAGCACTTGGGGGGACATCAAGAGAGGCCTCTGGTTTTCCTCTGGGTTCTGCTCACACCCAGTCCGGAGCCCCCGGCTCCCCAGCTGCGGGACATTTTCACGGGGAGGCTCCGCAGGAGGGCTGCTCTTTGTAAATAGCTGCCCGAATGCCCTGCTTGTTCGGGGAAACTGCCCCCGCCCCCGGCTGTTCTCTCCAAGACAGTAACAACGAGGCATCTTGGCTTCTTATTTTGCTTATTAATGGAATAAAACCTTTGTTTTAAAAACATCTTGTTACAACACTTGTGATTGGCGGGTCTGGTTCTCAGTTTATTTTGCTGCTCACTTTTCAGAAGCAGCACATAGAGCTTATATTGAGGTGAAGTTCACCACAGGTGATAATTTGACATTTTTTTCAGAATTCTTGTTAACCCTGATTGGATCTTTTAGGCAAAACAGCCTGGCTGATGAGAAGTTAGTCCAGGATGATGGCTCCCATGTCTTTGGCCCTTTGGGGGCATCTGGGGGGACGGGGGAGGCGTGTGGGCTAGGGCCCCCGCTCCTTCCCCTCCTGAGACCTGCAGCTATCTGTGTGGGAAGTGTTGGCAACATCTCTGCCCTTTCGGATGTTTTTAGGTAAAAATATACCTGTTGTTTCTTAAGTCTCTTAGGTTCTCCTGAGTGTCCAGTGCATCACTACGAACCCCTCCTCAGGCTTTGAGGGTCTGCCCCGACCCCCTCCACCTCTGGGGACTCTTCTTTCCCGAAGCACGTGGCAGAGCGGTGACTGCCACGTCATCCTCAACACGCTTTGACAGTAGAATGATGACCACAGGGACCTGCATCTGGTGGCTGCAGCCTCGCCAGGGAGGAGCAGGGAGGGGACTGCCCGGCACACCTGGCTGTCTGCTGGCCTTTTGAGGGTCCCTGCATTTCGCCTGGTGATGGGGTTACTTGTGCAGGTGACCGGCCAGCTGTACACAGTGCTGCCCGCTGAGATTGTCCTTCTAGAATATTGATGGTCTTGGGGCTTAAGAGTGAGGAGGAAAAGGAGGCTTTTCAAGTTCTAGGGTGAGATACTGTGCTTCAACAAGGAGGATCGTTTTTTTTCTTTTTCTTTCTTTTTTTTTAAATTTTAAAGTTTATTTTTAAGAGAGAGAGAGAGAGAGAGAGAGTAGGGCAGGGGCAGGGCAGGGGCAGAGAGAGAAGGAAACAGAGGATCTGATAGCAGAGAGCCTGACGTGGGGCTTGAACTCCCAAACCGTGAGATCGTGACCTGAGCCCACGGTAGACCCTTAACAGACTGAGCCACCCAGGTGCCCCAAGCATAGTTTTTTTCTTGATGCAGCATTTATCACGTGTAGAGTTACTTTGTGACGATGCATGCCTCAGAAGGACCCAAGGTGTGCTTCCAACACCCCTCCATCCCCCACCCTGCCCAGTGCAGTGACGTGGCCTTGCGGGTGGGTGCTGAGGGGCAGCAGGCTCGCCGGCCCGGAGCCCCCACCTGTCATCACAGACCCGGGCCCTCGGCCGGCAGAGGTCTGCTCTGCCCCACAGCCTGCCGCACCTGTCCTGGCGGGCAGCTCCGCTTCCCCATCAAAGGTCCCCCCAGAGGCTGGGGCTCGCGTGTGGTATCTCCGTGCTGATGGGTGTCGTGTCCTGTCTGCCTCTCTGCTTCTTGGAAACATGACGTTACGTAAATATGTGACCAGGTCTGGACAGTGTTCATTTGTGATGACTTTTACTGACAGCCTTTGCCTCGTGTTACAATTTTACGATCGTGTTAGGATGAACGAAATAGACCCTGTAGAGTTAATATTTGGATATTTAAAATTTATACCCCTTTCTTCAAATATGTGACTTTATTATTATTATTTTTTTAATGTTTTTATTTATTTCTGAGAAAGAGAGACAGAGTGAGCAGGGGAGGGTCAGAGACAGAGACCCAGAATCTGAAGCAGCTCCAGGCTGTAAGCTGGCTGTCAACAGAGCCTGACGTGGGGCTTGAACCCACAAACTGCGAGATCATGACCTGAGCCGAAGTTGGATGCTTAACTAACTGAGCCAGCCAGGCGCCCCCAAATATGTGACTCTAGAAACAGTGTTGGTGTGACGGTCCCCTTTGCTCGAACGTCTCCTGAGTGGAAGGGATGGTGGCGGCAGCACGTGCGGGCTGGCGGCGCTGTTCTCAGGAGCAGGTGGAAGGCCCGTTGGTGGGGGCTCTTACCATCAGACAAGGGCCACGGGATGCTCTTGTGCCGAAGTCTGGGAGTGACTGGGGGGGAGGGCACGGCTGCTCCCGACATGGCATTTGCCAAGTGGCCTGACAGGAGTCAGAAGCTTCCTTGACGTGTCCCCCTGTGCCCAGGAGGCGCCCCTGTGCCCACTGACCACCACAGAAAGAGCACATTTCTCTAGGCCACAGCAAAGTGTGCTCTTGGCCAGCAAGTGGTGGAAAAGAGCCTTGCTGGGTCTGAGCACCTGGCTCTGCCCCTGGCCTTGGGTGTGGCACGCACTCCACCATTATGACGCCTGGTCCTTTTGACAGACTCTACCATTTATTTGTCCAGCAGTCCATCCCTAGGGCGCCTTGTTCCAGGCTCTTGAAAGCAGGCATCAGCGTTGTTGTGATCCCCCCCCGCCACACGGACCGCACAGTTAGTCCCCTAGAAGGTCCTCCTTCCGGGTGCTTGTAGACACCACCACACCCCACTCACGCTGCACTTCAGAGTGCTTTCGTCACCTGGGAAAGAGGCCCATGCCCTGCGGTCCCCACTGCTCACCCCTCCCCGCCCTGGATAGACCACCGATCTGCTTTCTGTCCTTATGGGTTTGCTTCTCTGGACACTTCATCTCAGGAGGCCTATACTGCACGGTGCTCAGAGAAGCAGGTACCTGTGGGCACATAACACGAGGAAGGATGTGCATAGAGGGCTGTTCATAATGGCAAAAACGGAGACTCCAGATGTCCAGGATTTAACTTAGAGGCACATTAAAGAGAATGTATCAAACGCTTCATTTGAAAGTCGGGTGTGACCCTGTGCGAGCGGGTACCGTGAATGTGCACAGACGAGGAGCAGCTGTTTAACTCGGTCTCAGAGCAGGGCCTCTTCCCAGTCCTCACTGGTTAGCCTCCGGCCCAGCTGACGCGGATCCTTCCAGAGAAGCCGTGTGTGTGTCCCATTGGCCTCCGCTGCTCCCGGCCCCTGGATGGCCATTTGTCTGCTCCTGCCACAGCCTCTGCCCCACAGGGCACTGGACACC
>NW_027528369.1:11015851-11036868 GCF_008692635.1 Crocuta crocuta | reverse complement strand
TGTGTCTGGAGGGGTGAATGTGAGGTGCCCTCATTAGCATGAAAACTTGCCATCCTTCCCCCTTCTTTACAAAAAACCCCGTCTCCCTTTTACCACCAGCTGCCACCCATCTCTTTGCTCCCCTTACAGCAGAAGTCCTCTGAAACAGAGCGTCTCTTACCTCCCCAGCCCCCCTCCTGAGAGCTTTATGGAGACATAGCTTCGGTGTCGTGAAACCTGGCAGTTGTAAGTGTACAGTGTGGGAAGTTTCAACGCCAGTGAGTCACGTTGCCACCAGCACAGTTGTGACCTAGAACTTCTCTACTGCCCTGGAAAGTGCCTGTTTGTAGCCTGTGCCTTCCTCCTGTCCCTGGACCCAGGACACCACTGATGGACCTTGTCACTGTAGGCTTTCTTTTTCTAGAATTTAATATGAATAGCTTCCTTCACTTAGCACACTCTCCCACTGCCTCCGTATGTCGTGTGTTTATCTAATCAGTAGTTGGTAGACATTAGCATAGTTGCCAATTTTTAGTTATTACAAAAAAGCTGCTGTGAACAGTTAACATACAAAGCACGCTATGTGGCTCAGTGGTTTGCTTTTTCTCCGGTAGATAACTCAGGACTGGAATTTCTGGGTCAAATGGCAGGGGACGCTTACTTTTTTAGGAACCTGCCAGACTTTTTCAGGGTGATGGTCCACAAAATGTCCTGACCCCACCGGGAGTGAAGAAGACTCCAGTTGCTGGGTTTCCTCACTGTCGCTGGTATAGTGAGTCCCTGTACCTGGCCGTTCGGGTGGGTTTCTAGTGGTGGCGCTTGTGCACTGCCTGTCCCTTCCCCCAGTGACAGATACTGCAGGTTACTTTTTCTTTTGGGGGGGAGGGTTCATTCATATATCTTCTTGGGTGAAGTATCCATGCATATTTATTTATTTTTGTCTATTTACTAAAATGTTACTGAGAATTTTTTATATGTCCTATATATATATATATATATATATATATTTTTTTTTTAATGTTTTACTTATTTCCAGGAGAGAGAGAGAGAGAGACAGCATGAGCAGGGGAGGGTCAGAGAGAGAGGGAGTCACAGACCGAAACAGGCTCCAGGCTCTGAGCTGGCAGTCAGCACAGAGCCCGACGCGGGGCTCGAACCCACGAACCGCGAGATCACGACCCAAGCGAAAGTCGGACGCTTAACCAACTAAGCCACCCAGGCGCCCCTATATGTCCTATATTTTAGAGAGTTCTTTGTATATTTCAGACACAAGTCCATTACCAGATTTTTCTTGTGCAAATACTTTCTCCCAGTTTGGGGTTTGTCATTTCATTTAATTCAGTGTCTTTGAACAGCAAAATTTTGGGGTGGCTCAGTTGGTTAAGTGTCAAACTTCAGCTCAGGTCATGGGTTCGAGCCCCATGTTAGGCTCTGTGCTGACAGCTCAGAGCCCGGACCCTGCTTCTGATTCTGTGTCTCTGTCTATCTCCGCTCATCCCCTGCTCGTCTTCTGTCTCTCTGTCTTTCAAAAATAAATAAATATTAAAAAAAAAAAAAAAGACAAAAAGTTTTTAGTGAAGCCCAGACTAACAATTTTTTTCTTAGCTATTTCATGCTTTTTGTGTCTAACACAAATCTTTGTCTAACCTAATGTCACAAAAATTTTCTCTTACATTTTCTAGAAGTTATGTAGTTCTGGCTCTTGGATTCAGTTTTCATTGCCTGTACATGCAGGTGAATCACTGAATGAATATTCTTGTCCTACTGTCAGTGATACGGTGGGCTTGTTCATGGTCACATGTTTTGTTCTCTTTTTAAAAATAACCTTTATTGGGGCACCTGGGTGGCTCTGTCAGTTAAGCGTCTGACTTTGACTCAGGTCATGAGCTCACAGTTCGTGGGTTCGAGCCCCGTGTCAGGCTCTGTGCTGACAGCTCAGAGCCTGGAGCTGCCTCGGATTCTGTGTCTCCCTCACTCTCTGAGCCTCCCTTACTCATGCTGTCTCTCTCTCTCTCAGAAATAAATAAAAAGCATTTAAAATATTTAAAAAAAAAAAAAAAAAACAACCAAACACCTTTATTGCTGAAGCAATACTCCACACTTTGGAAAGTTAGGAGATGTGCTAAAGGTGACACCTACAGCATGATATTTCACTGCCCAGAAACCTTCTTCTGTGTCTGTGTGTGCGTCCATGCATGCATGTGTACAGACATGTGGTGGGCCGACCTGGGCAGGCTGCTGTGCTGTCGCCCAGACGCTGCCTTTGGTGTAGCCATGAAGGCATTTGCCCTGCGTTCACCGACCACAGGCCACCTATGGAGTGTGAGCAGCCAGAGTCTACCTGCCGAGGGGCCTGGAGACGAGCGCTGGCCTGCCTACCCCCAAGCCCTGTGACCTGATGCTTTGCCCTGTTCAGACACGGAGAAGTGTTCTGTGGGTCCGTGGCTTTGCCCCAGCCAAGGTCTGGGCCGAGTGTGGCCCGCGGTCACCTCCGGAGGCCGGCCACTTCTGTCTAGCACACTCTGCTTTCCCTGCCACTGACCAGAAAGTCCTTGCTCTCTGAGTTGCCTTGTTACTGTCCTGTTGCACCTTTTGGCTCACTGTGTGTACCTCAGCTCGGCTATTTTACGGGTCATTAAAATAAAAATCCACCTTTACGTTGTTCAGTCTCTATTACTTATTTTATTTTGTGTTCCTCATCGTATTTTCCTTTTATGGTTTTGGATATATTCTGATTTTCTTTTTTTTTTTTTTCTAAGTAGCCTCCACCCCCGGTGCAGAGCCCACTGGGGGATTTGAACTCATGACTCTGAGATCAAGACCTGAGTGGAGATTGAGTCAGATGCTTAACCAGTCAACTGAGCCACCTAGGTGCTCTGGGTGTACTCTGATTTTTTTTTAAAGTATTTATTTTGAGAAAGAGTGGGAGAGCACAAGTAGAGTGGGGGTGGGACGGAGATAGAGAGAAAGATGATCCCAAGCAGCCTGTGTGCTGTCAGCCCAGAGCCTGATGCATGGCCCAAACCCCTGAACCGTGAGATCACGAGTTGAACGCTTAACCAACTGAGCCATCCAGGTGCCCACCTCCCATTCTGATATTTAAAAAAATTTTTTTAACATTTATTTATTTTGGAGAGAGAGCAAGCGTGAGCAGGGAAGGGGCAGAGAGAAGGAGATACAGAATCCAGAGTAGGCTCCAGGCTCTGAGCTGTCAGCGCAAAGCCCCATGCAGGGCTTGAACTCGCAAACTGTGAGATCATGACCCGAGCCAAAGTTGGACACTTAACCAATGGAGCCACCCAGGCACCCCTGTTCTGATTTTTAAAACCTCTTGTGGTTTGCCTTCTGGAAATAAGTACATTTTCCTCTGCAAGGTACCTACCTGGATTTCCAAATGTACTGTGTAGCATTGTGCCGTTTCTTGTTTCAGAGATTTTTAATCACCACTCCTCTGAGTTTGTCCTTCGCCCTTGTCCTTAGCAGCACATTCCCTAATTCTCAGAGTTTCCAGAGGGTTCAGACTTGCTCTGTAGGTCTGTACATGGTCAGTGCTCAAGACCCTCTGTTGTGTCCTTGACGGGCATTGGTGGGAACGCGTCGTGTATGTTCACTGTTGTATACAAATCTTCCGTATTCGGATTTTTGGTGGGAGTTGTCTCCTGAAATACTGGCGCTCTGGTCACGCCAGCTCCGTTTTCCCTGTTGTTCGGCGTTGGCTCTTTCCTGTGAGGCTTTCCCGTGCGCACATGTTTGCAGCCCTCTCATCTCTCACCGTGAGGCGGGCCCCCGGCTGTGTTTCTGTGACGTTGTCTCCCGGGTCGTGTGTTGGCCCCGAGCCTGTGTCCACGTTAAGGTGGCAACCTCTGCCCTCCTCAGTATTTACGCGGTTTATCTCTTCTCTCCTCTTGGAATCTTCCAGATTTCTGTGTGTTAGATCCCTTCACAAAGTCTCAGCTTTCTGTCCCAGTCTGATGGACCTCGTCTCCTCACCGGACTTCTTCGCTCTCTTACTTTCGTACCTGGTGAACGTGTGTCATACCGTATCGGGCTTCCCGTTTGTTTTCCCTTGTGTTTTTCTCTCCGTTTTTTCCCCCTTTGCATAAAAAAATTTGTTTTTTAATGTTTATTTACTTTTGAGAGAGAGAGAAGACAGAGCTGAGCAGGGGAGAGGCAGACACAGAACCCGAAGCAGCAGGCTCTGAGCTGTTAGCCCAGAGCCTGACGTGGGGTTTTGAATTCACAGACTGTGAGATCATGACCTGAGCCGAAGTGGGAGGCTTAACCGACCGAGCCNCTGGTCACCCGCCTGCCCGGGTCCAGCTTCGTGCCCCTGGTCCACTCTTGCTTAGATTATGTCATGGGGGGGCGGGGCCGGTGGTTCTCTGACTTGTTTCCACTGTTCCTTTCCAGCGGTATTTTCCACAAGAAATCTTCCAGCAATTTGGTATTTACTCCAAGGGGAAGATAAAAATGTTCGAGTAGTTCAGCTTCCCACCTCTTCCATCGTTGTCTTTTCATTTGTTACTAATGAGGGATGCTGCTCCCAAAATCATCTTTCCTGTCCTCATTTTTTCTCTGACACGTGTGAACTCTGTGTGGCGGCTCCTGCCAGCACTGTCCGTTCTTAGGTCCTGGGGGCCTCTGGGGGCCCGTTTGCCGAGAAGCCTCCAGGGTTTTCCTCAGGGAGGAGGCGGCTTGTACACAGTGGAAGGCGACACTCCTTGATTCATGGATAATTGTGAATGGTGGAATTATTTTTTATCCCCAGAAGGATAAGCTCTGTCGTCCTTTCCTGGGCGCTCGTTGACTCCCAGCGAGGGGTTGGGGCCCTGCCTGTTGGACACTCCCCGAGACGTGATGGTGTGTCTTGGGTCCGCTCGGCCCCGCCTTGTTTGTGGAGCGGGGGTAATGACATCTGTTCAGCCCAGACCACTCAGGGACGCTGGATACAACAGTGCTTGAAAGGAACGTGCCGTGCCGATGTAATTTGACATGGATCGTTACCCCCCAGCACGGACTGAAGGTGGGGGGGCGCTGTCACCAGGTACAGTTGCCAGTGCTCCCCGGCCGCCAGGCAAGGGGCGGAGACAGAGAGGTGGCCGCTTCCTCGCGACCTCAGCCGGCGAGCGGTTTCCAGGGCCTTCCCTCCGTCTGTGCCGCCCGCTCGCCCCTGTCTTGGGCGTGTGGAACAGCCCTGTGCAGCGGGGAGCGGGAGCGGGCTGGCCCCGTGCGGCCGGCAGAGCAGCGCAGACGCGGGGCGGACCGCCGCCTCCCCGCGCCAGGCTGCTTTCCCGGGGCTCTAGGAGCACTCTTGAGGAGGGGGGACAGCGCGTTTTCGGGAATGAGATTTTCTGTCCGTTTTTCTCCGCTTAACCAGTGCTCGTCCTCCAGCCGGCAGCTTCAGACTCCTTGCTACTTTGCCTTTTCTCAGGGAGTGAAATTCTGAGCGGTTGGGTGTCCCTCCCCCCGCCCGGGTCCCCCTTCCCCTTCCCTCCAGCCTACACACTAGGGCATGGTCACCTGGAAGGACAAATCTGAGTTTTTACTTTGAAAGAATTTCCCACGGATGCACTTTAATACTTGCGCCTGTAAAACAAAGTGTTGGAGTTCATGGTGTTGGTTTCCCTCCGTTTAGGAACTTGGACGTTGCATTAGCAAAATGCACCAAGAGCGGCCCACAGACTTGAGTGCACGGTTTCACACAGTGTCCGCGTCCTAAGGTCAGGGCCCTGGGCCGTCCGTGGCACCTTTCTCGGGACATGTGATGCGGGCCCTCCCTGCCTTCACCTCTTTCCTTCCCTCTTCCCCTTGGCCGCATGGGGGTCAGTGCCTCTGTAGAAGACGTTGACATGTTTTCAGTCCTCCGTGAACAGAAGTGGGATTATTCTGTAAAAACAGTTTCTCAGAACATTTTTTCACATCTCCATTTCAACACGCAGTTGTGTGTTTCCTTGGAACATTGAGTGTTTAGCGGCTGTACAGAGAAGCGTATCTGTACAGCCCACAGTGGGGTTTGCAGCGTGAAATATCAGGTTTGGTTTTTTTCTCTTAAAAATGTCAGTCCGTGCATGTGGATTTATTTGCCCGTATTTATTAAAAATACGGTAGAAAGGGCATCGGGAGAAAGCTGATTCCCCGCCACATCAGAAGCTGGAGGCGGATGGAAGGAGACGGGATGGATGTTTATGATCAGAACGAAGTTAGTTTGAAACCAGCCAATTTCTGTTTTGCTCGGCCTGCCTCAGTCTTGGTGTGACACCCTTCCGGGCCTTCTGCAAGCCTGGCCCCGGGCACACCTGTTTACACTACAGGTTTATCCTAGACCAGATGATGGGTGAGTTCCAAGGTCATCAGATCTCCAAAGAATACAAGGTTTTCTTCCCCCAAGGTGACATGGACTCTTTTCCAAACAGAGATGGAAATGGGTTCTGAGGCTCGTACCTTGGACTTTACCAGGAACCTCTCGCAGGCTGATTTCCTGAGGCGAGAGGCCCGCCACGCCTTTCTCTTGTTTTGTCGTGACTTCCTGGCTTGTCCCAAGAACCTTGGAACTTGAGGCCTGTGGGGAGGAGGCCCTCAAGCCGACCTTGGATCTACCAGGCCCAGAAGCCCCTGCTGGCTGTATAGCTGCTCCCGGCCCAGTGTCGTGTGCCACTGACGGATGTCCTTGGTCACTTTGTGTCTGTGCATGAAGGTGCCTTCAGTGGGTACATAATTATTCAGTGTTCCACATAGTTGGTGAACCTTTGCACTTGCGAATCACTCGGTGGGATGTAAGGCATGGGAAGGGTAGAAAGGACAGGGGGTGGATGGTCCTTGCCTTAATCGGGAACTTTGATGCCATTGTCCTCTGTTTACAGCTTTCAGAAGGCAGCTGGTGTCGGGAGCACATATGTTTGGAGCTGTTGCTGAGGTGACGCGCCTCGGTCTCACCCACACAGTCTTCGGGAGGCGGGGATGCCTGGTGGGGTCTGTCCCCGCAGGAGCGCTGCTGGCGTGCTGCCACGTTTGCAGGCCGCCCTGTCCGCCGGGCGCTCTCGGCTCCGTGTCGCCTACAGGCCCGAGCGCTCTCCCGCTGGCTCACCCGGCCCGGGCCTGGGGCGTGCTCACCGCGGAGGCCTTCAGGGCAGCGGCGCCCCCGTCCCGCCTGCACTCCGCAGCGCGGCCGGCCTTCCGCTCTGCGGGTGGTCTCACAGCCCTGTTCCCCTGGCACAGGACTGTGAACTTGGGCTTCTGACTTTTCTCAGTGGAAATCTCAATTTTTAAAAATTTTACAATATTGCATATGAAGAGCTTGAGTCCTATGACTTGGGTTATGATTTATGATTTTTTTTTTTTTTTTGGATTAAAAGTCCTGAGGGGTTCAGTCGGTTGAGCTTCTGACTTCAGCTCAGGTCGTGATCTGCCGCGCGTGAGTTCGAGCCCTGTGTCAGGCTCTGTGCTGACAGCACAGATTCTGTGTCTCCTCTGCCCCTCCCCTACTCATGCTCTGTCTCTCTTTTTTCTCTCTCAAAAAATAAATGTTTAAAAAAAAGTTTCAAGTCATTTATAATATAAATTTGTTCCTCTGGGTTTGCTAGTTAAGTTTTTAGTTGATTTGGAAGTTGGATTTGGCAAGTGCATCTGGGAGCTCATACCTGCCGTGTTGCTGGAGAATGAAAAACAACCGTCAAAGCCTTTTCTGAGTCATGGATGCTCTAAGACTTGGACAGAAGCTCTAGATCCTTCCTGAGGAACATGCACGAATCATACTTTGTTCAAGTGATTTCTGGGGTTCCAGAACTTTCTGGACCATGGGTCTCTCAACTCCTATCCTTACACGGAGTGCTGCTTTGCCCAGGGAGAGTCTCAGCTTACCACTCGACTTTACAATTTCTGTTTGAGTAAAAGCTGATTCCTGACTTTTTGTGGAGCCCGATCTGGTTCTTCAGGAGTCCCTTACGTAGGTTCCCTTTCCCCTTCCCAGCCAAAATTACCCGATAAGTTCACAACATAAAAGAGGGCATGTTTGTGAATGACTGTGTAGTGTGAAGTTTGATCAGATTTTAAAAAGCATTCACAGTCAGTTTCTTGTAACTCCATTTCTGGCCATAACTTGAAAAGAAAAGAATTCTTAGCATCAGGTTCTGGGCTGACAACTAGGAACCCGGAGCACACTTTTAATCCTGTGTGTGTCTCTGTCTCTCAGTGCTCTCCCACTGCTTGTGCTCTGTCTCTCTCAAAAATAAATAAACATTAAAAAAAAAAAAAAAAAAGAAATTTTAAAATGAGCCATGACTCTGGGGCACCTGAGTCTCTCAGTCAATTGAGTGTCCGACTTTGGCTCAGGTCGTGATCTCACAGTTAGTGAGTTCAAGCCCCGTGTCGGGCTCTCTGCTGACAGCTCAGAGCCTACAGCCTTCTTCAGATTCTGTCTCTCCCTCTCCCTCTCTAACCCTCCCCCACTCATGCTTTGTCTTTCTGTCTTTCAAAAAGTAAACATTAAAAAAAAAAAAATCCGGGGCACCTAGGTGGCTCAGTTGACTGAGTGTCTGACTCTTGATTTTGGCTCAGGTCATGATTTCCTTGTTCATAGGATCGAGCCCCAAGTCAAGCTCTGCGCTGACAGCATGGAGCCTACTTGGGATTCTCTCTCTCCCTCTCTTTCTCTCCCTCTTTCCCCCCTTCCCCCGTCCCTCTCTCTCCCTTCCCCTCCCTCACTCTCTAAGAAAAAAAATTCTAAAGCAAATATGGCAAAATGAACAGATGGTGAATACATAAGTGTTTGTTGCATTATTTCTCATACTTTTCTGTGTACTTGAAACAGTTCAGTGAAAATCGTAGCCATTGTTGCTTTATTATAAAATGATGAGGATAGAAAATATTTCTAATAAAGAACTCATGAAATATAATAACTCCTTTTGAACAGATTTAGGAATGCTCCAAATTCCTGGGATCATTAGAAAAGTCATTGTTTTCACCTCTATGCTCTATACGTGCAGCCCACACAGGGTGCAGAGTAGTGCCCTGGGCTTGGGCTCTGGCCTGACCTCTGTGTGCTGTACGGACCACCTCACCCAGGACACAGTTTTATTGTTGTTTTTTTTTTAAGTTTTATAGTTGAGCTTTTTGTTATGTTCTGTTTTTTGAATTGGTGGATACAAGCCTTAAAGCTCTCTTTAAGGAGAGCCACGTCATGCTCCTTTGTTTGCATCCAGGAGGAATTACCAGTGTCCAGGCTTTTTTATTACATGGTTTTACCTAACAGCAAAACTTCCCTTTTATTATGCTTGTAGACTGCAGGGCTTTGGGCAGGCGGCGCTGGAGGGAGTGGCTGTGTGGGCTCTGGTCTCCCCTCCTTCCCATTATATGGGTTTCCAGTTTGTCACCCTTGAGATGTCTGTCCTGTGACAAAACTCATAGGGCTTTGTCCAGATCATGAAGGCAAAATGATTAGTAAAACTAAAAATGTTACTCGAATAAGGTATTATTAATGCACATTGAAATTCAATCTGTCTTCTGCTTTAGTCATATTCTAGAAACAGTATGTGTGCATGGTAGAAAATTAGAGACTACAAACACAAAACTTTGGAAAATGCAGCCCTGCTACTCAGATGGCCAGTGTGCATAGCTTCTGGGTTCTTGTTTCCTGGAAAAGTTCTCTTTTATGTTACATGTTTTATTTTTACCACCACTGTGGGCTTACTTACTATTTTGTAACCTGCATTTCCCTGTCAGTCTTTCCTCTTTACCTTTGTATTTCAGCAGGGCTGGGAGTTGTTTCGTGGAATCCGGTACTCTCTTCTTAACTACGGCCATCACCTGCCCTTTACTGGGTCCTGTGTGGCACCTTCGTCTGACAGAGGGGCTGGCAGCCTTTTTCTTACGTGGCCAGATAGTCACTTTTTCCAACTTTGCACCCTGAGTGGCAGCATCACGGAGGTCCTCTGGGTACGAGTGCCCACCATTGCCACGTGTCCCCAGCTCCCGGGCTCGCTCACTCTGGCAGGGAGGACAGTCTGGACAAGGGGCATGAACATCATCGCGTGTGAGCCCTGACTGGGGCCTTCCCCAGCCGTCCTTCTCCAGTGGGCACAGCAGGTGCCCACCAGCTTCTGCTTTGGGCTCAACAGAGGCCTTTTTTTTTTTTTCCCCCCAGTTTATTATAAAGAAATCCCACTTTCTGTGGTGAACATTCCTTGGTGTGGAAGAATCACGTTCAGAGCTATCGACATGGTGAAGGAAGCAGTCAGGGGTCCAAGCCTGAGCATCTCCACTGGGTAGAGATCATCCCAGAAGCTGGGGGGGGCGCCTTATCCCCGGTGGTCTGAGGCGTCACCCTGAGCAGGACGGGAAGCCAAGCACAGTGTCTGCTGGCCTATGGTATGAGCTACATACCGTGTCAGCCGTGCTGGGCCACCAGGGCCTGGAGACACAGGGGACAGGCCATTTATCATGCATGGGTGTCATGCATAGATGTTGTATCAGTCCCCTGGGACTGCCTAGACAGCAGGCATATAGGCCTACAGCCAGGAGGCCAGCGACTGAGTGAGGTGCTGGGGGTGCCACACTCCCCACAGACTCCCAGGCAGAGCCCACCCCGGCCTCCCTGGCACCTTGTCTTCACACGGTCCCCTTTCCTAATCCCCTCTCCTTTCTCTTGTAGGGACTGGTTGTTGGGTTTAAGGTCCAACCACATAATACAGCGCGGTCTCATCTGGAGCCCTTACATGTGCAAGACCCCTCTCCCAAGTCAGGCCACGTTTATAGGTTCTGCATGGACATATTTTTGGGGTGGGCACTGCAGCTCAACACGCTGCTGGTGCTTTCCTGAGCTAAATGTACATTGTTTCTTTTTTCTCTTTTTTAAAGTTTATTTACGTATTTTAAGAGAAAGGGGGAGCATGCACCCTGTGGGGAGGGCATGGGCAGAGGGAGAGGCAGAGAGAATCCCAAGCAGGCTCCACGCTGTCAGCACAGAGCCCAGTGCGGACTTGAACTCACGAACCGTGAGATCATGAGCTGAGCCGAAACCAAGAGTTGGACACTTAACTGACTGAGCCAGCTAGGTGCCCCACTTTCTTCACCTTTTAAATGTAGGCGTGATGTCGACATGAGTGAGTACAGGTGTGAGTGTGCACACCTGCATGGCCCCCACCCTGTAAGGTGCGGACCAGCTCCCTTGCCCCTCGAGTACCACGTGTCCCTTTGCAGCCAGTGCCTTCTCCCTGTTGGGTTTCCATCCCCGTGGCCTGGGGTCACCTGTTCTGGGCCTCCATCTACACGGGATTCTGCTGTACGCGGCCGACGCGTGTCTCTCACCTCCAGCACACGTGCTCTATGCCCTATCCCTGTTGGGGCGCGCGTCCATTCATCCTTCTTGTTGCTTGGCTATCTCCCATGGGTGACCCCCCAGGCCGCCCCCATCCATTTACCTCACTGAGGACGTTTGTGGTGTTTGCAGATGGGAACCTGCTCCCTTCTACAGAATGTAGGGCGCTTGGGTAAATGTATTTGAAACATACTGTCTGTGCTAATGCCCTCTACTTAGCAAGGGAAAAAACCACTTTATTTCTCTGGGCACTTCACTATCTCACCCAGAACTGCCCCCCCCCTCCCCCCCCCAGTATTTTATTATTTTTTAAGTAGGCTCTACACCTGACATGGGGATTGTACTCATGACCCTGAGATTAAGAGTCACACATTCTACCGACTGAGCATGCCTGGCGCCTCTCACCTGGAAGCCTTTTCTTTGGTTTCGTAAAGGGGGGGCGGGGGGTCTGTCCCGGAGGAGCCAGGCTTCCACTGTGCGTCCACCACGTCTGGGCCAAAGGCTCCAGAGCCCCAGGAAGGGCCGCGCATGGACTACGGTCCCCAAAGGAACGGATTGCAGTCCCCATGCTGGCTGCCCATGGGAGCAGGAGCGGTGGAGCTGGGTCTTCCCCCAGAAGCTGCTTCTGCAGCCGTGCAGCCTGCCGGCCACTACGCCCTGCCCTGCCGAGGGGGCCCGACACCTGCCAGCCTGCTGTGCCCTGTCCTGCCGAGGGGGGCCGGCTGCAGGGATGAGGAGCAGCTTGCTGTCCATCGTCACAGACAGGTCTTCGCATGGAGTTGCCTCCGGGTCTGTGCTCCTGCTGAGCATCCTTCTGACCCAGGTCACCGGGGAGACCTCGGAACCCAGGGGACACTTCATGCCTTCCCGTTTTAGGTTCCTGAGTCTGAGGAGACTGGTTGACAGTGACTTTGAGGGGAAAGGCGGTGGCTTCGTTATGGGTTTATTTTAGGAAGATTCAGTTGTTACTAATTAGGCTTGTTTTGCTCCAAGCATCCACTTGGCAGTCCTTGCAGTTAAAGGAGGGAAATTATTGTTTAACCTGGCCAATTATCCAATGTAGGAAAGCAGCAATAATAGGGGCTTTTTGTAGCCTTGTTTCCTGCTTTAGAAAACTAGAGTGCAGGGGCGCCTGGGTGGCCCAGTCGGTTAAGCGTCCGACTTCGGCTCAGGTCATGATCTCACGGTTCGTGGGTTCGAGCCCTACGTCGGGCTCTGTGCTGACAGCTCGGAACCTGGAGCCTGTTTCAGATTCTGTGTCTCCTTCTCTCTCTCTGACTCTCCCCTGCTCATGCTGTCTCTCTCTCAGAAATAAATAAAACATTAAAAATTTTTTAATAAAAAGAAAGAAAACTAGAGTGCATCAGGAACACAGGACTTCTACTACAGGTGGATCCTTCTCAGACCGATGTTTTGGTGTGGCAGCGGGTCAGCACTGGTCAGCACCCTTTGGGTTTTGTCCTGGGGAGCATCACTGTGTGGCACTGAAGGAAGGTCACAGCACGTGGACAGGGTGAGTGGCTTCCCTGGTGCTCGGCATGGTCAGAGGGGCACGAAGGGCCCCAGTGGCCGTGTGTCCTGGCGGCCAGACAGGCCCTGGCATCCTGTGGTGACACCATTGTGCCATGAGGTCGTTCTGATAGCCGCATGCAGTGTGTGCTGTGCGATCTTGGGAAGGCAGGACGCCTGTGCTCAGCAGACGAGCCCTGCACGCCCTGTTTCCGGGCAGGCTCAAGCACGCGTCGATTCGCACTGCTGGGCTGAGGACACACGGACAAACGCAGGGCCGTTCCTTTGGCCCCAGTGATTCGTGTCCACCTATGTGTCCAGTGTTTTGTACCTTGTGTCCTGTGTCACCCTTGTCTGACCAACCCACCCTGCTGTTTTCCTGAGACACTGTAATGGAGAAGCACCTGGCAGTTGCAGTCCCCAGGCCTGGGCACAGTGCAGTGCGGTCGGCACGTACAGAGTAGATGATCGACTGGGGGCACGGCTGGTCAGATGGGAAGAGACGCTCACGGACAGCCAGCTGCCAGCGCCAGCAAGAGCCCAGTAGGCAGATGTTCACCACCTTTTTGTTTTTTAAAATAATGTTGGCAGGGTGGGGACTGGGCACCCGTGTGCTCCTGGTAAGGACGTGCTTGGGGCAGCCTTTCTGCAGACCACTTGGCAGCATCATGTGGATGAGTATCTTGACTTCCTGCCCACCTCTGCCACGGGTCTGGTGTAGGGATGTGGGCTTGAAAATGGGGGTGGTCTCACGCCAGTCAGAGTGGCTAAAATGAACAATCAGGAGACTGTGGATGCTGGCGAGGATGTGGAGAAACGGGCACCCTCCTACACGGTTGGTGAGAATGCAAACTGATGCAGCCCCTCCGGAAAACAGTGTGGAGGTTCCTCAAAACATTAACACTAGAACTCCCCTATGACCCAGCAATAGCACTGCTAGGAATTTACCCGAGGGACACAGGAGTGCTGATGCGCAGGGGCACATGGACCCCAACATTCATAGCAGCACTCTCAACAATAGCCAAAGCATGGAAAGAGCCTAAGTGTCCATCAGCGGACGAGTGGATCAAGAAGATGTGGTTCATCTACACGATGGAATACTCCACGGCAATGAGAAAGAATGAAATCTGGCCATGTGTAGCAACGTGGATGGACCTTGAGGGTGTTATGCTGAGCGAAATAAGTCAGGCAGAGAAGGACAGATGGCCATAGGTTTGCACTCGTATGTGGAACAGGAGAAACTTAACAGAGGACCGTGGGGGAGGGGGAGGGGAATAAAATCGTTGGGGAGAGGGAGGGAGGCAAATCGTAAGAGACTCTTAAATACTGAGAACAAACTGAGGGCTGATGGGGGGGGAGGGGAAGGGGGGTGGTGGGCATGGAGGAGGGCACTTGTTGGGTTGAGCACTGGGGGTTAAATGGAAACCAACTTGACAATAAACTGTAATTAAAAAAAAAAACGAAAATGGGGGTGGTGGCGTGGACAGAGCAGCACAGCAGCAATGCCAGCAGGGCCATAGGCCGGGTGTGCGGCGTCCCGGGTCCCCAGGGTGCCCGTGTGCTGCCGCTGTGGGTGCCCACACGCCCTGAGGTTTGCCCAGAACGTGTGCTCTTGTGCAGCAGAATTAGAGGGTAATAGGGACACCTGGCTAGCTCAGTCAGTGGAGCGTGGGGCTCTTGATCTCGGGATTGTGGGTTCAAGCCCCCTGTTGCGTGTAGAGAAGACTTAAAAATAAAATGTTTAAAAAAAGAATTGGCAAGTGAACACTGGGTGAGTGTGTGGCCGCATGTCCTTCTGTTGACACCTGACATGAGTGGAGTGTGTCCTCGTCCCACAAGCTGCCGTGTTCGCACTGACCTCCCGTGGGAAGAGTCCTTTTCTCTCTCTGGTGCTGCCCTTCTGTGAAGCTAGCTGGCCATGTCGGCAGACTCCTGGGGGCGGCGTGGACGTGCCCTCCTCGGAGCGGCCGGCTTCTCTCCCCCTTCTCTAAAGGCCCCCCTCGTCTTGAGAGTGTTCTGGGTCCCACCAGCATTGCAGCGGCGAGGCCTCCGCGGATGTGTGTGTTGCATGCTGTCCTGTGTGTGTGTTTTTTAATGTTTTATTTATTTCTGAGAGTCAGAGACAGCGTGAGCAGGGGAGGGTCAGAGAGAGAAGGAGACACAGAATCTGAAACAGGCTACAGGCTCCGAGCTGTCAGCACAGAGCCCGACGCGGGGCTCAAACCCACGAACCGTGAGATCATGACCTGAGCCGAAGTCGGACGCTTAACCGACTGAGCCGCCCAGACGCCCCTGTTCTGTGTATTTATTGAGTTGAGTTTCCTGTGATGTCAGCTATCGCTTAACTTAGCAATTCTAATAAAAGATCTACCTGAGAGTGTCACCGGGCACGTGGGAGCCTGTCCCACGGCTGTGTTCACAGCAGGACAAGAGCGCAGCGTCCCGCCTCCAGCCTCTGGAGCGGAGGCTGCGGGAGACGCGGGAGCGCCCTTCGGGAAAGTGAGACAGCAAACGTGGGAACAGGGGGCTTGGGCCTCCGCCTGGGTGGAGGGCCATCTTGCCCCTCCCCACCCCACTCGTGTGCAGGGGACTTCCAGGTGGGGCTGCGAGCCAGGGCAGCGTCACTGGGGGCACGGGGAGCCTGTGTTGTCTGAAGCTCAGGGGCGGACCGAGGCCTCTCATGCCAACAGCGATGCAGGAGATGGTGCCTGCCTTCTGTGTGTGCCTATGCAGCCCCCCAGGTGAGGACGGTTGTCCCCTCCCCGTGTAATTGCCATGCTAACTTGCAGCCTCTGTGAACCTCATCCACAGTGTGCTGAGCGTCTTGGCACCACTGTGGTCCATCTGTTCTCTGTTGGGGGACATCTGGGCTGTTTGCAGGGTTTGTACAAGTTGATGTGCACGAGATGTGGCTTTGGTGGCCTCTACACACGTCACTTGGGGTGTGTGTCTAGATGGGTGCCTGAGTCACATCCACCTGCAGTGGGGTGCGGGCAGAGCCTGTGCCCACACCCCTCGTTCCCAGGCCAGGCCCCAGCCAGCCTGCCCAGCCACCTCTCGAGGACTCACTGCCTCCTTAGCACCTGGCCCGGCTGGGGTCTTGTCACTCTGCACTGGTTGTGGCTCTTCATCAGCCTGTGGTTGGAAGAGCCAGGCCCTTGCTGTTGGGGGCAGCGAGGTGGCGACAAGCGGGAGAGGGAGGCCTCGGAGAAGGACAGAGCCATGCACCATGTGACACGCTTCCTGTGTGTGTGTGTGTCTCTGCCCTCCACACACCTGCACACGTGTTTACAGAGTAACTTCCTTCATGAGATGGTATGTGTGTGTGACACCCCCTGATATAACAGTTCTGTGTTATTTCATTTTCTAAAGAGTGTTATGGAAACAACCTGGTAGGTGACCTCCATCTGCACACAGCTCCAAGGCCATCGTATAGTGCTCGAGTCTCTGGCAAAATGGATTTTCTGTCCTTCATCTGTTTTCTTTTTTCTTTAAATTTATTTTTGAGACAGAGACAGCATGAGCAGGGGAGGGTCAGAGAGAGAAGGAGACACAGAATCTAAACAGGCTCCAGGCTCTGAGCTGTCAGCACAGAGCCCGACGCGGGGCTTGAACCCATGAACCGTGAGATCATGACCTGAGCCGAAGTCAGACGCTTAACCAACCGAGCCGCCCAGGTGCCCCCCTTTGTCCGTTTTCTGATTGGATTGTTTGTGGCTTCCTGGCCTTAAGTGACTCGCAGATTGGCAGCTTAACTGTCACCTGGGAATGGAGGCTTTAAATTTGCACACAGTCTATCATTTCCCTTCTGTGGCGGGTGCTTTGGCGTCCTGCCTAAAAACGTTTTGGCTCAGGGTGCCCGGCTGACCCCATTGGTGGAGCGTGTGATGCTTGATCTCGGGTTTGTAGGTTTGAGCTCCATGTTGGGTGTAAAAATAAAAGCAAAAGCTTTTTGCCTAGCCCGAGGTCTCAGAGATTTTCTCCTGTTTTTATTTTCCCCTAAAAATTTCACAGGTTCTTAACGGTTTTTCTTTTTTAGTCTTACACCTAAATATTTCATTTTTATTTAGGGCAGTTGTGGGTGGTGTTGTGTTTGTACACACTCATTGCTGCTTGTGAAGTACAGTGACTCTTGACTAGTGTGGGTGTGGTGGACACTGACATCCGTGTCCGACTTCGGCGTACAACTCCCAACTCCTTCAGACCTTGATGACTTAGCTGACTGTTGACCTGAAGCCTTACCAATGACACGAACAGTAGATGAGCACATATTTTGAATGTGACACATATTATCTATTCTTACAGTAAAGCAAGCTGGAAAAATGTTACTAAGAAAGTCATAATGAAGAAAATAACTTACAACAGAGTACTGTATTTATTGTGAAAGATGGTTCGCGACCGATGAGCAGTGTGTTGATCAGGTTCTGCAGCCTCACCAAACTCATTCTTCCAGGGGTTTTTGGAGATTGCTTGCAGTTTCCAGAATGACGATTATGTCATTGTCAAACAGAACGTTTTATTTCTTCTTTTCCAATTTGTATGTTTTAAATTTCTTTTTCCTGCCTTACTGCACTGGCTCTTACTCCCAGGATGACGTGCACAAGCAGTGGTGGACTGCGGACATCCCTGCCTTGTTCCTGGTTTGGGCGAGAAAGCATTCCGCTGTCCTCAGGAATGACAGTAGCTGTGAGCTGTTGTGGATACTCGTTTTCACACGGAGGGCCTTCCCCTGTGTCTTCCTGTGCCTGGAGTTTTTCTCAGGAGCCCTGAATTGTGTTCAATACTTTTTCCGCAGGAGCACCTGGAGGGCTCAGTCAGTTAAGTGTCCGACTCTTGATTTCAGCTCAGGTCATGATCTCATGGTTTATGAGTCTGAGCCCCGCGTCGAGCTCTGTGCTGACAGCATGGAGCCTGCTTGGGATTCTCTCTCTCTGCCCCTCCCCTGCGCTCGCTCACTCTATTTTTCTCTCAATAATAACAATAATAATAAACTAAAAATAACGCCCACTTTTCCTTTATTAGTAGTGATCATCGTGTGATTTTCTTCTTTAGCCTGTTGATGTGGCGTTTTTCACAGTTTGAGGCAGCTCCGCATATCTTGGCATTTATTAACACAAACACAGCTGTTCCCACCTGGCAGTACTGTGGAGGTCACCTCAGAGTCCTGGATCTTCCCCTTCTGTCCCGCGCGTGGTGGTAGAGATTGGCTCCTGGTGGGTGGGCTCTGTGTCCCAGGACCTCCCTGCCTGGCGCGGTCATGAATCGCCCGTGCCACCATTTCCTGACCTTGCCCGTGGGGTGGCTGGCTTGCCAGGCGGTCCGTGCTTGACGCTGCAAGGCGAGTCCAGTCCCATCCTTGAGGGTCACCCTCGTGTGCGTCCCCAGCAGAAACATGCACGTGTGCCTGGTCCTCCTGACCTTTCTCTCCATGTGTGTCTCTCCTCCCCAGGTCACCTCTGCCAGTGTGTGTCCTCGGGGATCAGCCTAGGGCACGTCTCGCGTCCCCCTTCCCCCCTCTGCCCTTGTTACTTGTTCCATGGTTGTCGTGCCCACCTCAGTCTCTGTTTGGTCTGTGTCTTAGCTCCTTCTGTGGAAGACGGTGTTTTTCCTACTGTTTTCTCAGTCTCTCTCCTCCTCCTGCCTTAGAGCTGTGTTTTCACCTTTAACGTTTCATGGGTTCATTTTCCGTTCCGCTCTGTGATTACTGTCTTGTGCTGTGCTTTGTGCGTAAGTTAGGTTGCTCCACGAGCTGGGAAGCTTTGAGGTGCTGCGCCCCCCCCATCTGTGGTACTCCTCTGTCCCTCCCTGGGGGCCAGGGCCACGGGAAGGAGGCAGATCTGCAGCACTGTCAGGCCACCAGCCTTCGGTTTCTAAACACCTGCCAGGGTGGCGCTCACACCGTGTCTTGAAGATAGCCAGCGTTTTAAACTTTTACTCATGTGAAATGTAGCATGCGACCCAGTGTCCAGGAAGTAAAAATATGCACTATACTCGCCACTGTGGCACCCTGTCTTAGCCCCTCAGCCCAGCCCCTGCTGCCCTCCAGACTCCAACTCCAGCAGCCGTGGCCTCGATGAGTAGTCTGCATACGCGGGCCGCATCCCCAAGCCTTGTGGGCTGCCTCCGCAAGAAATTGGGGTCAGCAACATCACGTGTGAGACTGATTCAGGTCACTGTATGCTGTCGCTGCTATGTCGTGCTCCGCGCCAGTGTGGGCCTCTGGCGCGTGTGGCTCTGGCGCATGTCCTGGTGAGTCTGTGTTCACACGAGTCTCGGGTGTGCCCTGGGCTTGCTGCAGTCACATCGTTCACACAGGTTTCACACTCCCACCTGAAAGGGACCGTTTCCTTTGCTAGACGTCTTCACTGCCTCTCGATACCTGATACCTTATTGTGATTGTCATTTATACTTCCTGATTGCTAAAGCAGCTGATAAGTTTTTCATCTACTTACTGGCCTTTTAGATTTCCTCTTTTGTGAGTGTCTTAAGTCTCATGTACATTTTTTTAAAATTTATTTATTTTGAGAGAGAGCGTGCAGTGGTGGAGGGAGAGAGAGAAAATGAGAATCCCCAGTGGGCTCCACCCTGTCCGCACAGAGCCCAAGGTGGGGCTCGATCCCATGAACCTTGAGATCACGACCTGAGCCAAAATCAAGAATCAGATGCTTAATTGATTGAGCCTCCAAGGTGCCTCTCGTGTCCATTTTCGTACTGGATGGTGTGCCTTTTTCTTAGTGATTAGTAGGAGTTTTTAAAGTGTCAGAATTTTCAGATCTTCCGTTTATGCTTCTGGTTGAAAGGTCTTTCTTTACCTTGAAGTAGCAGTGACGGGGCTTCTGTACCACTGTCCAGTAGCTTTGTGCCTTTGCCTTTGACATTTGGATCTGTAATGTGTCTAGAGGTGATCTCTGCATGGTGTAAGTTGGGGATCGTCACATTTTTCCATACAGATGTCCAGCTGTCCCTGACCAGTGTTGGACAAAGCTGTCTTTCACTCCTGTCCTGCCGCCTGGTGCCTCCATGGTCCCAAGTCCACATTGGCTGCGGGCACAAGCCTGTTCCCGGCTCTGCCGTGGCGGCCAGCACTTTGTCTACACGGTGCTACTTTGACACTGTCTCTCCGCTTTTTGGCTTTGACTTTATTTAATTTTGTTTTTTCATATGTATTGATGTAATCTGAGGTTCTTTCCTTTTGATTTTAAGTTAATTGCATGAGTTCTGTCTTTCTTTTGAGACCATCTCTACTTTTTTGTTTAGGACAGTTTGGGCTTCTGCTCAGTAGCGGTTCTGTGGCTACACGCCCCTCCCTCCTGATTTGGGTTTGTCCCCTGGCTGCAGGTCTGTTCTCCAGGCGTCCCCGGCCTTGTGCTTCTTCAGAGCCGCTCAGCCTTATTGGGCTGATTCCCTTACAACAGTCAGGATCAGTGAGGAACCCACACAACTTTGTGGGGTATAGCTCTCAAATTATTATATTAACATGTTGTCTTTAAAAGTATAACTGAAGGGAGCCTGGGTGGCTCAGTCGGTTAAGCGCCCGACTTCAGCTCGGGTCATGATCTCACGGTTCATGGGTTCGAGCCCCGCGTCAGGCTCTGTGCTGACAGCTCAGAGGCTGGAGCTGCTTCAGATTCTGTGTCTCCCTCTCTCTCTGACCCTCCGCTGCTCAGGCTGTCTCTATCTCTCTCTCAAAAATAAATAAAACATTTAAAAATTTTTAAAAAGTAACCTTTTAAAGCCACCACCAATCTCATTAAAATGTCTTTGAGCACTAGGATGCCGTCGGGCTCATGGACGTGGGTACACGCTTTCCTGAGCTCCAGTTTCTCTTGGAAGCTGTTAGTTCTCCTTGAAGGGAAGCTCCAGGTGGTTGACTTTTGAGAAGGTGACTGCCCCGATACCAGTTCTTGATGATGATAAATATTTTTTGTCCGAGAGTATTTCTGGTGAAGTCTGTGTCCCATGAAATCACGGGTGAGCCCCCCCGGCTCAGCCGGCTGCCCCCAGCGGCTCTGCCGGGGCCAGTGCTGTGCTGCAGGCCCCCCGGAGTCCTGTCCGAGTCTGCAGGGGGACTCAGGTTTGCCCCTCAGTAAGATTTTACGTTCCAGAGCCCGTGGTGTGGGCACAGTGCCTGCATTTCAGGGAGCCGGCCAGGGTCTCTTCAGGGGAGTCACCCAGCTCCAGAAGCTCCCGAGTGCTTTCCTGAGTGGTCTCCGTGGCG
>NW_027528369.1:10988353-11015806 GCF_008692635.1 Crocuta crocuta | reverse complement strand
CTGCAAAGCCAGAGCAGCTGCCTTTCAGTTTGGGGGTGTGGGAAACGCCTGCGTCCAGCAGCCCGTGCAGTCCGCGTGGGTCTCCGAGTGCTGTGGGATGCTGGTTCTCGGGTGGACAGAGCACCCCTGTGTTCAGACAGGCATCTCCTGACACTGGCAGTTGTGGTGTGTCTGGGTGAGGGCAGCCAGGTTGCCTCCGGGTCTGAGATTTGATGGCCACCCATTCATTGATTGTTTGGTTAGAAAGCCCCAGAGCCCAGGTTGAGGTAGCCTTGTAACTTGTTAGAAGGGAGGACACTCACCCCCTCCAACCCCCGTCACAAAGATTGTTGCCACCATGACAGCCTCTTCTTGGGTTGAGTAGTGAATGCCCAGCGGTGAACAGGGAAGCCTGTGGCATCATGGCGGCCTCTACCCTCAGAGAGGATCCACAGAAGAAGTGGCGAACTGAGCAGGCGTGAGGCTCTGCCTGGCTTAGGAGAAGTTGTCAATGGTGACGAGAGTCACTGTGGTCTCACAGTGACCATTTCCCGAGGTCTAGGGAGAGGCTGACTGGACGCAGGACCGTGGGACGGTGCAGAGACCAGACAGCCCAGGGGAGGATTGGGATGACCAGGTAGATGGAAGAAGACAAAGGTGTGTTTGAGATGATTAGCTACCTTGTCATTGAAATAATAGGGAGGACTTGGGTCCCCTTGGCTCACCAGGTTCCACGTGGCTCCAGCTGTCCCAGAAAATGAGCCGGAATGCATTGGTGGCAAATCTGAGCCCTGGAGCTGACAGCCCTTGTGAACCCATGAGAGCCCCTAAAGAAATGAATCTAGTTTGCTGGGCTCCCAGGCCCTGAGGAAACTGCCCATCGTGCCGGTCCGCATGCTCCTGACAAACTTGGAATATTGAGGTGGTTGTAACCATGGCAGTGAGGTGGCCATGGTGGTCTTGGCTGTCACCGTGCACAGCATCTTATGGAGGAGAAACACGGTATTGGGGATGACACTCCTAACCTGCCAGCTAGGGGTGGTGTTCCCAGCCCTTGGGGGAGAGGTGGGGTGGTGCCCCGAGGACAGCGGCCTTCAGGAGAAAGTGAGGCCCACTGCTGGGCACAGGACACTGCGTGCTTGGCAAGCGGCTGTCATGAAATGTCCCTTGGGCCATCCTGCTGAGGTTTGGGCCTGCAATCACTCTGCGACAGATTGCATGGAATTAGCTGGATGCTTAAAAATGAAATGTGAAATTAATAAAGAGAAATCTCATTTACAATGGAGTTGGGAGGCGAGCGGGCGGAGCTCCCCCGCCCAGCACTGCTTGTCCCAGACCCAACAGGAAGAGAGCTCGGTGCAGGTAGAATTTACTTTGGCTACTGCTTCTTTATGCTGCAGAGGCAGGAAGGTTTCCTCCTCCCCCAGCAACAGTCCAGCCAATGAGGGACTGTGACGGCTCACAGCCCAGCCAATGGGAGACAGCCACAGCCCAGCCAGTGAGAAGCCACTACACCTCCAGCTCCCTGTTTACTCCAATGGACTTTTGGTTTACAACAGCCCCCCACCCCCACCTTTCGCCTTCTGCTATAAAAGAGCCTCCTCTGCTTTGTTCCCTGGAATTGCCTGTGGTTCGGCTTTGGCTTGTCCGTCATGGTTGCCATTCTCTGCTCTTCCAAGAGAAAGCCATTTTTGCTGATAAGATTACTAGAGATTTCATTTAGAAGGTTTGCAAAAAACCCAAAAAACAAAAAACAAAACAAAACAAAACCCAACAACCCAGCCGGTGTCTCCTGGGAGCAAGGACAGCTGCCTGTGGCAGAACCTGGCTCAGAGGAATTGGACCCAGCAACATGCACCCAGGGCCTCTGTGTTCTCGTGTTAGTGCTGACGGTGAGCACCGTAACAGGCAGCCTTGGCATGGTACTTAGTGGTTTGCGTGTACTTTCTGAGCCGCCAGGTGTGCCTTCAGGTGGCACTCTGTGGCTCAGCCTGCCCAGTCCTGGGCAGAGCTCTTTCCCGGCCTCAGAACTGGGCCCAGCTAGGGAAGCACCCCAAGACTCTCAGGGCGCGCGAGGAGCTGAGATCCTGGATGAGCAAGTAAACTAACTCCACTCCTTCCTCTTGCCTTGTGGCTTCTGTGGCTGTTTGGAAAGATAATTAGGCTTTGGGGGTTGGGACGGTGTCCTGGAACCATACTGCGTTCTCTTCGTGCTGCTCTGTGGCTGTTGTGCCGTCCTTCCCAGGGAGGGTGAGTGGGAGGAGGGGCAGGCCTTTCTGCGCAGGGGTCTCAAAACTCTACTTTGAATAGAGGACCACCTAGCAGAGCCGGTTCGGGGACACAGAGTGAAGTCACTTTGGTTCAGAGAATGAAGTGGCCACCTGTGCCTATCTCCTGGTGTAGACAGCACGTGGAGTGGACTGAGAGATCGGGGGTTCAGACATCGTGGGGCCTGTGCTGTGTCCACTTGCTGGCTCAGGCGTTTCCCACACAGTCTCCATGGACTCGTGTTTCACACCCAACGGCAGGAGGGTTGGACACCCCATGACAGCTATGCTCGATTTCTCATCATGAGAGCAGGCAGGCAGGCAGGCATTTTTAAAAAGGTAACTTCTGTGTAATCTTTACATTTCTACTGGAATGTTGCTGATGAGCTCCAGCAGCCGTCTCTGAGTCTGGCTCTGAGGTTACTCCTCCAGGCTGAGACGTTCCAGTTTTGTAGTGGGAAATTGGAGAGGAGTGTCGAATTCATAGTTTCGAGCAGAGAGGGAGAGTGTCGTTTTTGGCTCCAACCACTGGAACGTGAGGATGGAAACCCCCTTTCAGCCTGCTTTGCGTGTGGGGGGAGTAAGTGTCAGGAGATGAATAAAGCTGGTCAGCCTTATCCCTCTTCCCCAGATAAATTCAGACGTTTTCTTAGGTCAGTTAAGTACCAAGAGGGTACTTTGTGAAATATTATCCCTTAATGTGGGGAAACAAGAGGCTCTCCAGAAGACACGGTGAATGGCAGGTTAGCTTTCAGCACACGGGGAGCCGGACAAACCAGGGAGGGGAGCTGTCACTCACCGACTGCATTTCAGAAGCCACACTTCATACATAGTCAAGGCCATTAATTCCAGGTGAGTTAGTTACACAAAATACTAATCCAAAATGGCAAAGCACAGGGGTGTGTCACTGAGGAAAGAGGAGATAAAACAGTGCACACAGTTTGTTTAAAATGTTTTCCAGGGGCGCCTGGGTGGCTCAGGCAGTTGAGCATCTGAGTCGGTTTTGGCTCAGGTCATGATCTCACAGTTTCCAGGGTTCAGGCTCCCCGTCGGGCTCTGCGCTGGCAGTGTGCAGTCTCTTTGGGACTCTCTCTCTACCCCTCCCCTGCTCGTGCTGTCTCTGTCTCTCTCAAAATAAATACATAAACTTAAGAAAATAATAAAATGTTTTCTAACTCTGATGATGAAAATGTGAAGAGTATAAAAAGAAAGGCATTGGCTTTTGGGAAGATGGAGTTGGTGCCGGGAACAAACAGAAAGCCCAGAAGGGATGGAAGAGGCCGTGGTCTGGTCAGGGCGTACTGACATGGGCAGACACTGAAAGGAAGTTGACTGTACTCTCAGGTCCCACCAGGAGTCCTCACCACCGGGGCCCTGGGGAAGGGACCAGCACGGCCAGGAGGCAGAAGACCGGAGCAAGGAGGTCTTTGCCAGAGCCTTGGCTGGAGGTCCTGACACGGCGGACGGCGGACAGCTCAGGACCGGCTGATTTGAATAACGCTGTGGGCTGGCCTCTCGCTGCCTGGCGGCGCGTGCTTGATAAGGGGTGGCTGGTTGGCCTGTGTGGGAGAGGCTTGCTGCCTCTAAGAAAAGGCCAGCTCTGGGAGGGACAGCCTCCGCCTGCGTAGCAAGGCGGGGTGGTGGGGGCTTTTTTCTTTTAACAGGTCAAAACATCAAAATACAGAAAATAAAAAGCCGTGATTAACATAGTGTGTATCCTGGGACGTCGTGGGAAATGCAAGGGCTGGCGCAGTGGGCACAGATCTGGGCACCAAAACCTTCTGGACATCCGGGGAACCATGAGGACTCCCTCAGAGGCCTCACATGACTGCCTTCGGCTCATTTTACTTGGGAGAAGTTGGAGAATTGGGTCTGTGTGGTGCTTTCTGAAAAGTAAAAAGATTCTTGTCCTGACCTTCTGTCTGGGGCTGTGTAAGAAGGGGGCCGCTTTCCCCAAGGGTGAGTGGGGTCGAGACCATGACTTAGAGGGTGGTGGATGTGACGTACTGCACCTGGGACACGATCTTGCCCGTGGGGCAGGTGAAGGGCCCCCAGAAGAACAGGGTCGAGCTCTGCATCGTGGAGTACCCCACTGCTCCCTGGGCGGTGAGTCCCGAGGTCCCCTCCCAGCCACCTGTCCCAGCATGGAGCACAGCTGCATCAGAGCAGCGGGTGACATTCAGTCCCTTCTGGGGCACAAATCTGAGATTGCCTGGGCCTTGTCTGTACTAATCCTGATTGACCCTCTGCGTTCTCTCTTTTGAAACAGACGGTTGATGACGAAGCGATGGCAGTATAAATGAAGATCAGGTGAGGGGAGAAGAACGATGCCCAAGGGTGGGTGTTCTAGAACACCACAGCACGAAGACTTTTCCCTCAGCAACGACATGGTGGAGAAACAAACAGGGAAAAAGGTAACACATGCCCTCCTCCTCGCTGGCCCCCAGCACTGGACCCTCGCCCGCTCTGGCCGGCTGGCTGTCCGTCCCTTTTCCTTCTGCAGCCGTGGTGAGACAGGGACGGTCTGCTCTTTCCAAAGAGGACCTTTATCTTAAGGATGTGCTCATTAATTGGGGACCGCAGTTAAGCTTTAAATTTTATGTTTATGTACACATTGCTGAGATAATGTCGTTTGGCCTCATTTTATGGGCTCTCGGAGCCACAGATGTCTGTCGTGGCTTCGTTGAGACCAAACCTGTCATTTAGCCACATTTGCCTTGTCCCAAGCAGAAACGCTGTGGGGTATGTACTTTTACTTGGGCTTGTTCTCCGTGTGAATAGGGAAAGGCAGGGTAACCCTAAATCCCCGTCTTTGAAGACTGCTGTCAACTCTGGGCTCCAGGTGCCCCTGTCCCACAGCCTGGGGTGCCACTTGTGAGTGTGGACTTGGAGTCAGACGGAAGCAGGTGCAGGCCCTGCCGTGTGCTCTGTTTGTGACCGTGAGCACGCCTGCAGTCAGAGCAGTAAGCAAGAGCAGCTTATACTATTGCAGGGGAGGGGAGGGCCGTGCGGACTTGCCCGTGGGTTGGCACTGCCCTCTCCACCACCTTTGATCTCGATGTGTTCGTGTCTCCCTTGATGCCCACATGGCAGGCCAGTTACGCTGTGGCCTGTGTGACTCTCGTCCCCACTGCTGGTCTTCCAAGCTGCCTCCTTGTCCCTTCTGTCCCAGCACTTGGGTCTGAGTGGGAATTCTCTGCAGGGCACCTGCTGTGTCCGGCGGCACCTGAGTGGGCGGGGTGTGAGGTTAGCACGTTTTCCACATGAGGAAGTGAGTGAGCAGAGCCGTGCGCTTCATTTGGCTTAGGTGAAGCGGGGATCAGGTTGTGAACGTAAGCATGCTCAGGTGCTCATCAGAATGGCTAGGACTCTGAGGCTCTGGTGTCTGGGCATTCGTGGCTGCACGTTGTCCCACTTGCCCTGTCTCCCAGCACCCAGTGCAGTAATGGGCAGGAGCCAGCACGTGGAGCTGCAGGCAGGCTGAGGCGTGAGCTCGGCCTGAGCTTGCACTGGGGAGGAGGCGTGCCTGGGAGGCCTGTGGAGGGCCTGGGAGCAGCTCGTGATGGGCGTTTGGTGATGGGCATGTGCTGGTGTGCCCGTGCGGAGCTGGGGCCACTGGGGACAGATGTGCCCCGGGGGAGCTTACTAGCTCCCACTCTGGGACACTTTCACCCTGAATGGCCAGACCATCCTTGGTGCTCGTGGTTCCCAGGTCCGTGTGTGGACCGCGTGGTCACAGGACAAAAGGCCCCACGCAGCCCTACCCGGGCTGGTTCCCCCAAGCAGGTTGCAACAGGAGCTTCCGACTGTGTGTGCGCCGGCCCAGTTCTCTGTGCACATGGCCTGCCCAGGACCTGTCCACCAAGGAGGCACCAGGAAAGGCATCCAGGGCTCAGCACCTGCCTTGGAGGGGTGGCTGTGTGAGCCCTGTGCGCTCCGGGCTGCTGCTAACGCAGGCCTTGCTCTAGGCTGCCCGTGACTTGCTCTCTCACTCGAGAACGCTCGCTGTGGTCCGGGAGCGGTGCCTGCACGGGACACGTGTGAGTTTGGCTTTGTTTGTTGTTGTTGTTGTTGTATTGTTTTGTTTTTACCCCATACCAGCCAAGATCAATTCTTTCTTGGCCCCTGTGCTGATCCCTGGTTTGCTAGCGAGGGAAGCCGGCAAAGGCAAGTGAGCGCCCTGCTGCAGCCCAGCTGCTCGGCAAGCTTCTGGAGCCACATCTGCCCTGAGAGCCTCGCTGTGTCGCTCGGGGTGAGCCCCGACCCACTCTGGTCACACGACATTTGTTTTCCCTGCACAGCTAGTGAGGTGAGAAGCTGGGATTCAAAGACTGTCGACCTCTCTAGTGAAATATGTCATGTCTTACAGTCTTTAAGACTGTAAAACCTGGGCTGAATCCCCACCCAGAGGAGAATATGCAGTACTGCCCCGGTCCTGGGAGGCCCCCGACATCCGTCTGTCACCGTGGAGGGGTCTCCCCCGCTGGGGTTCGGAAGAGGGACGGGCCCTTCACCAGTACGTCCGATGCAGAGGCCCTTCCCCGTAGCAACGCCTCCCTGGCCTGCCACACGGCCGCTCCCGCCGGGCCACTGCGGGTGAGGACATGAGCGCGCACGCTGGTAGCCATGGGTTAGTCGTTTGTCAAGGTGATGGCCCCAGTCCTCGCCGCAGACACTGGGTAAGTTGAGGCGGCCCCTGTCCCTGTCACACGGCTGGTAGGGCTCACCTGCAGTCACCCGGGGGCGGGTGGCACCCTGCCGTCTCGTCTGTGCTCCTGTGAGGGTGCTCTCCTGTGTCCTCAGGCTGCGGTTCACGTGTGATCAGGGTTTGCCGTTCAAGGTGAGGGCGGCGTTCATTTTCTTCCCTGTGGGTGTTCACGGGGTCACCATCACTTACTGAAAAGGGTCCCTCCCTTGCTGCTGTCCCTGTCACGCGGGCTCCAGCTTCTGCCCTGCCTTCTGAACCCCTGGCCCTTGGCCCACGGCCCCGTCCAGTGACTCCTGGTGGTTTACAGTCTGCTTGTTTGCGGTTCAGTTGACTGTGTTGTTGTCCAGAATTGTCTTTGCTAATTTTGACCCTTTGCATTTCCGTATATATTTTGAAATAAGCCGGTTGATTTCCAAAGAAAGCCTGCTGATATTTTGACTGGAATCTGCACTTGGAACCTAAAGACGAGTTTGCAGAGAGTTGCCATACAAAGTTTTTGAGTCTCCTAACCCACGAACATGGGGATTCCTCCATTTTGGAAGTCTGTTTCCACTCGTTGACGTGTTAGAGTTGTGTGGAGGGCTTAAACATCTTTTGTCCGATTTATTCCTGTGTATTTGATGTCCCTTGATAGTAACCTAAGCGATATTTTAACATCATCTTCCAATTGTTGATTGTCTATAAATGTCAGCTACTTTTCTGTATCCAGCAGCTCCTAATTCACTTATTAATTTGAATGGTTTGATTTTCATGCCTGTACTCCTCATATCGTAAGACTAATATGTTAATACTATTGCTGATGGGAAGTTGGGGGAAGGGATTGAGCCAAATCTGATTCCAGAGGAGACTGTGTCTGGATTCGGCGACTGAGCACAGGGCTGTCCTGTCTGCTCCCGGGCGCCACTCGATGAGGCTGTGTGTGCCTTTCTGATGCCGGAACTTTGCATCTGTGACTGGGCTGGACTTGATGTATCTGTTTGCCTTTCGAAGGGCATCTGTGAGGGTTTGTTTCTGTTGTCACGAGCAGAAGTGCTGTTCTGAGCACAGGGCCTCTGTGCGCAGACACTGTGAGGTTCCCACCAGCACCAGCTCTGCTACGTTCTTGTCAATATTTGATATTGTCAGCCTCTCATTCCATTGTTTTAAGGTATTTATTTTGAAAATTAGCGCTAGCGGGGGAGGGTCAGAGGGAGAGGGAAAGAGAGGACCTCAAGCAGGCTCCGCGCTGTCAGCACAGAGCCTGATGTGTGGCTTCAACCCGTGAACCGTGAGATCATGACCTGAGCTGAGACCCAAGAGCTGGACTCAGCCTCTGGTTTTAGCTGCTCTGGTGGGGGTGCTCCCTGGTTTTAATCTGCATTATCCTAGTTCCTCACATGGATATTTTCCTTTGCAAAGTGCACATTCAGATCTTTTGCTCATTTAAAAACAGTTGTTTTGTTCTGTTCTTCAATAGCTGATCATATGCTTTTCTTAACTTTATGTTGATTTTAAGTTTTTTTATTTTGAGAGAAGTGAGTATGCACGTGTGGCGAGTGGGGCAAGGGTGGAGGGAAAGGGAGGGAGACGGAGAATAATCCCCTACATTCCCCTCACTGTCAGCGTGGAGCCCGACATGGGCTCAGCCCCACAACCCTGGGATTGTGACCTGAGCTGAAACCAAGAGTCCGATGCTCATCTGATGGAGCCCCCCATGCGCCCTAAGTTAACACTGATTTTCAAAATTTCTTGCATTCCTGAATGCTCTGTGACGGCTGTTATTTGTATTACCTCTTTCATGTGCCAGCTCACCTGTAAGTCACTCTCACCAGGAGTGTTCCTGGTTGGAAAGTGTTTACCCAGTTTGGGGGCTTTGTTGGTGGGTGTTCTGTCAGTGCTGGGGGCCGCAGGGTGCAGGTCACGGGGACCGTGTCTGTGCAGCCCCGTCTCCCAGGAGCCCTTCCTCACCCCTGCCCCAGCCCTGCTCTGCACTGCACATACCCTCACAGCTGGCAGTGCGTTCTGGCAGAGGTCTCCCTGGTCACGGGAGGGTCTCCCGTTAAGTGCTGTGGTTGGTAGAGGCCACGGCCGGGAGCGCGGGCCGTAGGGGCTATGGCAGGGGCCCCTCCCGCGAGCAGCCCCCAGGACCCCTGCTGCTGTGGGGTTGGCCTGGGCTTGTGGCCGGGGCTGGGCCATGTTTGCTAACACCCTCCCGGCGGGCAAGGGAGCTGGGTGCAGCCCCCGCGGGCCCCTCGGAGCCTCTTGCTCTACTGTGGACGGGGCAGGGGGCGGGCAGGGGTGCTGCAAGCAAACGGGGCCAGGCTGTTGGTTAGAACGTGGAGGACTCCACCGAGCCACCCCCACCTGGGACCATGTTGTCACCAGGGCTCCAGGGTGGCCAGTTACTGCAGTCAGCCAGGGGGCTCCTGCCTCCACTCGGTGCCGGGGCCATCGTCACCTACCCCCCCACCACCTGCACTTTGGGATTGGGCCGCCCCACCCCTGCCACCAAGGTCCTGGCCACCTTCCACTTGCACACGGGAGCTCCTCACCTGGCGAGGACACTCTGCGCGGCGTGTGGCCGCGTTGTTTGTCCCACGTGGGTGCCGCCTGCCATTCTGAGGATGGCAGCTCCGGGGCAGGCACCCTGGTCAGGGTGGCCCTGGGATGTGGGCTTTGCGATCCTCATTCTGCAGGAAAACCACCCCGAGACTGCAGTAGGAAGGAGGTGATGGCGGTATGCCGCCCGCCACAGGGGTGTGGCCTGCAGGGTCTGTCCCAGAGAACCACCGGTGGTGTCAGGCAGGCCCCTTCCAGAAAGGGGGGAGCACAGCATCTCGGGAGGCCCCGCGGGCGGAGGAGTTCAGAGCGGAAGACAGGACTCCGCTGCCAACATTCCCTTTTCAAGGCCGGCTCTTATTTTCCTCGCTGAGTCCCTCCCTGGGAAAGCCGCGTCGGAGACAGCTTGTGTCTCTCTGCTCCCCTGTCGGCAGGGGAAGGGGGCCTGTCTGGGGCCAGAGGAAGGTGGAGGAGGCCGGGTGCGCCCATGCGAGCCTGGCTGGCGGGAGAGGCTGCTAATTGTCCAAATATGAGATTTGCTTTACTGGGGATGTGAATAGAAATTGTAGTAGACGTGAGGACTCTGAAAACTTAATTTGGGAATGAAGCCTTCTGAAAGCGTCACTTTCTTTTCTAGGATAAAGATAAAGTTTCTCTGACCAAGACCCCAAAGCTGGACCGCAGTGATGGAGGGAAGGAGGTGAGGGAGCGAGCAAGCAAACGGAGGCTGCCCTTCACCGTGGGGGCCAATGGAGAGCAGAAGGACTCGGACACAGGTACAGGCGCCGCCCTCCCTCCCTGCTGACCACCCCGCCTGACTCTTCTCTTCCACAGAAAGTGTCTGTGACATCCCTCCCTCAGGCATCTCCTGACACTGGTCCCTGTCTGGGATGGGCCCCCAAGACAGGTGCCCCCCAGCTTCTCTGCACCTCTCGGCTTTGCACCAGGACTCTCCGAGGAGTTGTGCTGGGGCTGGGGTGAGGTCCAGAGCGAGCTGTAAGGACATATTCCCTGTTCTTGATGTCCGGGGTGACTCAGTGCTGATAGCAAAGGTTCACACTCGGGGATCCCCCGCCCAGGAGTGCCAGGCAGGACCGCTCCCCCCAGTGAGGCTCCCGGCATGTGCCCAGCTGTGGCCATGAGCGTGGCCTCTCTCCCCCGAGGTTCCTGGGTCCCCTTGCTCTATCCAGTCCCCTGCAAGTCCTGTGTTGAAGGATAAGTGTGTTTTCCCTTAGGGCTCCAGAAGCACACAAATTAAACCCAGTTGTTGGAAATAGAAGCCAGAGGGAGCACTAAGGGGGAGCCAGAGCCAGTGCAGTGTTCTGCGGGTGTGGCGGGTCCTGGGGCACAGGGCGGGGCTGCGTGCGTGCGTGTGCGTGTGTGTGCATGCATGAACACGAGCCTGCATGTGTATGCATGTGTCTGCACATGGGCATGCATGCGTGTCTCTGTATGTGTGCGTGGGAGGCTAATGACACTGGGCACATGCACTCTAAAGTTGACGCCATCTTGAGCTGCTCATGGGCCCACACCTTCTCCTGCCAGCCCGAGCTCCCTCTGCCTCTTGACCTTCGTGCTCGGGCCTGCCCTGCCTGCTAGCTATCTGACTGCCCTGTAGACATGTGAACCAGTCACAGGCAGGGGTGAGAGAGGCACACAACATCCAGAGGGCCATGGAACCTGGGTGAATCCAGCCACAGGACGCAGAGAGGGGCCCTGGCCGGAAGGGGCGCGGATGGGGCTTCCTGTGTGTGATGGTCTGTGTCAGGCCCTGAGACAAGATGAACAGGCTAGAGAGTGGGGAGAAATGGCAGAGGGAACAGCCTGGAAATGTGCATCTGTGCCATGGCTTTTATTCATGGGGTCACAGGTCTCTCCCCCACGTCCTCCTTTGTAAGTGCTCCCCGAGCACATGTCCAGTCATTTAAAAGCCAGAGAAGTGGGCTTGGTTTTGCCGACTAGGATACTGAGGAAGGTTCCGAGCCCCCAGGGATCCTTCAGGAGGGTTCAACATCGCCCCCAGCCCCTGTTGCTGAGCCGCACAGCAGGGACAGGGCAGGGCCCATGGATTCACACGGATGCCCTGGGCTCCGGCCAGAACAGAGGGGTGCACGGACATGGCTGCGGCTCAGGCTTTCGGTCCAGAGGAAATCAGGCCATCAGAGCAGTGCGGGGGTTGTCCCTCTCGATTTCAGTGCCAATACCAGTCTCGGTTGTGGGGTCTTGGTTCTGTTTGGTCATTAGCTGTCTGTATGGTGAGGGGGTGAGAGTGGTGTCTGGCCTCTGGGTTGTTCTGTAAGTGCCCAGCAGCCTTGCGGGGAGCCGGGGAGACAGTGTGAGGGCTGCTTGCTAGGGGAGTACGCTGGGTAGGCACGTGCCCTGGCACTGCCCACTCTGCTCTGCTCGGTAGGATTTCTTCGCGCTTCCCACTTGATCGTGACGTTGGCTTTTCGGCTTCGTGCGCTGCCAGCAGGCCTTCTGGATACATCTGTTGCTGGCTAGCATTTCAGCAAGAGGCTGCCAGGCAGGTTCATTGAACCCACCTGGGAACTCTGGGGTGTCTACGAGATTCTTGGGGCATGAAGGGAGTGCTTGCATTTTTTCTCTGTGAGTTGTGGGTCCAGGTGAAGGCAGAGAGGGAGTTCCTGTTAGGGAGAGAAAAAGTGAAGAACATTTTATAAAAAGAATTTTCTAGCCAAGGACTATGTTACAAAAATCTAAATACATGTGAAATACAGTATTTGCCCTCATATTGTTACTGTCGTTTTGGGGCCGATTTTACATCGTCCACATCTGCTTGTTAGGGGTAACAAAGCTGGCTTTTCCAGTAAGAGGGTTCTCCTGCAGGTGTGTGGTGCAGGCCTTGTATCAGGAGCCTGAAATCTCACACTCGAATCTGTGTGCATCCCGTCATGCACACATTGGGAAGCCGGCCGCCGGGGAGGCTACGCTGCCGTCTGCATCTCTGGCGAGCAGAGCACCTGAGCTGGGTGCCGACTCTGAGACGCACACTGGCCAGGGGCCGCCCCCACCGAGTCGGGGCAGAAGCCACGCAGGGACAGAGTCAGAAGCCATGCAGGGACAGAGTGGAGGAGTGAACTCTGCTGAGTGACTGACACAGATTGGGGCCAGGCGGGGTCTGCTCAAGGTCCCCTGTATCCCCAGCCCCTGCTCTTGCCGTGTCCCTCCAGCGCCCTCTGCTGGGAAGATGCGGCCCTGCGCCCACCGAGAGAGGAATGCGGCCGAAGGCTCCAGAACTCGGGGTTCTGATCAGCTGCGCTCCCCAAGTGGGAAGAAGAGGCTGATGAGCCTCCTCCTAGGGACCACTGAGCCACTGGAGAACACTGTCCTGTGTCCTCAACCCCCAGGAGGTGGCCTCCACAGTGCTTAGTCAGGCCTGGGGGCGGCCTGCCAAGAACAATAAAGCTCGTCTGTGGTGGAAGCTGGATGCCCTGTGCACCCGAGCTGATCCGAGCCAGAGCACCACAGGGGGCTTGTCACTTGAGCTGCCCACAGGCACCCTGGACAGACCATCTTTCCAGAGCCGGGTCTGTCTGGGCTCAGGAGGGCGGGCCGTGTACGCTCGCCCAAAGTAGGCCTGGTGTCTTCTAGGAAAAAGAAGCTCAGAGACTGTTCCTCCCAGCGCCACCGAGGAAGGAGGCGGAGGCCTCACAGGGTGGCCTCTCCCAGGCAGGTGGCCTGAAGCCTGCCCAGCCCTCAACACTCACGGTGTTTGTGATGGAATTCTATCGTGTCTGCACTTGCTTCACATTACATTAATCTGTCTACTTCGTATATGATTAAATTTCCCCTCAACTTAAAAAAAAAAATCCGTCAGCAAACATTTAGGTTGGTTTACGTGCCCACCCACCCTCCTCAGGCTTCTGCAGAAGCCTCATGCCCTCATGCAGATTTCCATCCCTTAGTGTGAACGTAAGCCCTGCCACGTCCTTCCCGAAGCCACCAGGGTGGGCCCTGCCCGTCCCCAGAGGCCACACGGACTCCCCCTCCCCCCCTTCAGAGCACTGTCCTGTCAGAAGCATCAGGAGGTGGCAGCTGCCTATTCTCAGTACCTGAGTGTTTCTTTGGAGTACTGAAAAATTAAGGTTTTATTTTGCGTCTGTCTTGTGAAAAAGACTTTTGTGTCCAGTATCTGGATGTTTATTCAGCAGTGCTGACGTGCGACCTACTAATGCCCTCCGGGCCAGGGGTCCGGGGACACTCATGTACTGACTGAAACCATGGTCACCCTGGCTCTGTAAGATTGGAAGGAGTGGCCGTTGTGACTTCTCCCCTGGGACTGTCCCTGTCTCCCCTGAAGGACTCTGGCTGCCCCGCTGGTGTCGACGCCGTGCCCTGCAGCGCGCTGGAGGCGGCCCGGACATGACCGTGAAGGGCGCCTCCACTCGCCCACTCACCCCAGGTGCTGCCTGTGGTCGAGGCTGAACTGTGGGGGAGCCCCTGGCTGCAGAGGGCATGTGCCACCACAGTGACACCGTGGCTCCGTCATTTCCCTCCCTAAACTTGAGCAGTTTCTTCCTGTACAGAGGGGAGTGTAGACTGGCCAAGGAAGGCTGTTTATACGTAAAATGCCTGATGTCCCCCATTTGCAGAATGGGTGGGAATCTGCGGGACCGTGGCCTTCTCAGGGACCCTGCTATCCACACAGCGTAGGGGAGCCAGGCCCTCACAACCACGTTGGGTTCTGTGACTCACAGGGATGACTCCCAGGACGTGGCTGGCGAACGGCGGGGCACAGTCCAGGGGAGCCGGCTGTACCTTCCAGAGCCCTCTCAGGAGGAGCCTGGGTTGCGATCTGACCACCCCACCCTATGGTGCTCCCAGGGGCTGGGCCAGGGGCCGAGGGGTGGCCAGAGCCTGGTGCTGCCAGGCTCAGGACCAGCATGACTGATGCACGGGTCACACATTGGTGCGGGGGTGGATTGATTTATTTTGCTCTATTTTTAAAAGTCCTCACCGGGGCGCCTGGGCNCTCTCTCTCTCTCTCTCTCTCTCTCTCTCTCTCTCTCTCAGAAATAAATTTAAAAAATTAATTAAAAAAAATAAAACAATAAAAGTCCTCACCATGCTTTGGTGCCGTGAAAGAGGGCCAGTGGTTGTCAGGTTGTGTTGTGGGGAGGGGCGTATATGCCAGTGTCACTTTCTCGTACCCTGGCTTCCTCCTCATGGCCGTGACGGCCCTCACTGAATTTCCAAGCATCTGTGGATGGGGACTGCGGTACCCCTCAAGCAGAGGGCACCCAGCCCATGACCTGGGAGCGCCCCGCCTGCGCCACAGAAGCAGACATCAGAGACGGACCCCAGCCCCTCCCTTTTTGGACACAGGAGACCAAGACCAGAGAAGTGAGGGGCTTGCTGAAGATCCCCTCTGTCTCGGTGACCAGTGGTGGTAATAAAGAAGTGGATGTAAATCGGGAAAATGGAAGGAGAAGCGAGGCGTAACTAAAGTGCCCCCTGTGCAGGTTTGGGGGAACCTTGGGTCCTGGTCTTGCAGCACTTGGAGAACCCGAGTGTGCAGCTGGACAGAGACGCACTCCGTGCGGCTCCTTGCCTGACGCAGGTCCTCTCCAGCATAGGTGCTGTCCCAGCGGAAGTGCTTCTTCCAGGCCTGTGAGCACCGGCATCGGGCCCTGTGTTGGCGTGGGTGCAGGGGCACCCCCTAGCACCCCACCTGCCGTCGGCTTTCCCGGAGCTCCGCCTGGTATCTTGGGGAGCTCTGCGATCCCACAGCCTCACCACCAGGTGCCCTCCTGTGGAGTGGGGGCCGAGCAGCGTTGACATCGTATGGTTTTAGAGTGGGATGTACGAGTTAGAGGTTTCCCTTGGGCTGGGTGCTGGACTGTGTCTCCTGAAAAAGCTCGCTTCTAGAACAGCCCAGAAGTCAGAGGTGGTGAGTGATGACCAAACGAAAGACTGGTTGTGAGCACTCTGGGGCCCTGGGGGCTGAGGGTAGTGGGAGTCGGCCGCTGGTCCCTCGGGACCACAGTGGACAGGCCCCTGAGAGCCACATCAGGGAGGGACGCCTCAGGCTGGAAGTCACCGTCCCTGCACCAGAGCCCTCTGTCTCCTCCATCTGGTGCCCACCTGGGGCGAGGGGCTTTGAGAGCCATCCCAGAAACGCGCGCCACCCGGTCCCAGACCCGAGCAAAAGCCAGTCCCCTCCGGAGACACGGACTTGCGTGCGGCGTCCCAGCCCCAGAAATCAGACAAATACTGGTGCCGGGTCAGAACCACGTCCCACGAGGAAGAGCGCCATCCTGCGAGGGAACCAGCCCCGGGCACCTTGTGTGGGGATGACTGGATACAAAGCGTGGATCAGTGGAGCGCTGTAAAGGAGAAACTGAAACCACGAGTAAGCAACCGGGCACTGGCAGAAAATACCACGTAGAGTTTTGAAAGTATAAAATGGAATACACGGCAGTGAAAATTACCAACGAAATTACAAATTCAGTGGGCAGATTACATAGCTCATTAGAGCAAGTGTGTGGCTTGCAAGTTAGAAGCAAGGAAACTGCCCGCGCTGAGGTACGGAGAGAGGAAGCGGAAACAGGAAGGAGGTTCAGGGTGTGGAGGAGAAGCAGACCTGCCTTCGTGAGACGGGGTCCTTGGGCCTCAGGGTGATTGCGCCTCGGGCAGGACACGGGCGGGTGCGCGCGTCAGCACATGCTGACCAGGTGGCAGAGGCAGGAGGCACGCCCGCTCGCTTCCAGTAGCTTCCTTGTGCCAGACCCGCTGCGGCGCCCTCCACGTTCTGCTGGGGAGGGAGACGCAGCGGTAGGAAGTGGAGTCGGAGCAGTGGTCTCTACGGCCCGCGCCCGCCAACTGCGGTGGTGTGTGGAGGGAGTGTGTTCCGGAAGGCCCGGGTTGGTGGCATGGGCTGTAGGGAGTGGGGATCCCTGCATCCTCCAACTGGGGTGCTGCGATGACATGGCCTGGCACTGACGGCACCGACCACAGTGAGCTCGCGCCATAGGAATCCCAGGTGGTGTCACATCAGCGTTTTTTCCTGACGGTGACGCACAGGGACCATCCAGGCTCGTGTGAAACCATCATCTCCCACCAGCCCCAGCGGGAGTGCCAGGACCACGGCTGGGTGACGGCACCGCTGGGGCGGGGAGGCTCCAGCCCTGCTCCAGCTCTTGGGTCCGGGGCAGTGGGCCGCTTTCCTGGGTGTCCACAGAGCCCTCGGAGCCCCCAGGGGCATGTCCAGGCCACAGGCCACCTCAACCCACCAGGCTCCCCCTGCGCCTCAGCCTGGCACGGGCCGCTGGGCGTTCCTGCCCGTGCCTAGCAGGGCGCCAGAGCGGCTCTCAGGCTGTCCTGAGGGGCCACTCTGGGTCCTGGCTCCTCTTCTGGCAAGTGGGGGCCCCAAGCTGGGGCCAGGGGTGCAAAAGTAGGCTGTGCAGCCATCCCCCGCCCTGTTGTGGACACCGCGTCCCAGGCAGAGCAGCAGCTGGGAAGAGGACTGACCGTGTCCCTGGGCTCCCTGCACCCGAGGCCACACGCAGCCTGGCGGGACTCGGGCCCCCTGGGTCCTGGGAGGCTCTGCGTCTTAGAAGATGCGATTGTATCGGGTTTTCCCTGTGGGGAGACCCGGGAGATGTCCTGTTCACGCCTCGGGGGACCCGTGCGGGAAGGTGGGCTGTGCAAGGCCTCTTCCCCCCAGGAGGGAGCGTCAGTACCTTCCACGTCCCTGAGCGTCGTCCAGCCTCATCCCGGGCTCCTGGCCACAGAGGGGAGGGGGACCCGGGGGGGCCTAGGGCCTCTTCCTGAGACCGGGGCCTGGCGCGGTGCCGCAGGCCCTCCCTCACGGCGGGGGACAGGGCCGTGGGTGGTTTTCAGCTGCCGCCCCAGGAAGAGATTCTCTTTCCCGCCCCTCCCCCCCATCTCTAGGAACTCTGCTTCCTGTATTGTCGCTTCAAGACAATGACGGCAGTGCACTCGTGCCCACTCCCTCTGGCCCCTCAGAGTCATGGGCGTCTGTCCTGAGGACACCCCGCCTACACGCAGCCCTGCACGGCCCTGGGCCGGCCCCGGAGAGCAGGAACCCTCGGTCCCGCACATGTTTCTCTGAGCTCTGCTGTCTCTCTCCTCGGTGGGCTTCCTGTCTCCACCGCCCTGGGGGAGGCGGCAGGGGGGCTTGAGAGGCTGGGGGCTCTGGTTTGAGCGGTAATTCCCAGGAGACGGGGTAGGACTTGGGTGCGGACTCCTCTTGCCCCGCACCAGGGCCTGTGCTGGAAACACGGAGCTGGCCGGGCGTCTGAGGGTTTCACCCCTGTCCTTGCCGCAGAGCCGGAGGTCGGCCTGGGGGCACAGGCCTTGTTTCTGTCATTGTTCGTCCATCAGGATGTGCAGAGGAGCAGTGCAGGGCAGAGCAGTCACTGTAGGGAAGGGGAGAGACGGGCTAGGGGAGAACTCCGCCCTGTTAGAAATTTTAAACCAAATGCCCAGATTCAGGCTCTGTGGCCCCGAGTGACTGAAAGTGCGGCACCTTGAGGGGCCGTGGGCAGGGCTGCTGCTGGGAGGTTTCTCACCCTGTGCAGAGGCTTCAAGGAGGCCACTAGCCTCACCCCTGCCTCTGCCACCTTGTAGGTAGTACAGGACGGGGTGGATGAGCTGGGGCCCTTGGTTACTGATGAGGAGCGTTCTGGAACTTTCTTGCTTTCTTGGGCCTGTGCCTGATGGGCTGGTTGAGGCTGATGGTTGCCGGGTGCCTGAGAACCTGTGTTGCAGCGAGCCACGGCCGTAGCTTCGGAAAGGGCCGATGCGGTACTTTCTAAGGAAGCAGCTCACAGAAAGCTGTTCTTGAGAAAATGGAAAATGATGCATCTTTGGGGCTGGGGGTGTCATCCTGGAGTCGGGCAGGCAGGGTGCCCATGAGCCTGTCCCATCCACCTCTCCCAGATGGCACCCACCTCCCCAGGGCAGACCCGAGCCAGCGAGCAAGCTGATGGCCTGGAGGGGCCTCTCCGAAGCACAGAGTGGAGGGCAGGAGATCCCACACACACCACCACCCAGAGAAGAGTCTCAGGGCCCCAAGTCTCCCACGGCGACCCTCCTTCCCTGGCTGCAGTTTGCACCCTGTGACCTAGAACATCCCATAAACAGCCCGGCCCCCACACCAGGGCCCCACGCAGCACGCACGGGGCAGTGCAGGGAGGGCTCCAGGCGCCCAGTGGACCCCGAAATCCCCAGCAGGAGGGGCCCGAGGGTCAAGGAGGAAAGTGAGCTTTGGCTCCTGGTTCACGGAGTCTGGGGGGTGTTTTCTGTCCCTTCCCCCTGCCTCTTCCAGAAGAAACCAGATGGTGTGTCTGTGTTCAGGGCCGGCAGGGAGTTCTGTAATGGGTCAGACAAGTGGAGGATGTGTGCGTTCCGAGGAGGCGGAGACGGAACGGCTGGGCTGTTCCATCGTGTCTGGTTAGTGCTCTGTGTTGATGCCTTTAGATGCCTCCAGCTCAGTCCATGTCGTGGTACTGCAAGGCTGGGTCGCTCCTCGAAGGGCCATGGCATGAGATGGAGGTCCCTAGAAGCAAGAAGAAAGGTACAGTACTGACAAGTCGGCCTTGATCTATTTATGTATTTCTAAACTGTGTTTGCCATTTATATCTGCACTGTTTGGAGGCGGGACGGGGAAGGAGGAATCAGAGTGTGGACACATGTATTTAATAGACAGAGACCTGTCCTGTGTGAGTCAGGACCCCGGTGAGGGGCCGTCCCACCGCCTGGCGTCCGGCGGCCGGTCTGGGGAGGCACCTGAGAGGAGCGACCGGTCGGTGGGGGCCGAGGTGGGGCAGGCTCCACTGGCTGATGACGCGGTGTCGGGCTTGTCTCTGTTGCCGCCGGAGGTGACGACGGGCAGCTCGGTGCTGCCACCTCTGTCCTTGCCCGTTCCCCGTGAGCTGTGAGGCGGGAGGCGGGGGCTCCGCGATGCCAGGTCAGGCTGCGGGTTCCAAGGACCGCGTGGCATGAACTGTCCCCCTGTCTCCTCCACCACCTCGCAGAGAAGCAGGGTCCTGAGCGGAAGAGGATTAAGAAGGAGCCTGTCACCCGGAAGGCCGGGCTGCTGTTCGGCATGGGGCTGTCTGGGATCCGGGCCGGCTACCCCCTCTCCGAGCGCCAGCAGGTGGCCCTCCTCATGCAGATGACTGCCGAGGAGTCCGCCAACAGCCCAGGTGAGCCGCCCCGTCCCTCGAGGAGGCGAGGAGGCAGCTTCTCTAACCCGAGACATGCCCAGTGACGCCCTGCCTGTCCTCTCCTCGGCCTGCAGTAGACACCACACCAAAGCACCCCTCCCAGTCGACAGTGTGTCAGAAGGGGACGCCTAACTCCGCCTCGAAAACCAAAGACAAAGTGAACAAGCGGAACGAGCGTGGAGAGACCCGTCTGCACCGCGCAGCCATCCGGGGGGACGCCCGGCGCATCAAGGAGCTCATCGGCGAGGGCGCAGACGTCAANGTGAGGGTGGGTGGGGGGGCGGGCGGCGTCCCCCGTAACCCCCATCCCAAGGACCCCCCGCCCGGGAATTTGCACACGGGAGTTGGGGGTGGGGCAGACCTCACACTCAGACCGGGGTCAAGTGTTATTCCTACTGAGGAGGAGGGATTGGTGTTTTGGGAAGTATTTCAGAATAAGGCGGATTTCTTGTCTCTTACTGTTTTTAAGAGAACTGGGGAATTTGTAGATGCCACCCCGCCATGTTGTGTAGACCCCAGTTCCGTGCAAGAGGAGTCACCCCCTTGGCGTGTTCAGGGAGAGGTGGCCCTGCCGCTGTGTCCGTCAGTCCAGGGACCGCGCCACCCCCCAGAGAAGAAACGTCTCCCCAAGACGGGCCTTGCGTTTGAGCAGAAGCAGGCGTCGCTCCCCTGGCCGGAGACGGCCAAGCTCTTATCTGCTCTGAGGCCCCGTGGCCGCGGCGGAGTAGCTACCGCCTGCTCTGCACAGAACGGGGCCCACAGCTGCTTGTCCTGAGTGCGCAGGTGGCGTGAGCCTTTTCCCACTGCCCTAGGCGGTGGGGCTTCTGACCCACACCTAATTTAGCACCTTTAAAAAAAAAACAAAACAATTTTCTAAATCAGTATTTTCCAAAGCACCAGAATTTGTGTCCACAGGGGTGGCCCTGTTTGCACACTGACATTGGTGGCCATGTCGAGGCTCTAGCGGAAACGGCCGCCGGAGGAGGCGTCCCCGCGTGGCCTCAGCCGCGTGCTNGCAAGCCCCGCCACGCCCTCCCCGCCTCCCTCCCTGCACCCTCCCCCGTGTGTGGCCACATGCGTTGGATTGAGGCTGCCACCCGTGACGAGTCCTCTGCCCCAGATTACGCCTCATAGACGGTTAATCTGGAAGGTTAGCAAGCTGCAGACGAGGAGTCCCCGTAAAGGCCGCTCAGGGCGTCCTGGGCCCATAGCCCTTCCGTCCCTTCCATGCAGGGTGCTGCCCGGGCACAGGATTAAATTCTTGAGGATTAAATAACACAGGTCCTAAGTGTCTGTTTCCAGGCTGGACGGCGCTGCACGAGGCATGTAACCGCGGCTACTACGACGTCGCCAAGCAGCTGCTGGCCGCGGGCGCAGAGGTGAACACCAAGGGCCTGGATGACGACACCCCCCTGCACGACGCTGCCAACAACGGGCACTACAAGGTGGGCGCCTCCCCGCCCACCCCTGCTGGGCCTGCCGGCCGACGCGGACATCATTCCCTCCCCGTCCCGCCGCCCCCACCATCCTGCACGTTTGCCCCCCGTGCTCACCCTGGGTCAGCACCTGGGTGGCCTCCTTCTCCCCGTGGCAGGGCCCTGCTCTGGCCGTGCCAGTGTGGCTGGGTTTTAGTAGGTGGGTGATCATGCCCATGGGGGTGGGGTGGGTTCAGGGGCTGCTGCTGGCCCTGTCCTCGTCCCTGTGCGGTCTGCTGTGGATGGGATGCTGAGAAGGGTGTGGCCAGGACGCTGGAGGACCCTTGTAACCAGCCCAGGGGCAGTGACCCCAGTGCACGTCCTCCCTGAGAGGTCTTGGCCCCGGGGAAGCGGCCGTCCCCGGGGCTGAAGCAGGAGACGCGCAGAGATGGCGAGGCTCTCGCCGTGGTCGTTTCCAGGCCTTCGTGAAGAGGCCCTGGCCAGAGACGCCACGCCCAGGACAGTGGGGCCTGGCGAGCACCGTGCCCGTAGACCAGAGCACACCTGACGCTCCCGGTAGCTGCCCTGCCCGGTCTCCCTGGGCAGGTGCCAGGGAGCTAGCCAGCAGCGTGGAGCGTGTGGTGAGCAGTCAAAAGATGACGAGTCACCACAGGGTGGGAGGGAGGGGTATGAATGAGAAGATGCCCCGGGTGACTGGACGAGTCTGGACACAGATTCTGTGCTTTATGTTAGGGCTCATGGTTAGCTCCTTAGGTAGGATAAAGGCATCGTGGGTTTTTTGTTTTCTTAAGGGTCCTTTTAGAGAAATACTGGAAAGTTTATGAAATGCCTGGGACCCACTAAGGGGGAGGGGTATCGATGACATGAGCCTGGCACTGAGCTGGCAGCCCACCACATGGGGAGGACCGGGTCATCCTCTGAATGCCTGTGCTTCTGTAATTGTATCGTAAAACTGTTGTACAGAATAGACCGTGGAAAGTGGGGAGGGGTGCAGGGTGGTGGCCCCCAGAGAGACCCCCTCCTGATCCTGATCCTGGGATTGGGAACATGTAACCTCACGTGGTAAGGGGACTTGACAGATGGGAGGGAGCAAAGGATCATGCAGTGGTGGCCCTGGATCATCCCCACAGGGCCGGTGGCCTTGGGGGTGTGAGTAGCAGAAAGCCTTCCCCAGGAGGGAGGAGNCCCCACCCCCACCCACCAGCATCGCCAGCCTTAGCACAAGGGCCCCAGGGACATGGTAGCTGCCAGCAGTTGGCACAGCCTTCAGCAGGCAGACGGCAGGGACACAGCGCCAGTCCCACCACTGCAAGGGATCCCATGCACACAGAAAGGAAGGAGCTGACGCCACACATCTGTAGGGTCAGTGAGATCAGTTTCAGTTTTGGCGGGATGGAGGGGCCGGGGATTTGCTAGAGCAGCAGAGAGAAACCCGTGCCCAGGAAGCGGGGTCCCGACCAGGGGAGGCCACGGCATCCTGAGCGGGACGGGCACGTGAACGATGGGGTTTTCCTGCGTGAGGATTGTTTCAACGCCACAGCGCCCGGACTGGGGCTGAGATGGCGGCGAGCCAGCCACCCCGGGCGTGTGAGGCGCACTTGCTGGCTGTAGACAGTTGAGCAGAGCTGCTGACGGGTCACCTGGCGTGTGTCATCATTCCCAGGACCACCCTTACCATGTTGAACAGAGCACGGAAGAGGCGATCTTATTTTCTAAAATAAACGAGAACACAAAATAAACCTAACTTGCAAGCAGCTCATTCTTTGTTGCCTCTATTCTGTCACCCCCTGCTCCCCGCCAAAGCTCCGGAGCCCTTCCGTCCACGCCCACTGGGCCCTGCCGGCTGGCAGCGCATCACCGGCGGGAGATCGTGGGGCCGTAGTCAGCCCGCCGACGGGGGAGGACTTTCCATAGGAGCGCAGACCTCCTCCCTGTGGTGGCGCGCTTGGGGTGGGGGAGGGCTCGGAGACCCCACCCCCCCAGGGGCTGTGCCTGTGTGCATGGCTTGCGGTCTTTGGCCGGGGTGGCAGGGGCTGTTCTCTGGTTGAGCGCAGGACTCTAGGAAGGGGCTAAATGCAGTAGTACAGGCCCAGAGGCACACCCCGTGCTTCTCAGGAAGCCCCTGACGCACCGGTTGCTGTGTTGTAGGTGGTGAAGCTGTTGTTACGCTATGGCGGGAACCCTCAACAAAGCAACAGAAAAGGCGAGACCCCGCTGAAGGTGGCCAACTCCCCGACCATGGTGAATCTCCTGTTGGGCAAGGGGACCTACACGTCCAGCGAGGAGAGCTCGACCGGTCAGTGGCCGAGAGCCGCGCCCTGGGTGCCGGCTGGGGTGGGGGAGCTTCTGGACTGCCGGGACCCCACCCCCAGGGTCTCCTTGGCCGCCGGCCCCGCCCTCACACAGACTTCTCTCTCACTCCCTCCTGCCTGTGGCTGGCCTCCGATTCACCTAAATGGGGCGAAGTGCGGCCTCCCCTCCACTCCCCACCCGGAGGCAGCCCAAGCATCGTCTGCTGATCACTGTCCCCGTGCATGTTCAGTGGCTTGTTGTGAATCTGCCTCTGACCTCTTCCTCCCTGTTCCCAGCAGAGAGCTCAGAGGAGGAAGACGCCCCGTCGTTTGCACCTTCAAGTTCAGTTGATGGCAATAACACAGACTCTGAGTTTGAAAAAGGCCTAAAGCACAAGGCTAAAAATCCAGAGCCCCAGAAAACTGTGACCCCCGTCAAGGACGAGTACGAGTTTGACGAGGATGATGAGCAGGACCGAGTCCCTCCCGTGGACGACAAACACTTACTGAAAAAGGATTACAGAAAAGAAACCAAGTCAAATAGTTTTATTTCTATACCCAAAATGGAAGTGAAAAGTTACACTAAAAATAACACGATTGCACCAAAGAAAGCGGCTCATCGCATCCTGTCGGACACGTCAGACGAGGAAGACGTGGGTGTCGCCGTGGGGACAGCGGAGAAGCTGAGGCTCTCGGCACACGCGATACTGCCCAGCAGCAAAACACGGGAACCTTCCGGTTCCAAGCAGCAGAAGGAGAAAAATAAAGTGAAGAAGAAGCGAAAGAAGGAGACGAAAGGCAAAGAAGTGCGGTTCGGGAAGAGAAATGACAAGTTTTGCTCCTCCGAGTCCGAGAGCGAGTCCTCGGGGAGCGGGGAGGACGACGGGGACTCCGTGGGCAGCTCCGGCTGCAAGCAGTCCCCTCTGGTGCTCAAGGACCCGGGCCTGTTCAGCTCTCTGTCCGCCTCCTCCACCTCGTCTCACGGGAGCTCCGCCGCCCAGAAGCATAACCCCGGCCACGCAGACCCGCACGCCAAGCACTGGCGGACGGACAACTGGAAAAGCATCTCTTCTCCCGCCTGGTCCGAGGTCAGCTCCTTGTCAGACTCCACGAGGACGAGACTGACGAGCGAGTCTGACTGCTCCTCCGAGGGCTCCAGCGTGGAGTCGCTGAAGCCTGTGAGGAAGAAGCAGGAGCACAGGAAGCGGGGCGGCCCGCAGAGCGTGCTGCCGGAGAAGAAGAACTCTTTCCACGCCAGTGTGGACGGCGCCATCCCCAAGCTGGACAAGGAGGGGAAGGTCGTCAAGAAACATAAAACAAAACACAAACACAAAAACAAGGACAAGGGGCTGTGCTCCGTCGGTCAGGAACTCAAACTGAGGAGTTTCACTTACGAGTACGAGGACTCCAAGCAGCGGTCGGAGAAGGCCGTCCTTGTGGACGGCGACGTGCCCGGCGAGAGCAAGGCGAAGGCCGTGAAGCACGACAGGGAGCACTTCAGGAAGGAGGAGCGGCTCAGCAAGGTGAAGGCGGAGGACAGGGAGTGGCTCTTCAGGGAGGAGGTGCTCAAGGTCTCCAAAGATGAGAAATCACTGAAGAGAATCAAAGACGGGAGCAGGTCTTCGCGCGAAGAGAAGGACCGCACGAATAAAGCAGAAAGAGAGAAGCTGGTGAAGGAAAAATCCCCCAAAGAGGAAAGGCTGAGGCTCCACAAAGAGGAGAGGAAGAGGAAGTCCAAAGACAGGGCTGCGAAGCTAGAGAAGAAGAGCGACTGTAAGGAGGACCGGGCCCCGAGGGACAGGGACAGGGACAAGCCTTTCAGAGAAGACAGAGAGAGGCTGAGGAAAGAGAAGGTTTACAGGGAGGACTCCTCCGCCTTCGACGAGTATTGTAACAAGAGCCAGTTTCTGGAGAACGAGGACACCAAATCCAGCCTTTCCGACGACCAGCAGGACCGGTGGTTCTCGGACTTGTCCGACTCCTCCTTCGACTTCAAGGCGGACGACAGTTGGGACTCCCCGGTGACGGACTACAGGGACGTCAAAAGCGACCCCGTGGCCAGACTGATCCTGGAAACCGTGCGGGAAGACAGCAAGGAGAAGAAGCGGGAGAACAGGGGCCGCGAGAAGCGCGAGTACGGGGACCGGCGCGGCGACAGGGACGCCTGCCTCAGGAGGAAGGAGCGGGACGGCCTGGACAGAGGCTCCGACAGGCGGCGGGAGCAGGTGGACAAGCAGAGGGGGGTCCCCGGCTGCCTCCCCGACAGGGACAAAAAGCGGAGGGAGCCCGCCGAGGGCGGGCGGGACCGCAGGGACCCCCTCGAGGCCGCCAAGGAGCGCAGGGACGGCAGGCCCAGGCCCGAGGAGCCGAAGGAGCCGGGCGGCGAGGCCGGCCTCAGGGACAGGCCCGACTGCGACCTCGGGAAGGGCCCCGAGCCCTGGGAGAGGCTGCACGCGGCGAGGGACAGGGAGCGGAGGGAGAGGGGCAAGCTGGAGAAGCACAGAGACAAGTCCTGCGACAAAGACAAAAGTGACAAGGCCGTCCCGGAGAAAAGCCAGAGGGACAAGGACCCGGACAAGTGCTCCAAGGAGAAGAAGGACCCCAAGGAGAAGCATAAGGACAAGGAGCGGAAGGCCCCCCCCGACCCGGCGAAGGAGAGGAGGGACAGGGGCTTCGCGGGGCCGCCCCCGGACGACCTCCCGGAGAGAAAGGACGAGAAGAAGGGGAAGGAGAAGAGCTGGTACATCGCCGACATCTTCACAGACGAAAGCGAGGACGAGAAGGACGAGTTTGCGGCCAGCGGGCTCCGGCTCGGGGACGCCGCGNTGCACGCCTGCCGGGAGGACTCCCACGACAAGGCCAGCGAGGGCTCCTCCGACAGCTTCACCGACCGCGGGCCGGAGCCAGGCCTGGGCGCCCTCCTGGAGGTGTCCTTCACGGAGCCCCCGGAGGACAAGGTCAAGGAGAGGGAGAGGCACAGGCACTCGTCGTCCTCGTCCAAGAAGAGCCACGACCGGGAGAGGGTGCGGAGGGACCGGTGCGAGAGGCGGGACCGGAGCGAGGACCTCAGGGACGCCGGCAGCAGGAAGGACCCCGGCCCCTGCGACAAGGACTTCGCGGACGCGGACGCTTACGGGGTCCCTTACGGCGCGAAGGCGGACGCGGAAGACGACTTGGATAAAACCGTCGAGCTGTTCGCCGCCGAAAAGAAAGAGAAAAACGATTCCGAGAGAGAGCCTTCCAAGAAGGCCGAGAAGGAGCTGAAGCCCTACGGCTCTGGCGCCAGCGGCGCCCTCAAGGAGAAGAGGCGGCGCGAGCGGCACCGCGAGAGGTGGAGGGAGGAGCGGGAGAAGCACCGGGACAGGCACGGCGACGGGCCCCCGCGGCCCCACAGAGACGAGCAGAAGCCCGCGGCCAGAGACAAGGACGGCGCTCCGAACGCGCTCAGAGACAAGCCCCGGGACGAGGGCCCCAAACCTGGCGAGACCAGACCGAAGGAGAAGTGCAGGGAAAATCCAGACAAGGAAAAGGGTGAGCCGGCGAAGGTCAGCAACGGGAACGATAAGCCGCCGGCGCCCAGAGACCCGGGCAAGAGAGACGCCCGGCCCAGGGAGAAGCTTCTGGGCGACGGGGACCTGATGATGACGAGCTTCGAGCGCATGCTGTCCCAGAAGGACCTGGAGGTGGAGGAGCGGCACAAGCGGCACAAGGAGAGGATGAAGCAGATGGAGAAGATGCGCCACAGGTCCGGGGACCCGAAGCTCAAGGAGAGGCCGANGTCCCCGCCGCCGCCGCCGTGGTGTCGTGCCCCAGCTACGAGGAGGCCATGCACACGCCCAGGACCCCGTCCTGCAGCGCGGACGACTACTCCGACCTCATGTTCGACTGCTCGGACCCCCAGCCCGTGTCCAGCACGTCTGCCAGCGCCTGCTCGCCCTCTTTCTTCGACAGGTTCTCTGTGGCGGCGAGCGGGATCCCAGAGACCGCGAGCCAGACGCCCACGAGGCCGCTGTGCACGAG
>NW_027528369.1:10986860-10987947 GCF_008692635.1 Crocuta crocuta | reverse complement strand
CGTCCAGTTACGACTCGCCGGGGCAGCGCCTGGACGACAAGGCCCCGGGGCCCCCGGCTCCTGCCGAGAAGTTCGCCTGCCTGTCCCCGGGGTACTACTCCCCGGACTACGGCATCCCCTCCCCCAAAGCGGACACTCTGCACTGCCCGCCCGCGGCTGCGGTCAACGCCACCCCCTCCCCAGAGGGTGCCTTCTCTGGTTTACACGCCAAGTCCCCCGCTTCGCACAGAGACGAGCTGTCGGCCCCGTCCGTGGAGGGGGCCCTGCCGCCCGACCTGGGCCTCCCCCCGGACGCCACGGAGGACCAGCAGGCCACTGCCGCCATCATCCCCCCGGAGCCCAGCTACCTGGAGCCGCTGGACGAGGGCCCCTTCAGCACGGTCATCACGGAGGAGCCCGTCGAGTGGGCACACCCGGCCGCCGCCGAGCAGGGCCTGTCCTGCAGCCTGATGGGGGGCACCCCCGAGCACCCCGTCAGCTGGCCTGTGGGGCCGGACCTCCTGCTGAAGTCCCCGCAGCGCCTGCCGGAGTCCCCGCAGCACCTCTGCCCGGCCGAGGCCCTCCACCCCGCTGCCCCAGGGCCCTTTGGCGCCACGGAGCCCCCTTACCCGGGCTCCCCGGACTCCTACCCTCTGTCGGCCACTGAGCCTGGACTCGAGGGCGCCAAAGGCGACGTGCTGGAAGCCGGCCCGGCCGCTGTCCCCGCCCCGGAAGAACCCACCCCCTTTGCCCCTCCTTCCAGGCTGGAGCCCTTTTTCACCAACTGCAAACCGCTGCCTGACGCGCCCGCCGACGCGGCCCCGGAGCCTACGTGTCTGGGCGCCGTGACTCCGGTGGAGGCTCTGGCGCCCGTGGAAGGGAACTTCCTGGAGAACGGGCACGAGCTGCCGGCCCTCGCCCAGGTGGCGCCGGTGCCCTGGCCTGATGGCTTCCCCAACCCTGAGGACGACTTGGACCTGGGGCCCTTCTCTCTGCCAGAGCTTCCTCTTCAAGCTAAGGACGTTCCTGATGTCGAAGCAGAGCCCGTAGAAGAGACTCCCCTCGGTCCTCCAGAAAACGCCCCCGCGGGGCCCCCTGGGGTCCCCAG
>NW_027528369.1:10981893-10986852 GCF_008692635.1 Crocuta crocuta | reverse complement strand
GCTCCGGCCAGCAGCTGCCGCCGCAGATGAACACGTCGACGCAGCAGACGCGGGAGGTGATCCAGCAGACGCTGGCTGCCATCGTGGACGCCATCAAGCTGGACGACATCGAGCCGTACCACAGCGACCGGTCCAACCCCTACTTCGAGTACCTGCAGATCAGGAAGAAAATCGAGGAGAAGCGCAAGATCCTCTGCTACATCACCCCGCAGGCGCCCCAGTGCTACGCCGAGTACGTCACCTACACGGGCTCCTACCTCCTGGACGGCAAGCCGCTCAGCAAGCTGCACATCCCCGTGGTGAGTCCCGGGGGGGTGGGGCCGGTGGACACGGCCCCGCGGGGGCGGGCAGGAGACCTGCCCCGTGGCTCCCCGCCATTCGCGGTGTGTCCCGTGTCCGCTCCTCGTCCAGGGCCTGGCTGGTCACACCGCATGCCCAGCACTCCATCCACTGGGTCCTGGGTCTGGGTTGGTGCCCACGCCCCGTCCACTGTCACCCAGTGGTCCGTGTGCTGTAGCTGCATCCTGCAGACCTCCCGCGGGGGGCCTGCCCGGTGCCGCTCGGGGCCTGGTCCTGCCGGGGAGGGTCTCCTCTCGGCCCCTTTAATGCCCCCCGTGTAACTCCGTGCTCCTGATGGCCCCGGGTTGCCAACCTGAGGCCAGGTCTCTGTTGTCATCGCCGCGGAGCCCTGAGGGTTTCCCACCCAGCAGGCCCTCCTTAGGTCCCCCACCCCCCTGTGGGCATCATGTGCCCAGGGACCCCCCCCCTGTGTCCGCGCACCACAACTTCCAGCCGCCTGAGTCCCTGCTTCTCTTACTGCTCACCCTTCCCCCTGGGGGGGGCTCCTGCCTCCCCCCACTTCCCGCTCAGGAGCAGCCCGCCCACGGCACAGCCACCGCCCCCAGGTGCTGCCTGTTCATCCCAGGTGCAGGTGACTTGCTTCGTTTTCTTGGACCGCCCCACCCCCTTGAAGGAGAGCCAGGATTTCTGTTTTATACCGTCAGGCCCAGAACAGGCGTCAGTCACAGCCGTCAGGAGAATGAGCCAGCTCCTGACCTTCCTGGGGACGGCCCAGGCCTGCAGCACCAGAGCCAGTCTCAGGGCAAACCCCCACACCCCCCCACACCCCCCCCAGGAGGGTCACACTGGATGGTGTGTTCTGGTCGGTGGTGTCTGAGCTGGCGCTTCACCAGGCAGAAAGCTCAGCCAGGACTGACGCCCAGGTCTTGTGAACAGGGATGGGGGGCACTAGGGGCACAGCTGCCCGGGACGGCCCAGGCTTCCAGCACTTTGACGGGGCGGAGGGCGGGCAGCTTAGAGCCCCGCAGGGCGTCTGGCCTGGGAGCCTCCAGCCGCTGGGGTCACTGGTTCGGAAAACTCTGGCCTGAGATTTCTGTTCAGTGAGGTGTCTGGTTGCCCCTTTTGTGTAAGTTTTGGTTTTCAAAACAGCACCGTGACCTTCATGGAAAGTTCGGAAAGTAGAGACAACAGTAGGGGTCGCTGTGGTTTGTGTAACTTACTTCCCACTGGGGCTCTCACCTTTCTTTCTAGAAGGAAGCAGTTTCCCTTTGGCCACACTGTCAAGCGCTCAGGCCTTATGGGTGGGCTGGCAGATGCCAGGCATTCCTGGACTTCTCGAGGGCACGCCTCCGGGCTGAGTCCTTCAAGCGGGTGGGGTCGGTTTTCCTGGCGCAGGTTCGGGTTNCGCGCCCCCTCCCTCCCTGGCAGAGCCCCTGAAGGAGCTCTTCAAGCAGCAGGAGGCCGTGAGGGGGAAGCTGCGCCTGCAGCACAGCATCGAGCGGGTAAGTGGGGGCGCGGGCGCGGGGCGGTGGGCGCGGGGCGTCTGTCCTCGCGAGGCCTGCTCAGCCGCCTCCTCTCCTGCAGGAGAAGCTCATTGTCTCCTGCGAGCAGGAGATCCTGCGAGTCCACTGCCGGGCGGCGAGGACCATCGCGAACCAGGCGGTGCCGTTCAGCGCCTGCACCATGCTGCTGGACTCCGAGGTCTACAACATGCCTCTGGAAAGTCAGGTGCGTGGCCTGCCGGGCCCCGGGGAGCCAGCGAGTTCGCCAGTCCGCGCCAGGGCAGGGGAAGGCGGTGGCCACGTGGCGGGACATCAGCGCCGTGTCCAGGGTCCTCGCGGTCACTGAGAGTTATTTAAAGGAGAGGATGAGTGGTATCCAGGCGACTTCCCGTGGAGGCCCCGCCAGGAAGCTGTCGCGCAGCGGACGGGGGCAGAGCAGCTCCCGGGGTTGAGTCCATGGTCCCTCCGTGGTCCCCCCGCCTCTGCTGCCCCGCCCCCACGCACTCAGGCCTGGGACACACTCCGTCAGGGGCCGACTCCCTGATCTGTTCTCTTCCCAGCCGCCACCAGGGCTTTTTAAAGACGACCGAACCCCGAACGTATGATTTTGGGCCTGTCCAGACATGCTGCTGTCCCCTGGGGCTCCAGGCAGCATCCCCAGTGGGGCCGCGTGCAGACATGGGTGCTTCTGGATTTTTGAAAACTCTTTACTTCTGCATGAAGGATTTTGCGTTCACTTACATACATGGTCTTTAGATCTCAGAAACTTTCCTCACTAGGAGTGCGTGGGGTCATGAGTTTGAGCCTGCATTGGGCATGGAGCCTACATAAAATTTTTTTAAAAAGTTTTAATGTTTATTATTACAGAGACAGAGAAACACAGCAGGAGTGGGGGGAGGGAGAGAGGGAGACACAGAATCCAAAACAGGCTCCAGGCTCCGAGCTGTCAGCACAGAGCCCGATGCGGGGCTCGAACCCACGAACCGTGAGATCATGACCTGAGCCTCAGTCGGTTGGGCATCCAACGTCAGCTCAGGTCATGATCTCATAGTGGGTTCAAGACCCGCGTCAGGCTGTGCGCTGACAGTTCGGAGCCTGTTTCAGATTCTGTGTCTCCCTGTATCTCTCCCGCCCCCCGACACCCCACTCTCTAAATAATGAATACAGGCCAAAAAAAACTTGTTCAGCTTTCCCAATTTATCACATGAGGAGTAAGGAGTAAGGACAAGATTTGTGTAGAGCAAAACAACAGTCCACGGAGTATCAAAGGGGCTGGGGCCTGAATGATCCCTGCAGGGACTTTCTGCCTTTAAAAGAAACGCGGCATCTGGAGGAGCGTCCGGGCTGCGGCTGGGCACGAGGGCAGAGGCCTTTGAGCTGCAGCCTCTACCCTCCCGGGCGGCCTGCGTGGGGGCCTGTGCCCAGCTCCCAGGGGCCTCGCCAGAGACCCCTTGACGCACGATGGCCTCCCGGAAAACCCAGATGGCGGGCGGTCGAAACCACCAGCCACCGGCCTCTGTCCTAAGGCTTTCCCTGCTCGCGAGCCCGTCCGTGGGTGCGGGGCTGCTGTGCGTGGGGCAGGGACGCCGAGGTGGCACCCCCACCCCCTCAGGCCCTTTCCAAGAAAATTACGAGCAGATTAAGATAGACGCCCCTGCCAGCCTCCCCGGGAGCGGGGTGGGGGCCAGGGACCGAGGCCACCCGTTTGTGCTGGGGACACGCCAGCAAGGCTCGAGGAGGGGCAGCGGGGGGCGGTCACGGCCGGGGCTCCTCCCCACCCAGCGTCCACGGCTCTCTCCCTCAGGGCGACGAGAACAAGTCGGTGCGCGACCGCTTCAACGCGCGCCAGTTCATCTCCTGGCTGCAGGACGTGGACGACAAGTATGACCGCATGAAGGTGAGGCGCCCGGGCGGCTGCGGCGGNGGTCCCGGCCGGTCCCCGGGAGGCTCCCAGAGGGTGGCGCACCAAGTCCCGCCAGCCAGGCCTGCGCGGCGGCAGGGGGGGAGGGGCAGCTTCCCTAGAGCAGGACCGGGGACTCGCGACCTTACTTACCACGATGTCGTGCGGTAGAAACGCCTCGCGAGCCCCATGCCCTGAATGTGCAGAGAACTTACACAACCAGTTAAGAGAGAAGGTGGGTCGAAAGAGGAGCGAAGTAGGTCGAGTCTGCAGAGCTTAGAGCCGCCGCCGCCGGGAGGACCGCAGAGCTGGGGCTGCCGCCCTGAGCACACCCNNACCTTCGCACCCCGGCTGCGGAGCGGACACTGCACCGCCCGCAGGAGCCGGCGCCCACGCGTGCCAACCGCTCCCAGCCTTGGCGGCCGGTCACCGGCCATACACGAGTGCAGAGTGACACTGTCCGATTCCGCTGCGACGCCTGGGAGTGGGCCGGGCCGGCGCGCGGGGTGGCGGGAGGCTGGGGACCGGGGTCTCGCCTCGGCGCGCCTCACCTGTTACGTTTCCCGCACAGACGTGTCTCCTGATGCGCCAGCAGCACGAGGCGGCGGCCCTGAACGCCGTGCAGAGGATGGAGTGGCAGCTGAAGGTGCAGGAGCTGGACCCCGCCGGGCACAAGTCCCTGTGCGTCAACGAGGTGCCCTCCTTCTACGTGCCCATGGTCGACGTCAACGACGACTTCGTNCTGATAGAGGTCTCCCCGCCCCCATGTTGCCTCCTTAGAGTGTCTTCCCTCCTGTCCAGGTGTGCGGGGAGCAGCTCCTGTCACCAGCTGGCGGTCAGACCTCTGTGGGACCCCACCTTGAGCCCTCCTCAAAGGTCACAGCACACNTCCGGGTCCGACGGGCTGGGCCGCCGCGGCCGCCGCGGAAGGACGCGGAGCCGGGACTCGGGTTGTGTTTTTAATGGAGTCAAATCCACGTGGTTTGTATATTTTTTCCTTTACTCTTGGGCATTTTGTTTCTCTTTCTGAGAACATAACTTGAAACACTACAGAGCCAATAATCATATAAAAAGTGTACCCGTAAACGCTGTACAGTTTTATACACATTCACAATGTACTTTTGCTGCCTTCTAGATAATTTATTTTGCAACACATTACTGCACAGTTGTAAATAACTTATGTACTGTAACATCACTTCAGTTATGTGTAAAGAAATAAATAAATTAATTAAATGCTCTTTGTACACGACAGGCCCT
>NW_027528369.1:10971322-10981769 GCF_008692635.1 Crocuta crocuta | reverse complement strand
GCCACACCGTCCGCTGCTTCTCGGCTCCCCACTTACCACCTTTTAATTGCTGCTGGGGGGGCTGGGGGGCCCTGTGCTCTGCACGTCCTGCCCCCTCCCCCCCCCGAAGGAAACCAGACTCACTCGCTGCTGGGGCTGCAGGGTGAGCCGCGGCGGGGAGGGCAGGGGTGGGAGGCGGGAGGCGGCGGGTGCAGAGCAGCCTGAGCGTGCACCCCACGCCCCTCTCGGAGGAGACGCCACGGGGCTGGGCGGGCCTGGGACGCACGGGTCCGGGCAGCGAGCCGTGGGGCCACCTTCTCCCCGCACTGCGAGGCGCCTCGCCGGGCCTCTCCTCCGCGTCCTGTACCCTGAGCCACAGGAGGGCCCCACCCGGGAGTCAGCACCCAGCTCCGCACCCCTGCGGCCCGGCCCTCGCGGAGTCCTCGCGTGGGGGCGGGGGGAGGGCGCCCTCGGACTCTTAGGTCTTCCCTCTGGGCCGCCCCCCCCTCGTGTGCCTTCTTGGGGAGCAGAGAGGGCAGCAAAGCCCCAACACTCTGGGCATCACCTAGGTTCCCAGTCACCGTCCCCGTAGCCCGGCGCCCACGCGCAGCTTCAGGCCCTGGACCTGCTGGCGCGGCGAGTGCGTGGGCGGAGGTGAGCCCCGCCTCCCCCAGAACATTCTAAGTGACTCGTGAGNCTACGACTCGGAGCAGGTGAGGTCTTCAGGAAAGGCCGAGAGCAGGCCTCCTCCCCCCCCGGAGCTGCGGGGAGAAACATTCTAGAAGTACGGAGGCCGTGTCCAGGCCCGGCCACTGACCAGGTGACAGCGCGTGTCCAGGCCCGGCGCCAGGCGGCCGCGAGGGGACAGCGTCTCCGTGGCTCGCTGCGCGAACTGACCGGAGCCTGCGGCCGAGTGAGGAGCGGAGGGGCGGGAAGACGGGGTTCCCGGCCCAGCNGGGGGCCCCTCCCAGCCCGCTGCCCCCGCCCCCGAACAGAGGGACGAGGGGCAGCGCCTCCCGATGGGGAACGTACGACACGGGCACGTGGGACGGGAGCGGGGACCGGCCCAGGAGCCCATTTCGGGGGGCGACGGGGAACCGGACCTGCAGGGAGGGGCTCCCTCCCTCTTCCGGACACGACAAACCCGCTTCCGGGCACGCGACCCGGAGAAACCCACGCGCACAAACAACATCGCTTAGGAGCAGACGTACCAGGGGCGCCCGGGGGCTCGGTCGGTTCAGCGTCCGACTCTGGCNCTTTGCTTCTATTTCACAGGTAGAAAGAAATTCTGAAGAAAGGCATCCCTGCATTCCGCCAAGAAGCCGGGATATTTAAGTACATATTTTAGAAAATAGGGGGGAAGGTGCCGAGTGAAAATGGCAGTCAGCCCTTCACCTTCAGGCAAACCCCCCAAATTAGGGCAGAAGGTGACAAATTCAAAGTAGTCCCGGTAACGAGAGCATGTTTGTCACAGATCAGAATGTCAGAGAGATGGAAAAGAGAAAACAGGGCAAATTCACTCATTGGATGGAAAATGAAGCAGGGCTTCCAGAATAGTAAAGACCTTNCCCGCCGCCCCCACCCGCTGGGCCCGGCCGCCCGGCGGCTCCCCCGGAAGAGCCCAGTCCCGGGCTGTGATGTGACCGGACTTCGGATTCCTGCAGTGGGAACAAGCCCTTTCTCACAGGGTTTGTCAGACGCAGTCCGTAGCCGCCGCTCACAGCCCGGCGACGCCGGAGGAGCGAGCAGGGGCCTGGCCACGGACTCGGAAAGCTCCGGGAGCGAGGTGCCCGCGCTGTGCCCACGCCTGCTCCCCGGGGTCTGGAAGGCCGTGCGCACCTGCCGGCGTGTGCGTGCCAGGACAGGACTCAAAAGCCCTATTTTCTCACTTTTGTCTAAACTTGAAGCCTGTGGACGCAGGAAGTGAAGGCTGATGTGAAGGGAGCGTAACGTTCCAGAAGAGCCTTTGGGAAAGCTGGAAGACTTACTGGGTCAAGGCTCTCAAGGAACGTTGTGTCCAATCGCTGGCTGGGCAGCAAGCGAAGGGCACAGAGGCGTCACCGCGCTTACACGACAGAGAACTTGGACTTCACCACACGTTCAGGAAGGTCACGAGACACGGAGAAGCAGCTGCAATGAGCCAACAAACAAAACCGATAAAATAAATCTGGGGAATGAGGAGCCGATTTCCAGAGTCACCAGGTTATATTATTTAAAATGTCTATTGTTAGGGGCGCCTGGGGGGGGCTCAGTCGGGTAAGGATCGACTTCAGCTCAGGTCATGATCTCACAGTTCACTAGTTAAGCCCCACGTCCTGCTCACTGCTGACAGCACAGAGCCCGCTTGGGATCCCTGTCCCCCTCTCTCTGCCCCTGCCCTGCTTGCGCTCTTTCTCTCAAAAATAAGCACTATAATAAAAAGCCTTACTTTTGAACAGAAAATTAGGAGACATGCAAAGAAAGGGCAAGCATGACCCATAAAGAGCAAAACAAAACAAAAATAGATGCTGGCTTTGAGGAAGCCCAGATGCCAAACCTAAGACGCCAAGTCCACTTTGATAAATTATGTTCAAAGAGCCAGAGGAGATTATGTCCGAAGAATTAATATGACAATAAAAAAGGGGGCTCAGTCGGTTGAGCGTCTGGCTTCGGCTCAGGTCATGATCTCATGCTCTGTGAGTTCCAGCCCCGCGTCAGGCTTTGTGCTGACAGCTCAGAGCCTGGAGCTGCTTCAGATTCTGTGTCTCCTCCTCTCTCTGCCCCTCCCCTGCTCACACTCTGTCTCTCACTCCTAAAAATAAATGTTAAAAAAAATTTTTTAAAGGAAAGAGAATGGGAATTCTGCAGGTGAAAGTGCACTAATGGAACGAGTGAGCAGAAGCAGATTTGAAGATAAATCAATCGAGATGATCAAATTGAGGAACAGGAAAAAAAAGAATGAAGGAAAATGGACAGAGTTTCAGAGACCTGTTGGCTGCGATCAAGTGCATCAACACACGTGCAAATGGAGTCTCAGAAAGGAAGACAGGGGAGAAAGTCGGTTACTTCGGTGTCCACTGCACAGGCCACAAAACCCCGGGACGCAGCCGAATGTTATTTCAAATGTTTCTGGTAGAAAGAGAAGATGAACACGTAAATGACTAGAATCTGAGTAGAGCAAACGACGCTCCCCGAAGTGGCTGAGCCTCATCCAATGAGCCAAAGGCTTTGACAGAAAGTGTCCCCTGGTGGAGGGAACTCTGTTTTCCACCTCAGAATGCAGCACCATCTCCTCCCTGGGCGTCCAGCCCGCGGGCCTCACCTGCCGATGACGCACCAGCCTCCACAGCCGCGGAAGCCAGATCCTTCAAGTCCATCTACCCACCCAGTCACCTTGCATTGGTTCTGTTTCCCCGGATGTCCCTAGAATGCTGACACTAGGCAAAGACTTAAAATCCAGCTCTTCTAAGTTACGTTCAAATAACTAAAAGAAATCATGTCTAAAGAATTAATGTGACAGCAGAGAGAGAATGCTACTGACCAAACAGAATACAAATAGAAATTTTTTCCTTAAGACTGAAGACTGTTGAAAACCACAACAATTGAACTTGAGCTGGGAGAAGAAAGAACCCACAGACTTGAATACAGGGCAGTTACGTTGGTCTGATGTACAGATACATACAGATACAGATATACATAGATCTGCATCCAAAGAGGGGCTCAAACTCGTGACCCCAAGGTCAAGAGTTGTGTGCTCTACCAACCGGGCCAGCCAGGTGCCCTGGGTTGGTTTCATTTGAAGAACTGGAAGAAAAAAAGGGTGAAGGAGAATGAACAAAACCTCAGTGGCCTGCTGGACACCGTCAGGTGGGCCGCCGTGTGGCCAGTGGGGGATCCTAGAAGAAGAAAGAGGGGCAGAAAGAATATCTGGAGAAATAATGACCGAAATTCCTCAAATTTGACAAAAATATTAATCTGTATCCAAGAAGCTCAATCAACTCCAAGCAGCGTCAACAGAGATCTGCACGTCATAGGCTGTCAAAAGTTAAAGACAAAGGGAATCTAGAAAGTAGCAAGAGAGTCCCTTTGAGCCATGGAGGGACCAGGGGCACGAAGGCAGGGGTGACACATCCAAACTGCTGAGAGAAGAAGACTTGTCACCACGTACTGTAACTGGTCACCAACCGCTCCAAGAAGACGGAGAAATTAAGACGTTTACAGATGAACAAAAGCAGAACTTAGTGCTAGCACATCTGCCCCTCAGAAATACTAAAAAGTGTCATTCAGGCCCAATTTAAAAATACTATATAGTGGGGCACGTGGGTGGCTCAGTCCGTTAAGTGTCTGACTTCGGCTCGGGTCAGGATCTCACAGTACATGAGTTCAAGCCCCACATCGGACTCTGTGCTGACAGCTCAGAGCCTGGAGCTGCTTCGGATTCCCTGCCTCCCTCTCTCTGCCCCTCCCCCACTCATGCTCTTTCCCTCTCTCTCAAAAATAAACATTGAAAAATTTTTTAAGAAACACTAAATAGTGGGGCGCCTGGGTGGCTTAGCTGGTTAAGCGTCCAACTTTCACTTAGGTCATGATCTCGCGTTTCATGGGTTCGAGCCCCGCGTCGGGCTCTGTGCTGACTGCCAGCTCAGAGCCTGGAGCCTGTTTCAGAGTCTGTCACTCCCTCTGTCTCTGACCCTCCCCTGCTCACGCTGTCTCTCTCTCTCTCTCTCTCTCTCCTAGAAATAAATAAAACATTAAAAAAATTAAAAAAAAAAAAAAAGAAACACTAAATAGTAACTTGAATCCACATGAAGAAATAAAAAGAACACCAACACTGGTTTTCATCCGTTATGGAGCCAGCCAGATGCCCCTCAACCTTTTTTTATAGCTCAAAATTACAGCGAAATGAACAGTAGTTTAAACGGAACACCAGAAAATACCTAAAACAAAAGAAGACAGCAGTAGAGGAAGTGAGAACCTAAAACAGCAAGATTGTCAGAAGTTTCATCAGCAAGTGCAAGTGGCTTCGACTGTTGGAAAGACCGGGAGGGACCGGCCTGGAGCGCGGCCTCGCGGGCGCCCAAAGGCAGGGAGGGGCAGGTTCGGGGTACGAGGGGGCTCGCCCCCCGCCCCCACGGGACGCGCTGGAATCGGGGAAGCAGGTGCCGCGGCGCCGCCCGCCCTGAGCTCCGCCGTCCCTCCGGCCTGACGCTGGCACAGCCAGAAACCCGCGGGGACAGGGCAGGGGACAGGAGGGACGTTTTCTTCCGGGAGAGGAACCGAAGGGGGACCCTGATGCTCCAAGTGAGTGGGAACTCGGGTTCGCTGGGTCCCTGCCGTCCAGGCAGCCGGCAGCCGCGGGGGTGGCGGGGGGGCCATGCTCTCAGGAGGGACAACTGCCTCCGCGCGGAGCGGCTCTGACACCGAGGGCGGCGCTGGCTCCCGTGCTGCTCTCCCTGCGCGCCGACGCCCAGCGCCGGCCCAGCTCGTGGGAGAGCCGGGTAGCTGGGGGCCAGTTTCCACCCAGAGGGTCAGAGAGCGGGAGGCAGAGAGACGAAGCAAAGTGCCAGGAGAAAAGCTGGGAAAGGGGCCCCCCGCGGCTGTTTGAGCCCCAGGGCTCAGCCCCACCCAGACCCGACCGAGCTGCTCCTCACGGGGCCGGGCCGGGCCGCCCAGGGCACAGGCTGCCACCTGGGGCATCAGGCCGTGAAAGGGAAGCACAGCCCACAGGACGCGGTGGTTGGAACTCAGCCTGAATCTATCCGGGAGGATTCCTGATGAGAAGTCCCCGGCCTCACGGTCTGGAGACAAGACCCGGGACCCCCCTCAGCGCAGGACACTGTAACAGACTCCGCGGGGTATGGAAGCCACAGAAATTTCAGTTCCCACAGGCAAAGACAATCACAGATGCCAAGGCCCAAATGGGACAGATGTTGGAAGCACCTGACGGGTGTGTCGCAGCAGTTACGATGCACATACTCCCAGAAAGCAACCGCTAGCATTCTGTCAACAACTGTTAAGAGAGAATTTTGCATAAAAGAAATAGAAATATAAAGAAAATCCAAGTTGAAATTTTAGAACTAGAAAATAAAGCAAGGAAAAAACCCTCACCGTATAGACTTAATAGCAGAAAGGGAAGATTTGGTGACCTGGAAGAGAGGTACAAAGAGCTTATTCAATCTGAATTACAAAGTGAAAAAACATTTCTTATTTTTTTAAAGTTTGCACCAGTTTGCACTCCCTTTCTGGTTCATTTAATGTTTATTTATTTTTATTTTTGAGAGAGAGAGAGACAGGGTATGAGTGGGGGAGGGGCAGAGAGAGAGGGAGACACAGAATCCGAAGCAGTTCCAGGCTCTGAGCTGTCAGCACAGAGCCTGACGTGCAGCTCAAACTCATGAACTATGAGACCATGACCTGAGTTGAAGTCAGCTACTTAACTGACTGAGCCACCCAGGCACCCGTTTATGTTTTTAATGGGCAGATGTTCGATGCCTGGGGTCACCAACAAAAGGTGTGACAGTCAGGTCACTGGAGTCCCAGGAAGGGAAAGAGAAAGATGAGGGTGCTGAAAACCCCTGAGGAAGTAAAAGGCTGGAAAATCTTCCAAGTTAGGCAAAGATAAAAACCTAAGATTCAGGAAGCTAAGTAAATCCTAAAGAGAATAAACCCAAACAAATCCTAATCAAACTACTGAAAGCTAAAGAAAAAGAAACAAGCATCTGAAAATGAGACTACAAAAACGATCTCATTTCCAATAGCTTCACAAAGAATAAAATGCTGAGGGGTTAACTTATTCAAGGTGAAAGACACACCAGTGAAAACGACACTGTGGAAAGGAACTAAACACAAGTAAATGGAAACACATCCCATGTTCATGGATCGCACGCTAACGCTGTTACACGTCAGCACTGCCCACAGCGACCTGCAGATCCAGTACTCTCTCTATCAACACCCTAAGGACAGCTTTTTGGTTTGCAGACATAGAAAAACCGTTCTAAAATTCATGCAGAATCTCAAGGAAGCCCGAATCACCGAGAACAAAGCGGGAGGGCTCACACCGCCTGATTTCCGAGCTACTGCCAAGCTGCGGGGTCAGAACCGTGCGGTGCGGCCGTGCAGACACGCGCGGCCGGTGGAGGAGGTCCAGGGACAGACCGTCACGCGGCGGTCACACGGCCCGCTGCAGGGGTGCCCAGGCCGCCCGAGGGGGGGGACACGGTCTTCTCGGCAAACGGCGCTGGGAAACCGGGCGTCCCCGGCCCAGAGCGTGAGGCTGGACGCTCACCTCACGCCGTAGTGCAAAGCCTCACTCGAAGGAGATCAAAGACCTACACGTAAGGCCTAAAACGACAAACCTTAGACGACAACAGAGGCAGAGGTCTGACGACACCGGGTTTGGGTCCGATTCCTGGATGTGACGCCGACGGCACGGCGACGAGGGGGCGGGACGAACGGGACCCCGCGAACGCGCGGAGACGCTGTGCGCCAGACACTACAGCGGCGTCAGACCCCAGGCCCGGGGGCGCGAGCGCGGGTCGGGGTCTGCTGCGGCCGATCGGAGGTGGAGGGGGCCCTGGAGCTCAGCGGCAACACAGCTCGACCCGAAACCGGGCGGAGGACGCGAGAACGCGTTTCTCCGCAGAGAACGGGCGTTACTGCAGCGGGTACAGAGCCCTGGGTTACAGACGGGAGCCACGGGGTCGGGTGGGACATCAGGACCGTAATCACCGCACTGTCCCCTTAAAAGGGTTTAGGTGCTATATTTTAGGTTATGTGTATCTTAGCACAACTTAAAAAAGAAGAAAAGCATACATAAAATGAANGCTCTGTGCCAACAGCTCGGAGCCTGGAGCTGCTTCGGATTCTGTGTCTCCCTCTCTCTCTGCCCCTCCCCCACTTATGCTCTGTCTCTCTCTGTCTCAATAATAAACATAAAAATTTTTTTTAAATGAAAAGAGGCCCTGCGGACAGAAGGAAGATGCTGAGACAGAGCTCTGCATCTACGCAGAAAAACGATTTCGAGCACGTAAGCTGTGTGGTTAAGTACAGGTACCGATTTCACGTATTTGCTTAAAACAGAACCGCCTGTTTAGAAAGGAAATGAGCAGCGTGTGGCTCACAGCACTGAGGGCCGAGCGCGTGGAACAGCAGCAGCGTGGCGGAAGGGCAAGTGCGTGGCCGTCAGGTGCCTGCGTGTGAGGGCAGGCTTTTTAACATTGTAACACATGTGTTTAAGCACTTATTAAAACTCCCAAAGCAAAGAAGAGAACAACAAAAGTATAGCTAACATGACAACAGAAATAAAGTGAAATCATAAAAAAGGATCCAAGAGCAGAAATAGAAGGGAAATGAGCAGAGGCGATGGGACAAGTAGAAGACAAAGAGCTCGGGACATCACGAGTGAATGTCCCCAGCACCCCAACTGAAGGCAGAGATTGCTAATGGGATGGAAAACCAAGACTCAGCTACACGCTGCCTCTAAGAAATCCACTTTAGGGGGCGCCTGCGGGGCTCAGTCGGTTAAGCATCCGACTTTGGTCATGATCTCAGGGTTTGTGGGTTCGAGCCCTGCATCGCGCTCTGTGCTGACAGCTCGGAGCCTGGAGCTGCTTCAGATTCTGTGTCTCCCTCTCTCTCTGCCCCTCCCCCACTCGCTCTCTGTCTCTCCAAAATAAATGTTAAAAAAAAAAAAAGAATCCACTTCAAGTAGTAGAACACAAGCAAGTTAAAAAAAAGATGGAAAAGATAAACCACACTAACACCAGTGAAACGACAGCTAGAGGTGTGGTGTGGGGTTTACAGACCCATCTTCTTTTCTTTTTTTTTTTTAAATTTTTTAATGTTTTATGTATTTCTGGGAGAGAGAGAGAGAGGGACGTGAGCAGGGGAGGGGCAGAGAGAGAGGGAGACACAGAATCTGAAACAGGCTCCAGGCTCCAAGCTGTCAGCACAGAGCCCGATGCGGGGCTCGTACCCATGAACCATGAGATCATGACCTGAGCCATAGTCAGACGCCTAACCGACTGAGCCCCCCAGGCGCCCCACTTTTCAACTTCAAAGGAATAAAGCTGAAAAGCTCAAAATTTCCTGGGGCGCCTGGGGGGCTGAGTCGGTGAAACGTCTTGACTCCGGCTCAGGTCATGGTCTCGCAGTGTGTGGGTTCGAGACCCGTGTCGGGCTCTACACTGCCAGCTTCTGATCCTCTGTTATTGCTGCTCCGTGGCCCTCCCCCACTCATGTCATGCTCTCTCTCAAAGATAAACTTACAAAAAAAAATTCGAAATTTCCTTTTATGAACCCACGTCATAGCACAGAACCCAACGTGGGGCTCGAACCCACGAACCGTGAGATCATGACCGGAGCCCAAGTCGGATGCCTAATGGACTGAGCCACCAAGATTAGCCTGACTTTAACGTGATTAAATAAATAGATAGATAGAGATCTTGTTGATTTTGGTAACTGACCATTTGGGCCACTTACTGTTTTCCCTTCCCGCACTTTCAGTCTGGCTTTTATGTTAGAAAGTCGCCAGCAGGAAGCCCACAAAGCCCTGCTGTCAGCCCCAAAGGGGAGGCTCCGCGGGCCCAGCGTGTGCTCTCTCTCCAGCCTCGCTGCCCACCCCCCCCCCATGTTCCAAGCGAGTCCCATGTCCTGGAGGAATAGACTGAGTTTGCTCCGCGTCCTGACGGTCCCCGCGCGGTCCTGCTGCTGACAGGTGGGGACGCGCACACACCAACCCACCAGGTGGGGCTGCGGCACGTGCGGGGGGAGGGGCACAGGTCAGCGCTCAGCACGCGGTGACCGGACTCCCACGGCCAAGTGTAACCACCACCGTTACCGCATCCCGTGTGCCATTTCCTCCTCGTCCCCTTCGGCATCGGACACGCAGATGCACTACGTCGGTGCACGTGTGTGTCAACAGGCACACAGCCCCGACGTAAACGGGGACAGCAACACAAAGGCCGCAAAGACGAACAGGACGGGGGTCGGCAGGCTTCCCACACAAGTGGTATTCGTCATACTGGCGCGTCCTACGTTCAGGCCAGGCTGTCACAGACGTCAACCGTAGTCCCCAAGGTAACCACTAACAAACCACTGAGCACACACAGAGTTAAGAGTGTGCTCCTTAACTTTTTGACAGTGAGTCAAAAAGGAAAAGAAAGAAGGGAATTAAAATGGTATATTTTTCAAATCAACAAAATACAAAGACAAGCGGTGATGGAGGAGCTGAGAAATAACCAAATACATCTAAGACTGAAAGCAAGTGGCAAAAGTAAATCCGTAAGAAAGGAGGGGCTTTATACTAGCCTCAGACAAAATATATATAAAAGTTGTCACAAGAGTCAAAAAAGGATATTGTGGGGCGCCTGGGTGGCTTAGTCGGTTAAGCGTCCGACTTTCGCTTCGGTCATGGTCTCGCGGTTCATGGGTTCGAGCCCCACGTCGGGCTCTGTGCTGACTGCCAGCTCAGAGCCTGGAGCCTGTTTCA
>NW_027528369.1:10961967-10971205 GCF_008692635.1 Crocuta crocuta | reverse complement strand
TTTATTTATTTATTTGAAGGAGAGATAGAGACAGCATGAGCAGGGGAGGGTCAGAGAGAGAGGGAGACACAGAATCAGAAGACAGGCTCCAGGATCTGAGCTGTCAGCACAGAGCCCGACACGGGGCTCGAACCCACAAACTGTGAGATCATGACCCGAGCTGAAGTCGGACTCTTCACCGACTGAGCCACCCAGGCGCCCCGAGAAACACACATTCTACAATAAGTGGCAGTTTTAGCTCCCAAGTCCGTAACAGTTGAGTAACTAGACAGAAATGTGTTAAGGAAGTAGAAGGCTTGAGCACCACAGACTAAGCAGACGTCTGTAGAACGTCTCACTCAACAACAGCAGAATAAACTTTCTTCTCAAGTGCACGTGGAACATTCTCAAGGACAGATCACTTGTCAGGCCACACAACAAGCCCCCATAAGTTTAAAAAGACTGAAATAACACGCATCTCCTCTGACCACCGTGGAATGAAGCTAGAAATCATTAACAGAACGCAAAGTGGAAAATTCCAAACACGTGCGGGTTAAGGAGCACACTCTTAACCAGTGAGTCAAAAACTAAATCACAAGAGAAATTTTTTAAATACTTGACTATAGAAAAAAAGTTACAGGTTGCAGCAAATGCAGTGTGGGGGAAATTTATAGCTAAAAGTGTGCCTGCTGCATAAAAAACAAATCAATAACCCAACTTTACACTTTAAGGAACAAGAAGAACAAACTAAACCTGAAGCCAACAGATGTGAAGAAATAAAGATCAGAGTGACGTGGGAATCAAATAAAACCTTGTCTACAGTGGAGTCGGCCGGCAGGGGGCGCTTCACACCCAGCACTGCTTTCAAATACAGACCCAACAGAAGAAAAGCTTCCTCCTTACCCAGCAACAGCCCAGCCAATGGGAGACAGCCACAGCCCAGCCAATGAGGGACTGCCACAGTCCAGCCAATGGGAGACAGCCACAGCCCAGCCAGTGAGAGGCCAGTACACTTCCAGCTCCCCGTTTACTCCAATGGACTGTTAGTTTTCATCAGCCCCACCCTCTCCACCTTCTGCTATGAAAGAGCCTCCTCTGCTTTGGTTCGGAGTTTGCACACGGCTTTGACCTGGCTTGCTTGTCCTGGAGTACAGTTCTCTGCTGTTCCGGAATAAAGCCATTTTTGCTGGTAAAATAACTGGCAGGTTTTTTTTTTTAATGTTTTATTTATTTCTGATAGAGAGAGACAGCGTGAGCAGGGGAGGGTCAGAGAGAGAGGGAGACACAGAATCTGAAGCAGCTCCAGGCCCTGAGCTGTCAGCACAGAGCCCGACGCGGGGCTCTAACCTACGAACCGTGAGTTCATGACCTGAGCCGGAGTCGGACACTTAACCGACTGAGTCACCCAGGCCCCCTGACATTTTTTTTAAAGGTTAACAGAGAATACAAATGAAACAAAAAATGGAAACAGAATCAGTAAAATCTGATTCTTTGGAAAAATCAACAAAATGGACAATTTTTTTAAGTCTATTTACTTATTTATTTTGAAAGAGAGAGCGCGCACGAGTGTGCGGACGGGGGAGGAGCAGGGGAGAGACACAGTCCCAAGCAGGCTCCATGCTGTCAGTGCAGAGGCCTACGCTGGGCTCAGTCTCACCAACTGTGAGCTCACGACCCCAGCTGAAATCAAGGGTCAGACACCTAACTGCCTGAGCCACCCAGGCACTCCCAAAACGGACAATTCTTTATATAGGCTAAGAAAAAACAAAACTCACATCACTAAAATCAGAAGTGAACAAGAAAACATTACTGTGGATTTTACAGAAAAAAAAAGGATGAGGACACTGAACAATGAAGTGCGAGCATATTAGAAATCCTATGAAATGGACAAATTCCTAGAAGTACACAAGTTACTGAAACCAAGAATAAACAGAAAATCTAAACATACCCTGTACTCAGAGACTGAGTATAATCCACAACATCCTGAGAAAGGAAAGCCCCGGACCAGGTGACTTTGGGGGTAAATCCTACCAAATATTACAGAATTAACACCAATCCATCCCAAACTCTCCCGAACAACAGGAGGGAACACCCCTTAACTCATCTACAATTCCAACATAACCTTGATAACAAACTCAAATNACAGAAAATCTAAACATACCCTGTACTCAGAGACTGAGTATAATCCACAACATCCTGAGAAAGGAAAGCCCCGGACCAGGTGACTTTGGGGGTAAATCCTACCAAATATTACAGAATTAACACCAATCCATCCCAAACTCTCCCGAACAACAGGAGGGAACACCCCTTATCTACAATTCCAACATAAACTTGATAACAAACTCAAAGATATCACAAGAAGAAAAGTATAAACCAGTATCTTAAGAATATAGATGCAAATATCCTCAAGAAAATAGTAGCAGATATGATCCAGCAGCATATTAAAGTTATTAGACACCATGATCACATGTGATTTACCCCAGGAATACAAGGATGATTCAACACACAAAAATTAATCAATGTAATACACCACACTAATAGAAGGAAGAGAAAAATTCAACATCATTCCATTTCATGATAAAAACACCTAAACTAGGAATGGAAAGAATAGATCTCAAAATGACAAAGGGAACTTTGGAAAACCCAAATCTAGTATCAGAATCAGTGGTGAACGACAGAATGCTCTCCCTGTAAGGTCAGGGACAAGGTCACCCGTTTTCACCGCCTCTATTCAATACTGTGCTACAAGTCCTGGCTGGTGCGAGCAGGCAGGAAAAGAAATAAAAGTATCTCCAATTGTAGACGGCATCTTATATGCAAAAAATCTTTTTTAAAAATCCACAAACACACACAACATCAGCGCCAATAAAGGAATTTAGCAAATTTCAAACATACAAGATCAGTATTCTAATAATCACTTGTATTTCTGCACATTAGCAATGAACAATCTGAAAAGGAAACTCGTAATTTCACATACAATAGTATTAATAAAAGAGGGGCACCTGGCTGCCTCAGTCGATAGACCATGCGGCTCTTGATCTTGGGGTCATGAGTTCAAGCCTCATGTTGGGTGTCCAGATTGCTTAAATAAAGTTTTAAAAATCTTAAATAAAATAAAAGAATAAAATACTTCAGGAATAAATTTAATCAAGGAAATATTAGACTTCTATACCCAAAACCACAAAACATTTCTGATAGAAATTAAAGAGGATCTCAACAGATGGACAGGCATGCTGTGTTCAAGGACCGGGTGACTTAACATTGCAAAGACGGCAGGATTTCCGAATATCCTCAAAGCGTTATGCAGGTTCTGTGCAAGCCTTACCAGCATCCCAATGGCCTTTTTGGCAGAAATAGAAAAAGTGATCCTAAAACTCATAAGGAACTGCCAGTGATTCCAAATAGTCAGAACAACCTTGGGGGTGCCCGCCCACCAGCTTGGTCAGCGGAGCCTGCGACTCTTGATCTTGAGGTTGTGGGTTCAAGCCCCACATTGGGAGTAGAGGTTACTTAAAAATAAAATCTTNTTTAAAAATCTTAAATAAAATAAAAGAATAAAATACTTCAGGAATAAATTTAATCAAGGAAATATTAGACTTCCATACCCAAAACCACAAAACATTTCTGATAGAAATTAAAGAGGATCTCAACAGATGGACAGGCATGCTGTGTTCAAGGACCGGGTGACTTAACATTGCAAAGACGGCAGGATTTCCGAATATCCTCAAAGCGTTATGCAGGTTCTGTGCAAGCCTTACCAGCATCCCAATGGCCTTTTTGGCAGAAATAGAAAAAGTGATCCTAAAACTCATAAGGAACTGCCAGTGATTCCAAATAGAACAACCTCGGGGGTGCCCGCCCACCAGCTTGGTCAGCGGAGCCTGCGACTCTTGATCTTGAGGTTGTGGGTTCAAGCCCCACATTGGGAGTAGAGGTTACTTAAAAATAAAATCTTAAAAAATATATCCAAAAAGAGGAACAGAGTTGGAGAAGTCCCACTTCACACACCACAAAGCTACAATTATCCTGACAGAGCGCTCCTGGCGGGGGACAAATAGACCAAAAGAATAAAATGGAAAGTCCAGACGCTGACCGCAAAAGTTGGCGGCATCAGCGGGGCCAACGCAGCTCAGTGGGGGAAACAAGCTCTGAACAGACGGTGCTGGGCAATGTGCCCACGTGCGGCGCGATGAAGATGAACGCTCTTTTCACACCACAGGCAAAAACTCACTCAAACTGGATTAAAGCCCTAAGTCTAAGTTCCACAGGTGCAAATATTCATAATCTTGAATTTAGTAATAGTTTCTTACATGACACCGAAAGCATGAGCATAAAGGAAAAAGTAAATTGAACCTCGCCAACATTAAAATCTTTTTGCATCAAAAGACAGTATATGAAAGGGAACAGACGACCCACAGGATAAGAGGAAATATTTGCAAATTATATACCTGACAAGGCCTCGTACCCAGAATACGTAAGAATACTTTTTTTTTAAAGTTTTATTTCTCAGAGGGACAAAGAGACAGAGTATGAGCAGGGGAGGGGCAGAGAAAGAGGGAGACACAGAATCCGAAGCAGCTCCAGGCTCTGAGCTGTCAGCACAGAGCCCGACGCGGGGCTCGAACTCAGGAACCGGGAGACCATGACCTGAGCCGAAGTCGGACGCTTAACCACCCAGGCGCCCCTGTAAGGAATACTTAAAACTGAACAACAAAAAGGCAAGCAACATAAATAAAAAACAGGCAAAGAATCCGAACAATCATTTCTCCAAAGACGTGTGTGGCCAATAAGCCTAGGAAAGGATGCCCACATCAGCAGCCCCCGAAACCGCAGCGAGAGGCGTCCCATCTACCGGCACCGGGAGGGCTCGCTCGTGGTCTTTAAGCCCAGAGAGATGGGGGCCTGGGGGCCCAGTCGGTGAAGCGTCCGACTTCGCCTCAGGTCATGATCTCGCGGTTCGTGGGTTCGAGCCCCGCGTCGGGCTCTGTGCTGACTGCCAGCTCAGAGCCTGGAGCCTGTTTCAGTCTGTGACTCCCTCTCTCTCTGACCCTCCCCTGCTCACGCTGTCTCTCTCTCTCTCTCAGAAATAAAACATTAAAAAAATATATATTAAAAAAAAGATTTAAACCCAAAGAGACCAGGACAGTGCTGACAAGGACGTGGGCACACCGAGCTGGCATGTCACGTGCGAACGTACACCGGGCAGCTGCTGTGCAAAGTGCCCCGGCGGCTCCTCAAAGTGGCGCGCGGACCCAGCACACGATCCAGTAATCCCGCTCCCGGGTCAACGCCGGAAAGAACGGAAATCAGGGGTACACGTGTGCACCAGGCCCCGCGGGGGCCACGACGGGCAGAGAACCAGCCTCCAGTTCCACCAGCCGACGCACCGCACACACGCGGCGCCACTNCCCTTGTGCCCACACACCTCGGGGCGGCGCCGTCCGGTGCAGGGCGGGGCGCAGAGCGCCGGGGAGGGGCCCTGACTTGATGGCGTCGCAACGGCTCCAGCCGGAGAGTCAACACGCAGAAGGGCGCCTGGGGGCTCAGTCCGTTACGCGGGACTTCAGCTCAGGTCACGACCTCCCCGCTCCTGGGTTTGCGCCCCACACTGGGCTCCGTGCTAAGAGCCTGGTGGCTGCTTTGTTCTCTTGTCGCCCTCCCTCTCCGCCCCTCCCCTGCTTGCTCGCTCTCAAAAATAAAGAAATTTTAAAAACTACTCAACAAAGAGCGTGGTACCCCCAGCACATAGCCTCATGTTGCGTGAACTCCGGAAGAGCGTGTCTTCCTACAGGGGGGAGAGCCAGCGGGGGAGGGGCGGAGAGGGCCCCACGTGGAGCCTGAGGGGGCCGATCCCGCGACGCGGGGGTCGGGCCCGTCCGAAACACCCGGCGCAGGAAGAACGTTCTGAAGCCAGAACGTTCTGCGGGGCAGACACCTGCCACCACGAGTCGCAGGCAGGTCCCGAGTCCCAGAAACCAGTTCGGAACCTCGGGTGTAACCGAAGGACCTGCTCTGCTCTCCACAGCAAAAGGGCTGAAGGCAAACGCGACCTACCTGGGTTTCTGGGGGNCTCACAGACGCCCCGCGTGAGGACGACTCCCGGCACACACCTGCGCCGACACCCCTCCGGCCACGCCTCCGACCACGCCCCCACACGAACTCCCCCAATCCCGTCCCGCCCTGGCCCCGCCGACCAGTCTCCGACCACGTCCCCGAGAGAGGACGCCCCCATTGACCACGCCCCTGAGCGGGGACGGTCTGCTCCCGCGTGGGGACGCCCCCAGACCCTGCGCTGCCGACCAAGCCCTGACCACGCCCCGCACTGGGACCTCCCGGCGGGGACCCTTCCGGCCACGCCCCCAAGCAGCCCGGGCGCGAAGACGCCCCACCGGCCACGCCCCGCACGTGGACGCCTTGCACGAGGACGCCCCGGGGTGGAGACCATCGACCACGCCCCGACCACGCCCCCGCTCGAGAACGCCCCCCCGACCACGCCTCAGGCCACGCCCNCAAGAACACCCCAACCATGCCCCGCCTTGGCCCCGCTGACCAAGCCCTGACCACGGCCCCGCGCGATGACGCCCCACCGACCACTCCCCGGCACGGGATGGCCTGACTACCACGCCCCGGCCACGTCCCCGGCCACGCCCCAAGTCCACGTGCCCGCGCCCCGACTCCTAGCCGACCGCGTCTCCAGANCGGGCCTAATGGCAGAGCCTGCTGCCCAAGGACTGCCAGTGCGGGCGGGCGGCCCGGGGGAGGAGGAGTTCCGCGCCAGGTGGTCCGCAGTAGGTGGCACTGAAGTTTGAGCAAGCTGTGGCTTTGGGCCATGTGGGTGTCGAAAGTGGGTTCCCAAGACAGGAGGCTTTGAATCAAGGTAGCCACGTGCAGNAGGGCCCGCCCAGCTCTGCCTCCCTCGGCAGCCTCTGCCCCGCATCCCTACCTCTGTCCTGGGAGGATCGGCTCCAGTGTGGAGACAGGGGCAGGGCTGCCACGTCCTTGCCTGGGGCCCTGAAACCGGCTGGGCTTCTCATCCTCCGTCCATTCTGTCCTGGGACACCGGCCCTTCTGTCCGGGGTACTGATCAATCAGCCCCCCGACCCCCCCCAACTTTCACAAATATTTTTTTAATGTTTATTTTAGAGAGAAAGAGAAGAAGAGCTTGAGTGGGGGAGGGGCAGAGAGAGAGAGGGAATCACAGAATCCGACGCAGGCTCCAGGCTCCGAGCTGTCAGCACAGAGCCCGACGCGGGGCTCGAACCCACTGACCGCGAGATCATGACCTGAGCCAAAGTCGGCCGCCCAACAGACTGAGCCCCCCAGGCGCCCCAGACGTTTGGTTTTTAAAATAAAAACTGCCACGTAGTATGACCCAAAACAGTACGTTAAGTTTGGGGAGGAGGAGGGGGGGGAAGTGCACAACGGAGGTCAAGGGCCCTTGTCCAGGAAGAGCAGGTGAGCACGGCCCTGAGTCACAGTTCCCGGAGTCACACTTGAAGTGAGCGGGGCAGAGGGAGGCGAGGGCGATGCCCTGGAGGCCCTTGGCACTGCAGCCAGCGGGAGGGTCAGATCTGTCAAGGGTCACCTGGCGGGAGACCACAGGGTGGGTCCCCATCCAGAGAAAAACAAAACAGACTTCGGGGTCCAGGTCGGTGTCTTGGGGACGCCTGTCGTCCTCTGGGGGCTCAGACCAGGAATTGCTCAAATTCCATGGGAAGACTACCAGGGTCGGGAGATCCTGCTGTGTGACCTGGAGCAAGTCCTTCGCCCTCTCCGTACCTCAGTTTCCCCTTATCTCCAGAGAGGACTTGAAGCAGGCCATCTGGGGCCCCTGGCAGCCTGGCCTTCTGGGAGCTGCTGCAACGGGGAGGTGGCCGGCCAGCCCACAGGTGACTGGTGTTCCCCATAGTGGAACCTGGTGTGTGAGGACGGCTGGAAGGTACCGCTGGAGCAGATGAGCCACCTCCTGGGCTGGCTGCTGGGCTGTGTCCTCCTGGGCGCGGGCTGCGACTGGTGAGGCGCCGCCCCTCCCTTCTCTCCCAGCGGCCCCGCCCCCAGGCCCTCGGGGTCCGGCTGGACGCCCCGCTGGCCTGACCCGCACCCACGTTTCCCCGGCTGCCCTCCAGGTTCGGACGTCGGGCTGTGTTCGTGGTCTCCCTGGTGCTGGCCGCGGGCCTGGGGGCAGGTGAGGCCCTGGCGGCCAGCTTTCCCGCCCTGCTGACCTTGAGGCTGCTTCATGGGGGGGCCTTGGCAGGGTTCTCCCTCGCCCTCTACGTGGCTCGTGAGTACTATGGGGGGGGGGCAGGGAACACCCCCTCGGGCCAGGCCTCACGCAATGTCAGCGGCACGGGGGGCCGCCCCGCACCGCCGTCGAGGGCCCTTCTCGCCAGGGGGGGTCGGCCACCGGTGGGTGGGTGCGGGCGCTGGAGCTGTGGGTCCGTGACTGGTGCGCACAGCCCTGGAAGGAGGATCAGGCCCCCCGTGTCTGCTCAGGCCTGGAGCTGTGTGACCCCCCTCACCGCCTGGCGTTCTCCGTGGGAGCCAGCCTCTTCTCAGTGCTGGGCACCCTGCTGCTGCCCGGCCTGGCGCTGCTGGCACGGGACTGGCGCCTTCTGCAGGGGCTCAGTGCCCTGGCAACGGGCCTTCTGCTGCTCTTTTGGGGGTAAGTGTGGTGGCAGATGGTTCGGTGACAGAGGTAGAGGCCACGTGGGTCGCTTCTCCCCGCACTTTGTGCAGCACCAGGCGTGTGGGTGTGGGATGGGCACCCGGAGAGCCATGGCATGCCCTGTCCCCCTGGATCCCGAGGGGGGCCATTAGCTTCTGCCATCCTTGGGCATCCTTACCCCACCCCTGCAGGTTCCCGGCCCTGTTCCCCGAGTCTCCCTGCTGGCTGCTGGCCACGGGACAGCCAGCCCGAGCCCGGAAGATCCTGTGGCATTTTGCAGAAGCTGGGGGTGTGGATCCGGAGGACAGCTCCGAGGAGGAGACCTCCCAGGCTACAGGTGATGCACCAGCCAGGAGATGGGAGCCCTGGGTGCCGGGGAAGGGCCGTCCCCTCATACGTGCCCCCTCGTGTCCCCGGAGCCACAGAGCTGGACCTGCTGGGTGCGCGGAGCCCACAGCCCCAGTACCACTCCGTCCTGGAGCTCCGGCACACCCGCGTCGCCTGGAGAAATGCGGTCATCCTGGGCTTCAGTTCGTGAGGAGGGGAGGGCGCGGGTGGGCTGATGGATGACCTGCCCCCCCCCCCCCCCCCCCC
>NW_027528369.1:10961048-10961919 GCF_008692635.1 Crocuta crocuta | reverse complement strand
CGCCGGGCGGGTCTCTGGTCGCGGGAGTCCCTTGCCCTGGCGGGGCCTCAGCTCCGTCCTCCCTCTCCCCCAGACTGATCTGCGGGGGCATCAGAGCCGGCTTCCTCCGCAACCTGGCCCCGAGCAAGCCCGCCTTCTACTGGCCGTACTTCCTGGCCGCCGGCCTGGAGGCAGCGGCCGCTGTGCTCCTGCTGCTGACGGGGGACCGCTGGGGGCGACGCCCGGCCCTGCTGCTGGGCACCCTGGTCATGGGCCTGGCGTCCCTGCTGCTCCTGGCCGGGACCCAGTGTGAGTGTGGGGCTCCGCAGGCCGACAGCCCTCGGGTTTGGCGGAGGGTCTGACCTACGCGGGTCCGGGACCAGCGCCTCCTGGGGCCCCGGGAAGGCGGCACCGGATGCAGCATGTTGGCATGAGGCTGTTTTTTACGTCGTCTGCCTCCCCACTGTGTACGCGGGGAAACTGAGGCCCAAAGAGCCCGAGGTTCAAGGGCTCGATGTTAAGGGTCTGGTTCACGGCAGGGCCTGCGGCGCCTGATGGGGGGAAGGGCCGGGAGGCAGGGCCCCGTGGGAACCCCTCCTCCCGCCCCCAGACCTGCCGGGCTGGGCCGCGCTGTGCCTGTCCGCCCTGGGCCTCCTGGCCTCCCACGCCGTGTCCGCCCTGAGCAGCCTCTTCGCGGNCAGGAGCGGGGGGTGGCGGGGTGGCGGCTCCTTCCGCACGAAGCTGAGGTCCGCGTGAGTGGGAGGCCGCTGGGGGCGGGGGTGTCCGGCCCCAGGGAAGCACGACTGACGCGGGCCTGGCCGGCTCGGGGCCCCCGCTCTGTCCTCCCGGGGAGAAGCAGGCTGGCCCCCGGGGCCTCGGTGACGCGGCCCTG
>NW_027528369.1:10959563-10961020 GCF_008692635.1 Crocuta crocuta | reverse complement strand
CCAGCCGCGCGAAGCGGGGCCCCCAGCCCCGCAGGCAGCTGTAGTCCTGGTCCTCGTCCCCCAGGCTGGACACGATGGAGCTCAGCGTCCCCGCCACGGAACCGTCCCCCTCGTAGTCGTAGATGAGGGCGGTGTCATAGGGCGGGACGCTGGGGTCGCTGTCTGCCACCTCCAGGCCCTGCGGGGAGGCACCGGCAGCTCAGGGTCCCCGCCGGCGCCCCAGCCCAGGCTGCAGCGAGGACCCCCACGCCCACCCCCCCCCCCACGGGAAGAGCAGGGTGGGGCGGAGCCTGAGCGCAGGCACCTGGGAGCCCCGCCCTAGGGTGCGGGTCTGAAGAGAAACTTCCGTCTGCGCGGCTGTCCTAACATCGGGCTGGGANGAGGAGGGTCACAGCCTCCTAACCGGGACCGGCCCTGCCCAGGCATCTGCTGGGGGCTTTCCCTGAGCCAAGGCCGTTCCTTGTGGGCAGGTGTGGCACCCAGTAGGCCAGCAGGAGGCGCCCTTGTGCCCGCCCCCTCCCCGCCCCAATCCAGCCGCGGTTCCTGCCTTCCCAGCATCGCCCGCCCGCTGGGGCTGTGTCCACGTGCCCCGGTGCCAGGANGCATCTTCTTCCGCCAGGAAACTTGCGCCTGTGGCCCCTGCACCTCCCCAGCCTCTCTCAGATCGTCAGGAGTCCCCCAAAGGCCAGCTGGGGTCCAGGGACGGACCCACTCTCCACCGATGGTGCGTGTGCGGGAGCCCATGTGCGTGGGTTCCCGTGCCCTTGCCCCTGTCTGCACACCTCCGGGGACACCTACGTCATTGATGAAGTCGGCGATGTCCTCGGGGCTGGTGGGCAGCATGCGGGGTGGCTGGGAGCGCATTCGGCCGAATGGGGCATCTCGGCGCAGGGTCGGACGACCCAGGGGTGCGCGCAAGACCGCCAGCTCTGTCGGGTGGCGCAGCTGGTTGATGTCGTAGGCATCCTGGGGACAGAGTAGGCAGAATAAAACCGGATCAGTCAGAGGGTGGGGTTTTGGTCCCAGGCACCCTGGTGGAGTGAAGGGGTGCGGGGTGGGGGGGAGAGGACTGTGACGGCCTGCTAGCCAGCAGGGGGCGCCACTCCCTCCTCCTGAAGGTGCAGTGAGGCGTGCTGGGGGGGCCACGGCCTAGGCTCCTTAGGGACCTTTCCCACCGCTTGGCATTTCTAAGCCACCACCTCCCCCCACGCCCTCCCCTCACCTGGTCCTCCTCGCCGCCCCCTTGCTCATCATAGTTCAGGATGTTGTCCCGGAGGTCGTCCTGCAGCCCGTGCAGAAACCCCTTGTCCCCCGACTGCCGCCGGGACCGCGTGATGAGGGCGACCGGCAGGGCGAGCACTGAGCAGGGGGGACAGAGAGGAGGTGGTGGGTGCCCGGTGGGTGTGGACGCGTGGGGCGTGGGAAGGGGTGCGGCGGGGCCCGCGAGGGGGTGTGCA